>NC_091943.1:38896789-39263039 GCF_041260155.1 Ptychodera flava | reverse complement strand
GGCAAAATGTGGCCAATATAACGCGTTGTCCAAAAAATATCAAATCATATGTGTGTGATAATTCATGTAAATGTACTTTGCTTGAAGTGGCAGGTAAAAAGTGCATGCCTGTACAAAAAATGTAATTTTTAGATTTTATCGATAATGTTGATTCACTATACATGTAGTCGACTATAAGAAAACTACGAACGTGTATTTTTCAGTATAAAAACTAGCTATATCTGTTCATATACAGATGTTTAATAACTGATATAGATATACTTGATTAGCATGGGTTGTTTACAAGTGCACATGTGAACAAGATATTTGATTTTGGAATTTCTCTCAAAATGTTGATCCACTATACATGGGAGTCTATGACAAAACTATACATGGGAGTCTATGACAAAACTGTCAAAAAATTTTCAGAATTAAAAATTTGCACTATTTGTGCATATATGGACCCAGTTTATTGACATAATTGTGCTTGATTAGAAGAGGGTGGTAAAATGTGCATCTGTGTACAATAACTTTGTTTTTGGAATTTCGCATAAAATGTTGATCCACTATACATGGGAGTCTATGACAAAACTGTAAAAAAAAATTTCAGAATTAAAAATATGCACTATTTGTGTATATATGACCCTGAATAATTGACATAATTGTGCTTGATTAGAAGAGGGTGGTAACACGTGCATCTGTGTACAATAACTTTGTTTTTGGAATTCGCATGAAATGTGGATCCATTATACATTGTAGTCTATGAAGAAACTATGAATAATTTTTTTAAATACAAAACTTGGCAGATCTGTGTATTTATGTATGCTTGATTATTGATATTTATGTTCTTGATTAGACTAGAGTGGTTACAAGTCCATGTGTGTGCAAGAAATTTGATTTTGGAATTTCACCGAAATGTTGATTCACTATACATGGCAGTCTAGGTGAAACCCTATGAATAATTTTTTTCCAATACAAAAATAGGTAAATCTGTGCATTTATGTACACTCAATTATTGGTACTAATGTTCATGATTAGACTAGAGTGGTTTCAAGTCAAGGTTGTGCAAGAAATTTGATTTTGGCATATCACTTAAATGTCGATTCACTATACATGGCAGTCTATGATGAAACTATGAATAATTTTTTTCCAATACAAAAATAGGAAAATCTGTGCATTTATGTACACTTGATTATTGGTATTAATGTTCATGATTAGACTAGAGTAGTTTCAAGTCAATGGGTGTGCAAGAAATTTGATCTTGGAATTTCACTGAAATGTCCATTCACTATACATGGCAGTCTATGATGAAACTATGAATAATTTTTTTCCAATACAAAACTTGGTAAACCTGTGCATTTATGTACACCTAATCATTAGTATTAATATTCATGATTAGACTAGAGTGGTTTCAAGTCAATGGTTGTGCAAGAAATTTGATTTTGGAATTTCACCAAAATGTTGATTCACTATACATTGTAGGCTATGAGGAAACTACAAATAACTCATAGGTTATCTGATCCTAAATTGTTATTCAAAAGTTGTTCGACCTGAAGCTTCCAGTTGTTATTGATGACACTATGCACTATTCTGAACAGTTTGTATTCTGTCAATGTCCTCAAAAATTAAAAAATGTACATACAGCGACATGAACGTTTGACACCGACCTATACCCAATGTATTGTCAATGGGAGAATGATGTCAAATAAGTAATCTCCCAAATTGTTATTGAAAGAGTCATTATAGGGGACAGTTATGCACAATAGTGTTGAATAAGTAGAAATCATGACAACTTAAATCAATGTGGCTGCTTGGATCATCAACACATTGTTTATTATACCTGAAATTTGCGCCCGAAGGGCGCGCCGAAAATGGTAATGGCAGAAAATGAAAGTGCCAGGAGGTATTTTTTCTTTTTTCAGTATTCCATAACGTGCACATGCAATTTCAGCTTTGATGCATGAAAAAAGGTGACCCTCCCCCATAGGCTTGCACAAAATTTTATGACCCTTCAAAAATGCTTGCACGAAAAATGGCGACCCACCCCCAAAAAACACCGGCCCACCCCCCCCCCCTGTAATTTGTGTCCAGTCCCTTACGAACTTTGATGTTTGCATTGACACATATCTCGTCCATGGATACATCCTAATTTTGTTGACGGATTTCTGTTTTGAGTGTTGTCTGAGTCAACTTTCGAAGTACATGGGATTCCACAGCGCTGCACACAGCTCGACAGCTTATGTCTTCGCTACAGCATTATGCCGCGCTGCAAGTTTGATTCCGAGCGAGACTTTACGGAGTTTTTGTGTGATTAAGGAAATTGATCGTTGTTAGTCGAATGACTTTAGGCTTGTGCCTCCTATGTCGCTCTCCCGAAGATTATACTATACTCATTTATTCAGTTTGAGGTGTACGTTTCGGTTTTATCGCCAACCGGGATCGCCAGGTACGACGTCCACACGACTCGACTGGAGCGGAGACGTTACTGAGCCATTAAAATAACGATCATCGGTATCTTCATTCGATTCTCAGGAAAAGCTATTGTTTTAGCGACTTGAAATTTCGTTCGACAAATATGCCTTCTATGTTTCCATGTCTGGATTTATCGGGTCACCTTTTTGTAAAAATAACGTTCGAGCTAGCACGGCATCGATCACAACAAATCTATTCGTGTCGCGACGACGCCTGCATGTATGAACGGTACATAAAAGAAAAAAGTTCCGGTTGATGACGTACAACAGGGGTAATTCGGATTTCTTATCCGTCCTGTTCTACGTCACACAGGCGGGAATTCGGGCCAGTTCATGTGATAAAACTGTAAATCTGAACAAAAGTATAACTATCTGTCAAATGAACTTCTTGAATTGACAACTCTGAGGCTTGTCTTATTGTAAATCTAGCTCACTGCACTGAGGGCAATGAATAATTCCTATTACTTACATATTAGAGATATAGCAAGTTTTGTCAGGGAAATTATTTAACAGTTACCTGTACTGAGACTACTAGTACCATGAAAAGTTAAATAATACTGGATGGTGAAATTCCAATATTATAATTGTTGTCCACATCTGAACTTTTAAATATCCTATTTGAATCAAGTACATTTGTATCAATTATCGAACGTTTATAAAAGCACAAATTAATTTTATAGTTAAACATTGTGAAAAAATTATTCTTAGTTTTCTCATAGACTCAAATGTATAGTAAATCAACATTTCGGTGAAATTCCAAAATCCGATTTCTTGCACACATAACCATCCGAGGCTAACTGAGTACTTTAAAATGGATTATCAAATGTCTATAAATACACAGATTTTGATATTTTTATATTGCGAAGAAATTATTCATATTTTCCTTTTAGACTCCCATGTACAGTGAATCTACATTTAAGTATAATTCCAAAATCCAATTTCTGGCAAACACATCCATTTGTTACCACCCTAATCTAATCAAGTGCATTGATATTAATAATCGAGAGTACATAAATGCACAGATTAACCTATTTTTGTATTGGAAAAAAATTACTCATACTTTCTTCATAGACTCCCATGTATAGTGGATGAATATTTTCAGTGAAATTCCATAATCAGATTTCTTGTACACATAATATGCACCTGTAACCATCATATTCTAATCAAGTACAATTATGTTAATTGTTGAACGTCTGTATATGCACAAGTATACCAAGTTTTTCATTGGAAAAAAAATGTTTCACAATTTTATCATTGACTCCCATGTATATAGTGGATGAACATTTTTGGTGAAATTCTAAGGTCAAACTTTTTTTCCACATGACAGTTGTAACAATCCCCCAATTTCATTTAAGTTCATTTATGTAAATTATCATATATCTATAAATGCATAGATATAGTTTTGCATTGAAAAAGTATTACATAGTTTTCTCATACATTACCATGTATACTGAATCAACATTATCAACAGCTGATTTTCTATTAAATCCAAATATCAAAATTTTGTACACACAGGCTTGCGCAAAAATATCGCGATCCACCGGTAATTTCTGTCCAATCACTTTGAGGGGTAATTTCAAAATTATAGCAAGTCAGAAGGGGAAAGCTGAGCATTAACACCTTGTGAGTTTGTAAGGAAGGTCATTTGAAAAAATCTAAGCTCTTTTTTTTATTCTATCGCACCATTCCCCCCTGAGGTGTTGTGTATGCAGCTTTACTCAAGCAATGTTGGGGGGGGGGGTCATGACATTTTTGTCATCTTGGTGCAATGGGTAGGGGGGTTCTCTTATTTTGACTGATGCGCAGGAAGAATTTGCCGGCCCGCCCCCGGTTGTAATAACTGAACGCTCCCTTATTGCACTTGCAATCCGAATGACAGAAAACCTAGATAATAAGGCCCATATGTCGATGATCGACGTAGTATGATATTCGCCTTTCACACGTTATGAGCATATCGTTGAAATTTCAAGTGACATGTCAAAGACATTCCAACTGGCGCCAGTGTCACGTTACATCCAATCAACCCTACCCATGATTCACTGTGAGTATTAACTGAGATAACGTAAATAATCTCTCTTACTTGCCCTGTAAGTGAATCAAGCAAATCTCTCATTCTTCATCGATGTAGATAATCACCAATTCTCTTATCAGTAAAATGTTTTCAGCACGTACTGATAAACACGACTTGCACACTTTATCGTAAAAGCTGCTGTACGGGATACGGGATCAAAATGACACAAAAACATTTGGTATGACCTCGACAATGTCATGAATGAATGCATTAATACATGATAGTTTGTTTATATTGTATGTGCGGAAGGATGGATGGATGTATTTTATTATTTATCGGATACAAGTATCTAGGTTCTTGTGTAGGTACAGCATACATCAATCTTTGTATCTGTGGATTTATCCTGATGCGGCAGCTGCTGCAAACCATTATAACTATGATCCCACATAAACAGTGGATAAAACGTTGTTGTTGAAGCGCACAGAATGCTTAAGTTTGTTCCAAGCGAACAGTATAGGGGAATAAAATGTATGACCAATTTTCAATATTTTTGGGTCGAGAAAGACGTGTGGATAATATTGACTCTAAACACCCACGTCAACCACAATGTAAGACTGGATCTTTCTGGGACATGCTTCACATTTTAAGAGCTAAGAGTGGTACATCCTTATATCTTTCCTTAATTAGTTATATTCTGCTCTAAGGAGTTGCTCTGCACGGCAAAGGAATTTTCCAACTCAAGAGTTTTACAAAAGCTTAGAGTGAGGCTCAAGTAGAGCAATAATAATTGCTGTGTACTGGTACGTGTATGTAGGCTGGTAATAATAGATGTATAACAGGTCTCAGTTGGCTCATACTCTTTCGTTCTCTTTACGCATAAACTCAGATATTGAGATAGCGCATAGCTTGACGATGAGAAGCGTGATTGGGGTTAACTTATTCTAGGTCTGCGTATTCAAACTCTTACAAGGTGTGACAAATAATAATAATAATAATAATAATAACAATTTGTTAATTCTTTATTATCTACTATTTCATTGTACCCCAGCTAAAGTCACTGAGCTCCCTGTGATATCAGCCCGTCAAAATATCACCTAAAAACTGCGTCGTTTTTTTGCAAGTATTCAGAGTCAAAAATCGACATGCATGTTTTGAACCAGTAAATGTTTCTCAGGCGACCTCAGCCTTCTGTCTTTGTCTTTGTACGTTATGATCGAACGACGTACCTGGTACAAACACTTTAAATGACTTGTTACCACAACGGTATCCAGGAAGTACATGGGAAACTCAATTTACGATGCAGCGAACACTACAGAACGAGGCTAGTACGAAGACACAAGGCAACAAATCACAGTGCCGTAAGATGAACATTACATGTTAATGAGACCTATGGGAAAGGGTCCAGCCAATAAGTGATCTGTAAGCGGTTATTATAGGACCGCAGGAACCAATCACTGTGGCCGATACATGTGTCTAGGAAATAAATCGTATATCATTTTGAAACAGGACTATAAGATCAAACCCGGAATTCGGATGGACCAAAGTACAAACAAACCCGCATGACTGTGCAAAGTAGCATAGGAATACATGTATACGCGTTTATACGCATGGGTTTGTTTGTACCGCTACCACGTGATCTTTCGGGCGTTCTGAGTCTATAGAACACATCGCGTCCTTTTTTATTCCAGAGTAGAACTATTATGCATGGATACTGTTCGGTTGATAATCGTTGAGCAAGGGAATATTAGAATCATCATGACAAAATACATTTCCTCAGCAAGTTCTCAAACTATATCTACCTGTCGTCAAAACTATCTTCGCTTTTACGTTCAATTGTTTTGTTCACACTTTGCAATCATGAGCGTCCCGGAAGAAACTGACTCTGTACGCCACGTTGTTTCCGATCAACATGGAGAAGATAAATGTTTCAACTCCAGACTCTTTCAGCGACATTATCAAGGAAACAGCGTTTCATCAAAACGAGCCCCAGGCTGCAGTCAACGTCGTTTTGCTAGAATCGGAAGCAAAAAGGACTGGCTAAAGTCTATGAACTCTGAACGATCAGGACAGTGTAACGAGTATGAGGGGCTTATATATTTAGACTTTGACGAGGTGGAGTGTGACGAAAATAGAGGAGACGGTAAGCTTAGTAACCAGACTGACGAGAAAAAAAGAATTCCACTCTCATCAGGTGTATATGGAAAGAATATTACCGATAATGAATTCAGAGATAACACAAAGAAGAGAAATGCGTCAAGACAACACTCGAGACATCGATACTATCCTGTGAACAAGAGAAGAAATCAATTGACGTCGTTATCATCAACAGGTCAACAAACTTTCATGAGAAGCATTGCAGACAGATTTGGAAACTGGTATCGGTATAGAAATGGCTACCGTACGTATCAGTGTGTAAGTACTCAGCCCTGTAAATGCTTTCAGGAATCGTCCCATAGATGCAGAGACGAATCGTACATTGGACGACAGCGGCGTCCACATCCTAGCCAAACCAATCAAAACCAATGCAATTACAGACAGCGACTACACAGAAAGAACGGCGCCTGCAACGGTAATGTACACAACGAAGACAGTTTCTGCGACAAAGATGTAACAAATAGTGACATCAAGAGAAGACAAGTACACGTGAAATGTTATCCTAACCGTGATAGAATGCACATACATCGCAGAGTTGATGGCTATGCATGTGACTTTGGTCAGAATCGCTTGTATGACATGTATGACGGAATATTCAGCATTAACTGGCAAAGACGGGACTGTAACAATGACGATTATCAAAACAATTTGAAAAAACCCAACTACCAAACGCAAAGTGCCAACATGTCGGATAACCACATGCATCAGATGAAAAACAAGGGCTACAGTACTTCGGCGTCAACTAGTTATGCGAAGAGATCACAAAGTGGTAACTTTCGTTCAACCGAGAGGAAAATACTGGCAGACTTTAGGGCCTCACATAATGTGACGGCCAATGGTGAAGCGACGCACAGTCGAGTCATATCACGGTTAAATGAAAGGTTTGCCAAGAAAAGGTTGGGAGCTTTTAACGCGATAACAAATAAACCATTGGTGAAGTCAAATGACATGTCGATGGTCGTTGATCACAATCAGAACATTTGCATTCATAAAACCGATGACAGAAGGTGTTTCAGGAATTGGAATGAACGGCGCGGAAAGAAGAATAGAAGGGCAATTTTTATCAGAAATGATCATGCAATACCAAGGGCTACCAACAACCAAAGAGCGTTCCGTTCAGAGCAACAACAACGAGAAAATCACAAACCAGTCTACGTTCTGCCTCCTCAGTATTCTTTGCAGATAAAAAATACCTATGAAAATAGATCGCATCAGACAACACAAATAAGGCGGAATCACGATAACCAAAGAAATCGGATGACGAAAGCCATACCAACAACAACCTGTCAACGAGGACGTAATGCAAACAACACTGTCAGTAGTTACAGATATGTCACTCTTCCTTGGCGTCAACAGAGGCTAGGGAAATCGGGATACCGCGGAATACCGAGGGAACATGACAATCAAACAAAAGAGAATAAGATAGATGGTTGGCGGAGCAATGAATCAACGAGAAATCGAATAATGAATAGTTCTCACGAAACAACGAAGCAGCCAAAGCTGCAGATAAGTCAGTGCCGAAAAAGTAAGCAAAATGTCGGACGCAAGCCTGTACTTAACGTGAGTTATGGAATACGTAGTTGCGAAGCCGGGAGAACGGAAGACAAAATCACGTTGAGGGCACCCTACGCTGATTTCTCAAACAGTGATTCTTCCGACACGTACTCACTAGAAATCGACAGAGATGACACAGACTCTTCAAGGTCATCAACAATAGAAACAGACTGAATTTACCAGAATGTTACAAATGACGTTGACACATTGCGGGTTAGGCATGCCATGAAAGAAGGCTTATAAAAAACAGTGGGAAGAATTGACATTTTGTTACAGATGTAATCAGCATTTCGAAAAAAGCAAACTTACTATAATTCCAAGTAAAGAGCACAAATGAAGACGTGACATAAACTTTTCTGAAATACACTGTCATGGAGTAAACATCTTGAGATCCAATGTATCAATAAATTTAAACGTAGGTAGTGTCATCTCTACCAAGACTTTAATTAAACGCTAAAGTGAAAAAACAAGCTTTAGTGGCCTCGAAAGTTAGCAGCATGCTTGTACTGTTCTAGGCACCTAAGTTTACTTTGACTTTACAGACACTATAAGGAATTTATGCCATAAATGTAGGCAGTGATGGTTATTGTTGTGCATTATTGAACACATCTGGTGAGGAGAGAGATTCCTTGTACTTATTTTGTCAAAACGTGACGTTGATGACGAATAAATACCACCTGACTAGATAGTGCTGAATTGTAGATAGAATTACCATGGTTTCAGGATTCTCTAGCTTTGCTACAACGGAATATATATATATATATATATATATATATATATATATATATATATATATATATATATATATATATATATATATATATATACAATATAGTCAGAAGTAGTCATACAGTTTAAATTCACTCGGAAGGAAATAAGTAGAGCAATGGTGTATAGTAACGTCATGCAAATGCAAAGAGTGGATCATTATGTGTTCTCTAAGATGGTGTCAGATGAATGATGAAGAAATAACATCAGCAGGATTAGTTTATAACAATTATCATGTAGCAAAGAATGAATATCATCAAAAGCTCTATAAGTGTTCATCAGTTATTTACCAAGGCGACTGTTTCGGGGATTTGAAAATAATACACTCAACTGTCTTGGCTCCCAAAGCATTACTGATCAGGTACCACCACACCTGATGTTACGTATGTCTTTATGGTGTTGTTGACATGGCTTTATGAAACTGTCTTATGATTTTATCTCGTTCTCCGCCTTGAGATAGCATCCTGTTGCACAGGCTGGCAACTTTCGGAAGAAATTCTGCTATTAGAAGTGTTGCATGAGCAAAGCGGAGATATTCTGACAATACAGAGCCATAAAAGATGTATGAAGGGATGTTACTTTCGCGATCTGGCATTCTCACTATGAAAAACTTGAAATCGTCGCCCTTGTCAAAGAGTTTATTGACAAATATTCCATCCACTATGGATATGTCCAATTCAAGATATGTAGCATGTTGTCCATGATGCTCACACTTCAACTTGAGCTGTGCAGGATAAATTTGCTCATACGATCAACTAAACTCTCCACCATCATTTAGGAGACATATGTCATCGATGAATCGTGCGCATCCATGAAATTTCCGAGCACGAGCTATATCGATATAAATGAGTTATATATATATAATATATATATATATATATATATATATATATATATATATATATATATATATATATATATATATATATATATATATATAGAGAGAGAGAGAGAGAGAGAGAGAGAGAGAGAGAGAGAGAGAGAGAGAGTGAGAGAGACAGACAGACAGACAGACAGATTACGGTGGATTGCGTTGGTTATCTGCATGAAATAAAAACGAAATCATCACATTATCCCTTGTACATGTGGATGTAATGCATCATGATACCCTACTGTGGGCGTGAGGTAAAACTAACAAAACGACCTTTTGACCATCAAACCGAAGTTAATACAGATACATGGGATATTACAAGTGCATCAGACTCAGCAACGGAAACGTTTGATCAAAGACAGAAAGGCAAACGTCGACATTGACAGGAAAATGGTATTATAAGGATCCGTAGCCTCTACAGCGTCACTCAGTATATCATAAGTATGGTGGAAGAGTGCCTCAATATTGCTCTTTTATAACTTCATTATCGGATACTTCCCCAAAACCTGAATATGTAAACTTAAGCATTGATTAAATCTTCATATTTTTTATAGAAAGAAACAGTCGTTGCTAAACCGTGACAAGACGAAATTTCAAATAAGTAATATTGGTACATAGAAGAATGAAAACAAGATATGCTTTGACTAACCTACAACTAATCTTATATATAGAAGTTTAGTTACAGATAATTGCGTTCCATCATTACGCATATAGCGACTTTGTCACGAGGTGACCAGGCGTCGCATACATGTAGCACAAACCTTCGGGATGGCGAACAACACTTCTACACGTAGTCATACTTGCGTGTAGTATTTTTAGAGTTTCTTGATATTTTCAGTGAATTTAGACAAGCAGCCTCGTAAATTATAATTGTAAATAAGAAAAATCTTTGATTTAAGAATATTTCGTAGAGTTTGCACCAGTAAAAGAAGCACTGGCGATGATTTCCTGACATGAACATAATGTTGTAGTCTAACGCCTCAAAAAAATTCCTTAAACCTTATAAATAACCGTATTAAAGAAAATCGGCCGATTTAATCGATGGCAGAAAGAGGTATAAGAATAGTCATCATGCAGAGAAATTAATACTCCTAAAAATTACACGAAATTTGAATGTTTTCTGAGAGAAAATGCAGTAAAATCATCGGAATCGCACAACTATATCAATAAAAGTTGCACTTAAACACGGATATGAGCACGGCAAAGCGCGCCGTCAGACGTACCGGGTTTTACGTGCAACTTACCCTCTCTATTATACACTCAACAAACGTTACAGTAGAATTTTTAGGTCCATTAGTTCTTGGCCTGTTGTCGAAATGTCATTTTCCTAAAACAGCCATGTCGACGTTTTAAGGACAGCTGAAATATAAAAAATACAATGAACATGATCAAAATAGGGCACATTACTGTCGCTTGGAGGTGTAAATACGAGTACAAGTTGCAATTTGGGCTGTCAATATTGAATTCAAGAATGAGTTTCCCATTGGTTTCTGCACCTCTTGGACCAATAGCAGTCGATAGTCCCTTTTACCATTTATCTTCTATTATTTGTGTGGTCTCTCGCACATACAAGGATAGGGAATGCAGTGGGTATAACCATGAGTGCCGACGTGCCTGACGGCACTCTTGGTCATGCTTGTGGCGCTTCAAGTGCGACCCCTTTTGTATGTGCGAGAGACTATACCAATAAAAGATAAGATCAGATATGAACTGCAAATGCTTACGTGTTGCATTATATATTGCAGTAATGTTTGAATTTGAACCTTTCCCACATGTTTGCAACTTCATTGAAAGTATTATGATCTACATAATGAACAATATTTACCACATTAATTGTAAAAGGCCATGAAGTATACAAATATGTAATTAGCTGAAATTAAAATATTAACTTTCGTTGACTGCTGTCAGTGTATCGCCACTTTATATAGCAAGTGTTTGGCCAAGTCCTTTAAGCCATATATACCGAACTGTGAAAGCTCATTAGATATGCAAATTATAAATTAGCTGACATGAAAATGTGAAATGACTTTCAATATTGTTATAACCTGGTATAATCATCAATGTACATAGCATGTTTTGCCAACTTCAGTATATATCCGTGATCAGAAAAGATAATTGAAAATGCAAATTAGGAATTGGCTGAAGAAAAAATGCTTCATGACTTTCAATAATGTTGTATCACAATATCGTTCATGTATATAGAAAGTTGCGTCAACTTTGGTCGAGTCAATTCAGATAAATATCCCTAATTAAGAAAGTTCATTGAATATGCAAATAAGGAATTGGCTGAAGTAAAAATGCTTAATGATTTTCAATAATATTGCATCATAGAATCTTTAATATATGTAGCAAGTTTCATGAACTTTGGTCCAGACAATTCAGATATATATATCCCTAATTAGCAAAGTTCATTAAATATGCAAATTAGGAATTGGCTGAAGAAAAAATGCTTAATGATTTTCAATAATGTTGTATCATAGTATCTTCAATATATGTAGAAAGTTTTGTCAACTTTGGTGACGTTAATTCAGATATATCCCTAATCAGCAAAGTTCATTAAATATGCAAATTAGGAATTCGCTGAAATAAAAATGCTTAATGATTTTCAATAATGTTGTATCATAGTATCTTCAATGTAAATAACAAGTTTCATCAACTTTGGTCAAGTTAATTTAGGTATGTATCACTAATTAGGAAAGTTCATTAAATATGCAAATTAGGAATATGCTGATAAGAAAATGCTAAACAACTCTAATAATATTGTATAATAGTGTCTTTAATGTACATAGCAAGTTTCATCAATTTTGATTATGACAATTCAGATATATATCCCTAATTAGGAAAATTCATTTAATATGCAAATTAGGAATTGGCTGAATGTTAAATGTCTTTTGACTTTCAATAATGTTATATCATAGTATGTTTCATTTATTTATTTATTTATTTATTCGGATAACCAACAGCAATATATTCCCAATTGCAGGCTCCACAAAACATAAAAATACATATAAAAAACAGACAAACAAAAAAATAACGCAAAGGACATGACAAAGAACGTACATGATGTACAAAGCATGCTTCCACAACTGCAATCAAGTTAATTCAGATGTATATCCCTAATTAGGAAAGTTCATTAAATATTCAAAATAGATATTGCTGAAGTTAAACAATATTGTATCATAGTACCTTCAATATATGTAGCAAGTTTCATCAACTTTGGTCCAGTCAAATAAGATATATCTCCTTTATTAGTAAAGTTCATTAAATATGCAAATTAGGAATTGGCTGAAGTTACAATGCTTTATGACTTTCAATAATGTTAATATCATAGTATCTTAAATATACATACCAAGTTAGGTCAATTTTGATCAAGTCAAATCAGATATATATCCCTAATTAGGAAAGTTCATTAAATATGCAAATTAGCAACTATCTTTCATCGCACCCCTTAATGGTTCCCACTGCTAATATATCTTGGTGTGATCAACATTTGTAGCAAGTCTCATCAAATTGTGTGCAGTCGTTCTCAATGTATAGCCGTTTTTTCTAAAATCATTAATTATGCAAATGAGCAAAAAGTAAGCAAGTCACACCCACCAAAAACTGATCAGTTCTTGCCATTTGCAAACTAAATCTATGTACGAAATTTGATTCTGATCTAATCAGCCGTTTTTGAGATATCGAGCGCACAGACAGACGGAGAGACAGACAGACAGACAGACAAATATCGCTGCGACATATGTTCACGTGTGTGAACACTTGAGCAAAAAAAAGAATAAGAAACTGTCGACAGTCTAGTGGCAATGGGGTTCATGGCTATAAATACTACATGTCCAATATGTTAGCATTCACATTAATAACCTAAACGTATGCTAACACAGACGAACAAAAACTCTCAAATAAGTGTAGCAATTTTAGGATTTAAAATTTATATCCGAAGTCAAAAATTTTGTTTTTGTAAACAAATTCTCAGTTTGTAAGTAAAGCGGGTAGACTTGCTGGTTGCTATGGCCTCAAGTGCGTCATTAATGACGTTACGAAGAGGAAGAACAAAATGAATATCGACACAAACCTTCCTTCGATGACCCAGCTCTCCGCAAACTCCGTGGTGTTCATGGTCTTTGTACCGTCTGACTTCAATAAGTCATGACCTTTGACCTTGCTTCCATCACCAAACATTCCACACAGTTTGCCGGCTAAGTCTTTGTTACCAATCGATACAGAGGCCTCATGATTCTTGCCATTCCATTTCAGAAACACGTCATCTTTTTTGAGGTGCATTTCCACGGTGCCATCGACATGTTGAATGTAACCATTATCTTCCCCAATAAGCAGTAATTTTTCAGGAACTGGTCGGTCATTTACCTATATAACATGGAAATAGTGCGTCACGAGCTGCAAATTATCAGATGTAAATATTGTAGGGTCGAACAGCGGCGATATTTAGCGTGATGGCAAATATCTCGTTATCGATTACAAACCCTGTGAAGGGGTCGGATTCCCATCCTACAAATGCAAAGATCAGGTATGAGTGTAACGACTTATTAGTTTCCGTACATTTAGTTTTTTGCTTCAGAATAGCTAATCATACTCATCACAACAGATTAATAATAAATAAATAAATAAATAAATAAATAGGTGAAAAGTAAACAAACAAACAAGCAAACAATTAAATAAAGATATAAGTAAATATCTGATAATTTTAATGAATACACACACACACATATACATAAATAAATATATATATATAAATATATATAAATATATATATATAAATAATATATATATATATATATATATATATATATATATATATATATATATATATATATATATATATATATATATATATATATCGTGTGTGTGTGCGCGCGCACAACAACTTACAAGAATAGTATGGTCTTCGAGAAAGGTGTAGGCATCTCCCTCATCGATTCTGACTGTGACAGACACCATTCTTGTTGGAGGTTGCGTTGGTCGGAAACGACCACGAAAATCAGCAGATATGTCAAAATAGGGAGTATTTCTCGAGCAGTCCCTAACGAGTGTATAACTACAATACCCTTGGAAGCTATATTTCTTACCACTAAATGTGCTCAGATGCGGATCTCTCTTACCATTTGCATTTAAACCTAGCAAATACAAAAAAAAATACCGTAATTACAAAACGTTCGCCGACATGTAACTGGTAATTAAGAATGGATTATTTCAAATTAGCAACAGGAACGTTGTACTGCAATTAAAAGAAAGTAAAAGTTGAAGTAAAATGTCCGGGACAAAGACTTAATTATGAAGGTTGATTGCGGTGTTTCATCTAGAGAGTGGGTCGGGGGGTTCCCCTCTGTTGACATGCTGGCATCGCTCTAGTAATTTGTTAAGAGCGATCAGCTCCCATGAAATTGTGCCAGTCGAACCTTAGAGATACAAGTAGAACACATGAACTAGTAAATCCCCCTTACATTTTCTGGTAAAGGGGGAAAATCGCCCTGTTGATGCCATCCTGGATGAAACACTGTGATTGTGTAATCAGTGTAATCGTTTTGGGAATAAACATTACAACTTGAATGAAATGCAAAATATTCATGAATAATTATTAACTATTCATTCACTCATTTTCATACTGTATAAAAAAGAAGTGACTGATATCCCGAAGTCAATACGTTGCTACTTCTTGATGAGAAAACAGCATAAGAAGCAGACAACTTATAAAAGTAAGACTGAACTCACTGGTTTGAAATCACGCCCGTCATTTCAACTGCCAGCTTCCGGTAAAACATACTTTACAGAAAATAATTTGTCGTGGTAGCATGACAAGAATCAAGTTTGTAGATGTAAAGTTTTATCTTTGAAGACATCTGATTTCCCCCTTCATCATATGTTGGGGTGGAATTAAGGAGACTACATGTCATCGACCGCTCGTGCAATATATTCAGTTAATATAGCAAGCTGATTTTATCATGATATCAAGCCCAAAGATCATCTCGCATTGAATACTAAACAAAGCTATCCATCAAGTATGTTCCTCATAATTTGTTTTAAGACGTAGGGAACTTAGGTGTAAGGGTAATTTTCCTTGCTCATGCTTCGTGTTCGTGATCGTGTGTGAGTTTCAAATATCTTCAAAATTGTAACGGAGGTATCGAGTGATGTATTCGTCGTTTTGGTTTAGTTGGTGAAGCATTGTGTAACAGTGGGTGGAGGGATTGTGATTTTATGTTAGAGTGTAAGTATACGTGAGCGCATACTTCACAGATCTCCACCTTTACCATGTTAATGAACCATTATATTTATACATGTAAATATTGTTGCCTCATTGTTTTGATCGCTGACTTCTTTGCTAGGTGAGCCTGGTTGCCGTAGGCTGTGAATTCGATTCTGATAGTAAAATTACCTACTTAAAGCATGCTTCAAAAAGTGTTGATTATAGTAAAGTGAATAAGCTGTAAAATGTAGGACTCTCATTACTTAGCTGATGAATTATTTCCCAAGGGTCAACCGATTAGGCTAATACAGGTTGGTCCAAGAATCGTATTATGAAAGATAGTAATTAAATTCATCCGGATATAAGTTCATTGTGGACATTTGTTCCGATTATTATGCAATGACACAAAGATATGCGATAGACGGATAGATAGACAGATAGATAGATTAGATAGATAGACAGACAGACAGACAGACAGACAGACAGATGGACAGATAGATAGATAGATAGATAGATAGATAGATAGAGAGAGAGAGAGAGAGAGAGAGAGAGAGAGAGAGATGGAGAGATGGAGAGATAGACAGACAGTAAAACAGAAAGACAGATAGATAGATAGAAAGATAGATAGATAGAAAGATAGATAGAAATTGATGGTTTGATGGATGGATGTATTCCGAGGTTTTTTCGGGATTATATATTTTTTGACATGTTATTACACTTAAGTCGAATAAACAAGTATTAAATTTACAACACCTTAATTTATTCATCAAAAAAAATTATACGATAACTTACGGCATACATCCATGTCACTAGTGATCCCTGTGGCATCTCCTTCCACAGTGAAAGCAGAGATGTCCCAGGCAAATACGTCACCATTAATGCTGCATTCCTTATACACCTTATTCACTTCGCTGGCACTGAGAACTCTTGACCAGATTTGTAATTCTGTCAATTCACCAATAAATGCTTGTTCTTCCTCAAACCTGGATCCAAAACCATCTTGCTCTTGTCCAAGAATTAGAATGCCACCACCGTCGATGGTGTTTCCCGTCTGGAAATCTTCTCTCTCTACAACGTTCTGACCGTTGTCATAAGCCCTGAGTACTCCGTCATCTGAAGACCATGTTGCGCAGATATGATGCCACGTACCATCTCGCCATTCCAACCTCGTTGTTCTGGAGCCGCCTTTTAAGTATACGTAGAGATTGGGTTGGTTGTGAAACGTTAGTTCATTGAATGATGACGTAGTGGTGGCGTAAGAGAACACAGTAGTGGTTCTAGTTGTATCACTGCTTTTCACCCATACACACACAGTAAATGATTGCAAATCAGGCAGACTTCGATTGAGAGTAACCTTGTTCTGTGGTGTCTGGAAATTAAATGTGTTTCCTTCGTTACCATCTGAAAAGCAAAAGAAGGCAAGATCATATTGTCTTCAATAATTTGATGTAGCAAATTTACAATAGTTGGCCTACGTTGTTTTACATATAAGTTCACAAATGACGTGTTCGAAACTTCAGTTGTTATGTTACTCTAGCATTTCTAACAGCATCAACCATTTTTACGTTTTGCAAGTGCTGGGTTTAGTCACTCAAGTAGGCACTAAATAAAGTTAACATGTATTTTACAGAGTAGAAAACACTCCAAAGCAAAGCTCTCTCTCTCAATTTATTCTTTAGCTCTCTATGAAAGCCTTCTTTGTTGGAAATTTTCACACAGAAATGTAATCGACATTGACAAAGTTGTATGGATTTATGAATCGACTTTATGACCGTATTCATAAAGTTCGAATGTCGATGGCGTTGTTTTTCATTTGAATCTGTTCTCTTCGACTTACTCGATCATTCTTCCAAGGAACTTTCCCGGTCATTCGTAACGAATCTATCCAGCAATTTTTTCATATTAATTAATAATCGTATTCGTGTGTTTCACAAGGGATACAAAAATATTACAAAGGAAAATACATTTCCCATAAAGTTAATTACACAGGCACTCGTTGGTCTATCATTATACACTAATCAGCGTATTGCTTTTGCCTCAGTCATTGTAAAATTCTTCTTTCTTAGCTTACATAACACTACGTCGTTAATTTCAAGTTTTTTCCAATATTTCAACAGCCATTTGAACATTATTTTTGCAAAAGGTTCGTGAATGACCTCTTTATGCGTTTTTGGCAATTTATGCATAATTAAGTCAGTCATGCATGATGTCAAACGTCACATTATTTTGATTAACAAAGACTGCAAACTCCCAAATCATTAATAACCTCATGTTAGGATCAATTTGGAAACACTGCCCACAAAGCATTCAAACAATAAACAAATATTGGTTGGTGCAGCTTTACTAAAAGCATACATGGAAATTCTGGTAATAATGGTAATATCCCGTTTCACTTTCTGTTTTACTTTAAGTACTGTATCTTTAAAACTGACAATTGCCTGCAACTCTGTTTCGTTCCCTTAAAGATAGTATCTCGGTATGATGATATCCAGAGAAAAACGGTGAAAAATAAACGGCTGACTCATTATAAGTGTTTGTTAACAAATGTTCTTATTTTCTTATAAGTATTGAAAATAATTCAATTTCAATTTCTGGTATTAATTCGAAAGTCTAGTTACTCGCCGGTTAGTCTTGTATTGTGAAGATATTACTTGAGTAAAGTAACAGTATCCAAACATTAGTACGGGAATTCATTTTTCGAGAGCAACAACATCAACGACCTTAAATAAGTAAATAACTAAATAAATAACTAAATAAATAAATAAATAAACAAAATCAATCAATCAATCATTAAATCAATAAATTTCCCTGCATAGTATTTACTTATATATTGATGAGGTACAGCGATACATTATGATGAAATGAATTTGTTGCAGATAGTTTATCAGATACTACACTCAGGTTTCCACGTACAATCTGTTCTTCTCACGTGAGATGCGTTCATAGTGGAATATCGGACTTACCTCTTTTTCTCAAGGAAGACTCGCCCAAATTATACCCCTGAAAAGTAATGAGGACAAACTTATTTTCAACATTTCATGTGGAATGTTAACTGCATGTACCACACTGCTGTGCACACATTCATAGCACCTTAAGCAACGCAGTTGGGTCACGACTATATTAGGAACAACTTAGCTGTGCTATAGAACCATCATTCTTTGAGGTTGAGATGTAGTGAATGACAGGTTTGAGTGTTTAACTAAGCTATTATTAAATGAAACGGCAGCCCTTATGTCTAGAATTTTACAACTGTAAATGGCGATGCGAAATCTGCTGTGGTCTTATTTCTTATTCATCTTTAGTGCAACATTTTGAGGGACGTATATGAGTGACATTTTGTTTCACAAATCTGACAAATTACAAATTCATGAGGGTTGTGAACTAATCGGCAGGACCTGCAACAATGGCTGTGATAGAGATTGCCTCCATGAAATAAATAAATCTGCAAAATTCATCAATCTTTTAGACCTCTACGTTCATGCAGAGTAAATCTTACCATCTTACAGACTCTGAGTACGAGATATAACTTACTTGACTGTAACTAACATAGGCCAAGGCCACCAGAAGACTGACTAGAATGGTTATTCTAGGCGACATACTCATCGTCTTCTTAACACAGCGTTCGATAACTTTAGTAAATGGGACTTTTCGTACTTTCGTGCACTCTCTTTTTAAAGTCTCCGTACGTGTTCACAGACTGATCATGATCTAGGGTTGCGTTGCATTAAGTATGGTGGCAAGACTTTGAATATATTAAGTTTGCGACAGCTCCTAGTGGCATAATTGGTGTAGAATACTTCACTTTTTGGTTCAATTTAAAAAGCAAGCACAGCTGAACAAACAAACAACCAAACAAAAAAGGAGCGTACGTCAGTGATCGGATTTGTAGTCATCACAATATGTTTCAACCAAAATGTTAATATGGTACACACAAAGATAAACATTTTCTCGCGAGGCTGATTAAATACTCCAGTTCAGTATTGAGATATTGAGTTAGCGTAAATTACTGGACTACATATGTCTTACATGTATGTTTCCACTGTTGCGATGTCCAGCCTTTTAAGTCTTTACTTCCAATATACGGTCTTGTATCTACTGCCTCGTTATACCTACGCTGACAAGCAATAGGTGTTGATAGTTACATTGAGTTATTTTGAGACTTGAAAACATCGTATAAAGGCTCCCCGCCGATAAAGATGTAAAAGTTTTGAATTAAAACTTAGTTACGATAATGAAGAGGTCAAATGTTGTATTTACGTTAAATCTGATGGATTGCGAATGCGCAAATAAATTGCGTTTATAAGTCGCTGTCATAAATCTGTTTTTCATCAAGGAATTGTAACATTAACATGTCATCCTTTCCCTTTTGCGGTCCACGTGCCCTCCTTTCATATCACACTGATATCTTCAACCAACCATCTTGTCACTTTATAATGAAATGGTCCATGACACTGTAACACATAATCTCATCATACAATGCGCTCTTTTCTATAAGTATGTAAGCTGGCTAATTCCATAACAGACTGTTTGGTGACAGCTTGTCATATCCGCCTCTGAGTTTAACAGACAAACGCGATTTTGACCCCTACGAGGGCATAGTGTCACCTTGACATGAAAATTTCAATGCAAGCATTTCGGAATGGAGCATTGGTTCAACATTTGTTCGTTGTTGATAGATAGCGGAACAAACAAAATAAATAACATAGCATAAGCGCCCGTCAATCAACCAGTGAGAACTGTATTAAAATTCTTATGAAAACGCAAAGGTTTGATTCAAGGCTGCAGTATGCGAACATTTATTTCAACGCTACTTGATCCCCTAGAAGAGTATTCAGGAATCGTGTCATTCTATATAATAATAGTATCATTCTTCACTTTGATATTATTAATTTACTCTGCATGAATAGCATTTTAGATGAGGTCGGTGAGAGGTTTCAGTCATTTTCTACAACATGCACAATATACACTTTATATGCTTTTTGCCACTTGTTTTACACTTTCTGTACTTATGACTTGACTTTTCATTTGAGAGGTTAAATGTGGGAGGTAAA
This sequence comes from Ptychodera flava, assembly GCF_041260155.1. NCBI lineage: Eukaryota > Metazoa > Hemichordata > Enteropneusta > Ptychoderidae > Ptychodera > Ptychodera flava. The sequence continues at coordinate 39,241,978 of NC_091943.1, read as the reverse complement.
CTGGTAGAAGAGCGTGTGTGTTTGGGAGTGTGCCTGTGTGTCTATGTCTGTATGTGTGTGTTGACGGATGGATAGATGTAGGCTATATGCATATATGTATGTACTGCGCAGAGGAATACGAAAATAAAAGCTAGGTAGTAACAGGTTCATCAGTCGTTAACCATTATGGCCATTTCGGGTTATACAGTCACTGACTGAAAAAAAACCCGGTTGTTCAAACACCATCGCCTTAAGGTAGAACGCACCTCGGGGACAGACATTCGGACTCTCAAACGTTTACAATTCTCTTCTGATATACCACATGTGGGGGTTCATTTTTAAGGTCTTGGTAAAAGAAAACTTTTCACCGTCTTAGTTTTTCGAAATTCAATTTTTTTTTATTTTTTCTCCATAGAGTTAACAGGGATGGCGGCCATTTTGAATTTCTAATATCGGTAAATCTTGGGTAATTTGTTTCTCTAGTACAAAATTTGCACGGTGACCCCCTATTTTTATTCTTGATTTTGAAAGAGAATGATTGAAAGATCCCTTGAGGAAAGTTGGTGCAAAAGTTTAAGTCTTTCACTTTCGAGGTGCATACTACCTTATAAGAAGCTATCAGGGAATGTTGATGACATCAAGAATTCCTGGAGTAAATTTAGGAAAGTATGTACGTCACCAATTCGCAGTGCAGTTAAGTCGTAAGTCCAGTAAACCCTGTACTCCTGCAAAAAGTAGAAGTACAGAAATGTTCTTTTTCTGTATGATTTTTGTTAGTTGGTTGATAGCCCTTCCTTCCATTTGTAAGGTAGGGCCTAATAAACCCCTCGCTCGTTTTAGGTTTAAATGAGAAATATGTATATTACCGTATTTACTGGTATTCATTTGACCTTCAACAAAACGCTATAGGTTATAATAGCATTACGAAAAGCTTTTGGCTGTCTTTGAAAGAAACAAATGGTTACTGTAACAACGTACCATGTATTAAACACCATGCCTGTTAAGGACGTCGCGGGCCGCATATAGTCATCACTTGAATGAACTTTTTTCAACTTGACAACCTTTGGATATAAAAATGTTGAAATTTCATGTTTTGTATATAGGAAGTTCTCTTTTTAGAAAATTTGCATAAAAATGATAAACCGCATAACAGTAATTTAAATATATCAATGCGCCTTTCGATGAAGAAAATCATCCAATTTTTAACGGATTTTCGTCCAAGATGGAAAAAATGTATTTGATTATCATTTGCCAATAAACGTAAAAATTTTGAGTGAAAACTGTAAGAGAAACATGTTGTAAAAACACTATAGCCCAACAAGGGACCTTTTACCCTCGGGACGGGAGACCATTTGCCCTCCTTACGTCGGGCGAATGGTCACCTACCCTCGGGCACATAGTCCCATGTTTTGGCTATAATACATAATTTTAAATATCAGACATGTTATTCAACACGCCCTATAACCGCATGACTTTCATATATCAGACATATATATCAGAAATATCTGGGTGTTTGATATTTTTTACGTGCCCATCAGGCGTGCTACTTTAATATATCAGAGATATATGTCAGAAATATCTTTATGTCCGAAATTGAAAGTCTGTTTTGCAAAGTGAACTAATCATTATGAAATCTGCAGTTCATATGAAAAGCATTACAAGTTTCTGATACGTTTCTGTTTTCTCTATGAGAATTCAGTAGGCCTATAAGAAAGCAGCATGCACTAATATTTCACAATATATTTGATACAGTGACATACTTTAGAAAAGAAAAAACTAACAAGATATTTTTCATTCTCATTGATGCAACTATTTTCCCTTGTGTCAAGGATTTTCTGTTAAAGATGCCCTTTTGTTATGACTCTAATAATAGTTAACAATAGGCAGTTTGTCATTATTAGCTGTGCTTTCATGGTTTTGCAATGTTTAAAGAAAAATCTATACAGTAATAGGTTCGTATACTTGATTGAGCGAGTGTTCTAGGTCCTCCGCCTTTTTGTTAGTTTCTTCGAGCATTGTCTTCATTGGTTCTATCTTTGCAATGGTTGCATTGATAGAGAATAGCAGTTTCGTCGTAACGTCCGATCGTTCCTTGCTTGGCAGCTGCATTGCACGTCGGAGGTCGCCATCTTGGATTATTTGGTCCCGAAGGTCGGTTCGCTCTTGGTCTGTTGTGAGCATTTCATCAACTCTTCTGACCTTTCTTCCGTCCCTTCCAGTCCCTTTATTACCTTTCGGATTCCTTTGTGGCATTTTCCTTATCCTCTACTATCTTCCTCAGGATGAATTTCTAGCTATTTTCTGGAGCCGTCTTCCACGAGGTTAGCGAGGCTGACGCATGCGCAGATCCTCCGGGCGAACGGACATAAATGAAAACAAAATTGCGGAATGGCTGTCATATTGGATCATGTAGAAAAACGATTTACATTATATAATACTACCATGTACCATTCTGATTGGACGAGAGCTCATTTCATCGATGCTACAACACTATTGTAGCAGTGCTAAAACGGGCCCCTTAAAAAGAGGGTTAATGCGGAAACCAATAAAGGGAGAGCATTTAGCTTTTAGGGACATTGTTGGAGCAATATATAAATGGATAAATTAAATAAATGGTTAATTCAAAAATGGTATTTTGTTCTCATAAATGTAGACTTTCTCATAATCTTTTTTAAAATGCCTCACTTTACTTTTGGCACCTTAAATACTTGCACTGTCACTTTTTTATCGTCTGCATGTGTTGTCGTTGGATACTATATATCTGTTATCAGTGCAATCCAAACATACAAACGCTCGGTCTCGGAAGGTGAATTTGCAGCTTTCGATCTCTCCGGCACCCATTTTCCGCATTTTATTATAGTGACAGGAAAACGCCAAAAAGACGATAGAGACACAAATTGATATAAGGCCAAAAAAAAAAAAATTGTGCTGTTCCGATTACATGGTTTTCAAAAATAGGGTAGGTAGGTAGGGAAATTTTTTTTTTTTTTTTTCATTTTTTTTTATTTCTCAATGTGCATTTTGTACGCGTTCAAACAAACTAACAGTGAACAATTTCCTCATGAAACGCACTCAAATTGAATACCAATTTATTAAAATAAAATATTCATCAGTAGAATTGAAATTTGTGGTTTATTAGACTGCCACGGAAATTGATATGGCTAAATTACAATTCTTTGACAGGAAAGTGAACTGTTTATCCACAGGTAAGTCTGACTTGTAAGAACTGACACAACACAATATTTACGGTCATCAATGCAGTGTTTCATCTAGGATACTATACCAGGGGGGATTGGTCCCCCTCTCCTGGAATTTTTCAGGGGGATTTTAAAATTTTGGGGGGATTTAACTGAAACATTTGAGGACATCTTATGTAAGTTTTAATGTTGCAGTGATGTCACTTGTGATGTACATACTACAAGCCATAAATCACTTGTTTACACAATCCAAGCTGCTGGCTCCAAACACCATCCTCTATAAGATTTTTTCAAAGTCAACAAATTTGGGTGTCACTGTTGTGAATGTATAGGGCTTCCAAGAGAGGCGGACCGCTCATTAATATTCATAAGTTTTAATATCCCTAAAAATTGTAGCATATTCCCTCATGTTTAAATATTCTGTACGTTTTTTTGCACATATTCTGTAAGTTTGCTTTCATAGGGCTTAATGTACATTCAAACATCAAAATTAACAACAGCCAGCCATTCCCATTGTACCTTCAAGGGATTTTTTCATTTTTTACTGCACTGTCTGCACTACACAAGCCAAGAAAAAAATCTATTGTAGTTATAAAAGAATGTTTTGTAGCTTCTGAAAAAATAATGTGCTTGTTTGTCACGTTTTTACTGTGCGTATATCATCCCTCACTACTGTAAGTTTGGATCAACATTGCCCTTTGCAAACCAGTGAGCTGTGTTTTTGTAGTGACCTAGCTGGTCTTGTAGTTTTGTGCGCAGACTCAGTAGAGCTAAAACGAACAACTTAGAGGGTCAGATCCTTTGTTTTGATTTGAATGCGGAGTTGAGTTTTTCTCGATGTCAGATTTGCTCCAGTTGCTTTTTTCAGTCATTTTAGAATGGGGAAAATAACAAACAGAAAGGTTGGTTGTCACCGACAGTTAATTTTAGGGTTTATTTGCTCTGAAAAATGAGTCAGTGTCTGTTCACTGAATTCAAAAACCGGGCCCATGTGCCCATTGACACCACAGCTTGTTCATGCTTGTTCAGTCTGCACTGAGCACGTTTCTGTACCAGTAAAGTCCAATATTAAGTCCAATGTTTCGTGTCAATTTTGCTATCAGAATTATTTTCAATGTTATGGACATTCATATTATGCATAAAACCTTCAGTTTGTCTCCTTTTCTCGATCGTGCAGAGATGATGTGACACAGAAACCTTATCGGGCTAGGCTACCTCCATGGGCTAGGGCAACGAACTTTTGTGAACGTAACTCTCAACTTGCTGATAGGCATTCATATGCAAAATCAGCGTACGGAAATTTACGCGTGGTATTGTTTCAACAACATTTTATTGAAGTAGATCAAAAAGTATCAAAATCGAACTAAAATTAGTTTCATGCTAGGCGACTGATGCTGTATGTTGTGGGTTCGAACCCGATTGAAAACTAGCTGTAATTTCATGCGTTTCACGTTTTTTCATATCATTATTTTTACTTCCGGGTTTACGAAGCTCTAAAAAGTCTAGGGTCGGGGGGATAAAATTGGGGTAGGTCGGGTAATCGGAACAGCACATATTTTTATTTTGGCCTAATAGCAATAACCCCGGTCGCAGTCAGGTATACACACGATTTCGGCACAATTTGCTGCATATAGCACTCGCATATCAGCTAGATCGTGTAATATGTCGCAAATTTTACCAAATCTCATGTATGACTGCGGCCGAGGTGATTGCTTAATTGACTTTCATATGTGTGCCTTAGTGTATTATCCTTGTACCAAGTTTTAAAGAAGTGTCTGAGATACAGGAGGGCGATTATCCCGGCCGCCAAGACGTGTTTTGTTGCGCTCTTCAACTTTTAGTTTTTCAGCAGTTTTAGTAACCGTATTGTTTTATTCTACATCTATATCGTTTATATCTCCATCTGTGCTGTCTAATATCGGACATGTTGCTGTTTTTTATCGTTTTTGACTGTGTTTCTGGACCTTGTGTTCGTTGTCGGTCATCATGGCGTTGGCCAAGTCTTCTAGCGTTCTGAAGATGTCACGTATAGTGCCTTGCTGTCAATGGGATGGAACAATACCACAGTGACGCAAAATTCAACATGCATCTCATCCTTGCGGAACCAAAGCTGGATTCCGTCACCGTACAAAGTGGCCCATTGAAACTATAGTATCGAATACTCGGACAGAAACCATCAAGCCGATCAGGAAATCTTTCTATAATTTGGTGAATATCCCCCAAAAAATCTTCAAATGGAACCAAACTGAGAATTAACAGGTGCACTATATATATGGAATGCGCGCTCATTGACCGCTAAGATTGGTAGCATCGCTACAACACTGATAGAAGAAAAGTTTGATTTTCTCATGAGACGTGGCTCAAGAACAAGGACGACCCTGTTATTGCAGAATTGTTATCTTCCATTAGGCCAAAGTAATTAAATTCTTTGTTTTGCGTCCACTCTAAATGGGAAAAGGTACGCGTCTAAGCGGCTGAAAAACACACACAAGAAAATTAACACAATGTAATTTGATTGCAGCAAATAAAGAATTGTAACAAAATTTTAGTTCAGAAAAGCTAAGCGATTATGTCCTAAAATTTCCTATTCAAATCATCGTCGTACACCACGCCCTCTTCGGCAAGTCTTATCACCCAACGCCCGCGTAGGTCAGCGGAGCGGAAATTATTGCTCTGGCCTGCGAGAATGATTCAAATACACAGTGTGTTTTCCATGAAAACCTTAAAAACCTAAGCGGGTGGGGACGCAAAACAAAGAATTTAATTACTTTGGCCTTACTGGCTTTTCTGACCATCAATAGTCACGATCTAATCACCGAGGCGGAGCAGTTGCACTTCTTTTACGGTCTAACTTGACAGTAACTGACAAAAAAATACATGCCTTTAATTCCTTTGAATCGCTTCATATTTGTCTACGATCTGGTTGTACATGCTTACGTCTGATCATACTCTATCGTCCACCGAAATCCAAGAAAAACTTGAATTCAAAGAACGATTTCCGATCAGAATTTTCAGTTCTACTGGACATCGTCGTTCCAATACCTTTACACTTATTGATTGCCGGAGATTTCAATTTTCATATGAATGATCCAGAGTCATCTGATAAAAGTAAAGTCATTGATCAACTGAATTCAAAGAATCTTCAGCAGTATGTAAAACAACCAACCCACGTGTCTCGACACATTCTCGATCTGCTGATAACACGCTCATATGATCGATTATTGGCCGAAGTTGGTGTTTCGGACATACTTGCGTCGGACCACAGTCTGGTTCATTTAAGATGACTGTTTCTCGACCACCAAATGTAAAAGTGACTAGGTCAAGACGAAATTTTCGATCGATTGATCGCGCGATCGCGAACAGTTGAAGTCAAAGATATCTCTGGCGTTGTCAGTCTACTGTAACAATTTAATCAAACTATGGATGTAGACGATCTTTGTACAGGAAATAATGCGACTGTTTCTGAACTTCTCAGTGATCTGGTGCCGATAACGTATAAAACATTCACTGACAAGCCGGGGACACCGTGGTATAGTGAAGAACTGATGACTATGAGGAGGAAGCTCCGCCAACATAGACGAGAGTGGTTGTGCTCTCGTCTCGTTTTGCATCATGAAATATTCATTTCTGCGCGATTACAATACAATCGACGAGCGGATGAAGTAAAGTCTGATTACTATCGGGATGGAATAAATACTGCGGACTCTAAAGGACTTTTCGCGATCGTTGATGAGCTGACTGGATCGAAGAAGACCAGTGCAACAATTTAGCCGATAATATCCCTCCTAATGATGTTTTCTTGAAATTCTTCAAGCAGAAAGTATAGAAATACAGAGACGGCCCAGCGCCTAGTTCCAGTGATTGACAATGCGATTTATCCGTTTTTCAACTATTCGTTATCATCTTTCAGCCCGGTCAATGACAATGATTTTTAAAGTTAGTTTGAAAATCATCTTCTAAATCGTGCAGTTTAGATATTTTACCAACTGAAGTTTTTAAAAATTGTATTTATGAAATTGCACCGTTTATAACTCATCTTTTTAACAGCTTGCTTTTATCAGGTACTGTTCCGCACGTTTTTAAAACTGCATTTATAAAGCCTTTGAGAAAGAAATCCAGTCTTAACAACAACTTTCTTAAAAATTATAGGCCACTTTCAAATTTATGTTTTCTGTCCAAATGTTTAGAGCGTATTTGCGGATCAATTGAAAAAAATAAATTGTATGCAAAATGCCAGTCAGCTTATCGTGAAAATCACAGTACTGAAACTGCATTGCTTAGGGGTTCATAATGATATCATGACAGCATTAGATTCACGAAAGGATTTCATTTTGGTTATGCTGGATTTATCAGCTGCTTTTGATACTCTGGACCATGAAATTCTTCTCAATAGATTACAGTGTCGTTTTGGAATAACAGGTTCAGCCTTACAGTGGTTTCGTTCCTATTTGACAGGCCGTGTTCAACGTGTTTGTATTAATTCCACGATATCGCAAGATGCTGTTCTACGATTTGGTGTCCCACAAGGTTCTGTCCTAGGACCTTTACTTTTTACTCTTTGCACGTGCACAACTCCTCTTGATGATATCATTTCTTCCCATGGCCTAGATTACGTGCTTTACGCTGACGATTCTCAGATTTATGATGTTTGTAATAGTCCAGACGATGTTAAGTTTGATGAGGTCAAATACGCTGATCCTAAACGATGAAAAACTGAGGTAGTTCACTTTTCATCGCGTTTTATAAGAGATGTGACTAAACTTGACAGTCTCAATATCGGTACGTTCGATGTTACCCCATCAATCACAGTAAAAGATCTTGGTGTTCTATGGCAAGTCAAACAAATAACACTTGTAAAGCTGCCTTTTTGGCACTGTACAAAATCGGGAAAATTCGTGTTTTGATAGATATACCGACCACAGAGTTATTCTAACATAAGTGAGCGATGTAATCTTTGTATATCAGAAAAGCTACACATTTTGTATTCATGTAATTCTCTTCTCTATGGTCTTCCGCAATACTCAATTAATCGCATTCAACGTATCCAGAATATAGCTGCTAGAATTGTAACTCGCTCAAGAGTCACTGAGCATATCACCCCGATTTTGTTTCAGTTGCATTGGCTGCCTGTTTCTCAACGTATTGTTTTTAAGATTCTTATCCTCACCTATAAATGTATCCATTCACTCGGTCCAAGTTATCTTTCTAGCATGGTTAATTTGTAATTCCCAACCCGTAATCTAAGGTCCGTTGACCAATTTAAATTGTGTCAAAGCAGGTCGCGCACAAAGAAATATGGGGACCGTGCCTTCAGTATTACTGCCCCCCTTTTTATGGAACAACCTTCCAATTGAGGTTCGTCGCTCCCCAAGCCTGCCTATAGTTTTAAATCAAGTCTTCAAACATTTCTTTTTAATTCTGCTTTTAACTGAACTCATCCATTGTACTGATTTATTTTTGTTTTTAATTCTTGTCACTTTTTAAAAATTGATTGTATTTTACACAGCGTCTCTGATCACACTATTTGTGTGGATTTAGTCGCTTTATAAATGAATAAATTATTATTATTATTATTATTGTACTTGGGCCTCAGCCCAAGTACATTTGTTTTCATTCCGTGGGAAAAAACTCTGTAAGGTATAACCATTTCTGGCTGAGACCAGGGAGGGCAAAATGTCTTGGCTTCATCTTTCTTGGCATAATAAATGGCGTAATGATGTTAACTGAATGGAAGTGCTGCTCTCAGCCAGTCTTGAATAAGTGAGATGTGAATATTAATGCTTCTCTATCTGAGTTTTTGCCACAAAATCTTCTGAATATAATCAAAATGTGCATCGAAATGCAACAATTAATGCACCCTCCGTTTCCTAGGCGATGGCACGACCCTTGCTACACCCACTGGACGAGCCAAAGTGGGAGGGGTAATTTCAGTTTGGTCGAACAAGAGGGCTCGAGACCAGAATTTAACATTTAAACTTGAAACATGTTTAATCGCTGACAAGATGTGGACTAGTTTTAATCAAAGCAAAAGTGTAAAAAGGAAAGGTTTTATATCCCGGACACAATGAAATCATTACGACTGGAAACTGTACCCCCAGTTGAGAATAGTAATGCCCACAGCGATGGAGAACACTTATCCTTGAGCTGAGAAAACCAGACCATCATTTCGAAATAGAGCTGCAGATTCGAGAAGCTCGTTCAAAATAGCTAGGTACACCCCATATAAAAGGGGTGGTTTCGAGTTTTGAGGGCAAATTTCGCCTCCTTCATATAGAAATCGTACGTTTGTTTTTCCAGGAGAACACACCATTTGACACAAAATTTGCATGTAAAGGGGTCGCCAGTAAGCAAGTGGTCAAATCTGGCATAAGAAACAATATGAAATATTGGGTAAAGCCAGTCCAAAATAAACTGATTTGAACTTTTGTGTTTTGTAATTTATACCACTGCAGTAACATTACCTTTTTTGGACAACATCACACAATGTAATACGTTTTGAAACTGAATACTCCGACGTATTCTGTGTCTCCTTTGCTAAAAAAATACGGTATTCCGATTACCATGTAAGGAGATGATGACGTCAAGACAGATTTGTAGTGCGTTTGGTCCTGGATGGTGCACGGAGTTTTGTCAAGGTAGCTTGTGTATTTATTTCCCAAATGGGAGAGATTAGGGTCGATCTAAACGAAGGCCGAAGAATGTTATGATACTCTAAGCGAGCTGAACTCTAACGCGAATGGTTGGATAATTTGGAGGATGTCTAGAATGATCTCGTCTCATTAAGATTATTTGGCGGTCAGTATTGAATTTCAACTGCGTCACAAGTTTGCGAAATGAATATTCCGTCGAACGGTCAACGAACGATATTTTAGAAATCTGGAGACATGGCACATCGCATTTTTATTTTAGTATTTTATATTTTACAAAAGATTTAAGAAGCAATGATTTTGTCGAAAATTCTGAAAAAAATATAGGAAGATTTGATCGCGAACACATTTTCACTTGGGGTCAACTAGCCCTGCGTACGATGCTGTGTGTTCCGCTACAGCTGATCGCCCCGCTCACCACAGCTACAGCCCTGCAAAGACCCGTACGTAGGGTCGGTGACTTCAAATCCATTTTGGGACTTGACGTAAAAAGCCAAATTACTGCCGAAATTCAGCGTTCTTGGGCCCAAGTCGTATCCCAGCCTACCTCAGCTACTCGATCGCTTCCAAAAATGACAGTCTTTTATTCACTTCTCGTAAATAACCGTCGATGTCGGCAACTCTCTCGCTAGCCCTGCGTACGATGCTGTGTGTTAGCTGTAGCACATAGCATCCTACGCAGGGCTAGGGTCAACATGGGGTCGCAGCCATGTTGCCTCAAAACTTATTTCCATTCTGTCTGCACTCTAAACTCAAAAATGTCGGATATGAACCTGAAAAATCTATGCAATTTTGTCAAACTTCGGCGAAATTTCAGCCTATAGACAAAATTTCATCTAGGTAAGGTAAATTTACTGAAATTTGATCGACAAATAATCCTGAGCTTGAACGTGACAGCTCGCCTTCTCCGGGAAGTCAAGTATCCAGCTGCCCATACACAGTTGCCAGGTTTATGAGATTGTTTTCAAGCGACGGCGGCAGACCGTACGGGGCTCTGGATATGAACCTACCGCCGGTGTAGCTGTAATAACTGTTGAGTTGTTTTTAGTGCCCACGGACGAAGTCCTGGGGGAGTTATAGGTTTGGTCATGTCAGTCCGTCCGTCCGTCCGTTCACGCAGATATCTCAGACATGCCCAGGTCAATTTCTTTCAAACTTTGCACAAGAATAGTACCCGACCCCATACAGATGCACGTCGATTTGTTTCACAATGCGATCGAATTTGGCCGTGTTAGAGGACTTTTTAGTTTACACCTCCATAGACTCCCATGTATAAGGCAGTTCTCCATAGACTCCAATGTATAAGGCCAAGAAAAATAAAAATTTAGTTTCTCATCGTATTCATATTGCCTAAAGGATGCAGTGACACAGTTTTTTGTCCCCACGGATAAAGTCCAGGGGGCTTATAGATTGGGTCATATCCGTCCGTGAGTCCATCAGTGAGTCCATCGGTTCACGCAGATATCTCAGACCTCTTTGACAAAATATCATGTGACCTTGGTGACCTTTGACCTCAAATATACATTATTGTCCATAACTCAGTAACCACAAGTGCTAAACCTTTCATATTTGGTATGATGGGACACCTTATGACGCCACATATTGTACCCCATTAATTATGCGCATATCTAATTTTATGCGAGCCAATAGAGCTAGAGGTCTGATTTTTGGTATATAGGGATAAGTTAACAATATGATTTGTTTGACAAAACGTCACGTGACCTCAATGACCTTTGACCTCAAATATACATATTTGTCCACAACTCAGTAACCACAAGTGCTACACCCTTCATATTTGGTATGATAGGACACCTTATGACACCATATATTGTACCTCATTAATTATGCGCATATCTTATTTTGAGCGAGCCAATAGAGCTAGAGGTCTGATTTTTGGTATATAGGAATAACTTAGCAATACAATTATTATGACAAAATGTGACATGACCTCTATGACCTTTGACCTCAAATATATATATATCTGTCCACAACTCAGTAACCACAAGTGCTACATCCTTCATATTTGGTATGATAAGACACCTTATGACACCACATATTGTACCTCATTAATTATGCGCATATCTAATTTTGAGCGAGCCAATAGAGCTAGAGGTCTGATTTTTGGTATATAGGAATAACTTAGCAATACAATTATTTTGACAAATGTCACGTGACCTCAATGACCTTTGACCTCAAATATATATATTTGTCCACAACTCAGTAACCACAAGTGCTACATCCTTCATATTTGGTATGATGGGACACCTTATGACACCACATATTGTACCTCATTAATTATGCGCATGTCTAATTCTGAGCAAGCCAATAGAGCTGGATGTCCGATTTTTGGTATATAGGGATAACTATAGGGTAGAAATCTAAATATGCCCATCTAAATATTAGACATCTACCATCGAGAACAAAAAAAATTTGCTGTAATTTGAATATATAAGGAGTTTAAGCAATTTCCACTATAAATAAAGAACCCCTGCCTCAAACTCCACAAAAGTTGCTAGACATATTTTGCTGTTGTCATGCCATCGCTTCGTTTAATAACCAGTTAATCAAATGCCTAATTGAGAGGAGGAAATTCAAGACCATATTTGAATAGTAGTATATATTGTCCTCAAAATTACTCTATCACGGCCCAAGTACTCATTGCCTTCAGCAATACTGCCTTGTTATTATTATTATTATAATTATTACTATCAATGCTGACAAATCTATGCTGTTAAACAAACACTCTGAGTTAGTTTCAAAATGTCGCCACCAAAAGAAATATACTTTTATCAAATTTTAACACCACCTGTAAATAAAATGGTACTTCCCGAACATATAAACGAGAGTGACGAGCTAAGAACCCTTTCACTTCTTCTGTCTGAAGATTGCAGGATGCATAAAAATTAAGTAACAGATATCTTTATTTTGCACTTGAAGTAATTTGTGTTATTATTTATAACACTCTGCTTTAGCATCATACGGGCCGTGGAAGTGAGAAGATATTACAGATTAGATGATGGACCGTGGAGAATTGGCTTTTTATTCCCTCATTAAATGGATTACGATGGATTGCGTTGGTTATATCTATAGGTAAGCGGACGAGTAGGAGGCGGTTTACGGAATTTAACGGTACAGTTTGCCAGTAAAACTCCGAGGCCCGCAGGGCCGAGGAGTTTTATGGCAAACTGTACCGTTAAATTCCGTAAACCGCCGACTACGAGTTCGCTTACCGTGTTATACCACGAATTTGCCGAGTTTTAGAGCCTTGTTTGCACGCCGAAAGTTTTTATTTGTAATTTTAGTGCAGTGCACGTTGAAACTTTGGCAGGAAAACATTGACGCGTTTTGACACCTTGTTGAATGAAAGTATAAAAAATAACCCATGATTGGATAAAACAAAGTTGACATGTGTTGCTATTGTAGTGCGATGACGTGGTTGAGCACCTGGTTTTATTTGAATTGTATGAATTATGTTTGCTTGATTGGTTGGTTGAATGAAGTGAAAAGGTGTTTGCAGATCGACGTTAGAGTCACGCTCTGCTCATTTGGGTCGAAAACTTTGAGCAGCATACATGCAATTGCCGAGTCGCTCTACGTAGTTCGATATGGCGGATGAAGTACAAATGAAAGCTGTATCCGGTGCACTCAACTACCAAAGCCAAAGATGGAAAAGAAAAGTCCCCTGTCACGCCAGTGCTAACGGCCACAATCGGAAGACCAAGCTACACAGCCACGTCAGAGAAAGGCGCAACAGAAACTGCAAGTACATAAAAACAATATGTCTAGATCCACAATGACTGTGGTACTGCGTGTGTTTCCTATAGCTAGATTTAAATTTACCAAAGGCGACTGAAATCTCCACATTCAGTGTTTGACAACTGACTTTGAAGTCTTAAATTTCAGCTTCGAATGATCATGATAACAATAACCCTAACACAGAAGTGATATTTGCAATCAAATCCGTTATTTCACGGTGACCTGTAATTGATTTTGAGATGTACAGTCATGAAAAATTAATTTAGTCCGGTGATTCTTTTAAAGTGTCTTTACTCTGTACTTGATGGTGAAATAAATTTCTTCTGGTTAATGTCTCGCATTTGTTTTTTTTAGTCGTCGCCATGTGATTTTCTTTTGTTTAAAAAGTGTCCATTTTACAAGTTCTTTTGTTTAAAAGTGTCCGATTTACTAGTAAACCGTACAGTTTTTAACAAAAAAGAACTGTCCGATTTACTAGGAACATCGGATACTTTTAAACAAAAGAACTTGTAAATCGGACATTTAAAAAAAGATTAGAAAATGGCCACGACACTTTAAGCGTGGTTAGAACAATGGCACGAGGCGGAGAGTGGTATAACTATAGGTAAGCGGACGAGTAGGAGGCGGTTTACGGAATTTAACGGTACAGTTTGCCAGTAAAACTCCGAGGCCCGCAGGGCCGAGGAGTTTTATGGCAAACTGTACCGTTAAATTCCGTAAACCGCCGACTACGAGTTCGCTGACCGTGTTATACCACGAATTTGCCGAGTTTTAGAGCCTTGTTTGCACGCCGAATGTTTTTATTTGTAATTTTAGTGCAGTGCAAGTTGAAACTTTGGCAGGAAAACATTGACGCGTTTTGACACTTTGTTGAACGAAAGTATAAAAACTAACCCATGATTGGATAAAACAAAGTTGACATGTGTTGCTATAGTAGTGCGATGACGTGGTTGCGCACCTGGTTTGATTTGAATTGTATGAATTATGTTTGATTGATTGGTTGGTTGAATGAAGTGAAAAGGTGTTTGCAGATCGACGTTAGAGTCACGCTTTGCTCATTTGGGTCGAAAACTTTGAGCAGCATACACGATATTGCCGAGTCGCTCTACATATATCGATATGGCGGATGAAGTACAAATGAAAGCTGTATCCGGTGCACTTCAACTACCAAAGCCAAGATGGAAAAGAAAAGTCCCCCTGTCACGCCAGTGCTAACGGCCACAATCGGAAGACCAAGCTACACAGCCACGTCAGAGAAAGGCGCAAGAGAAACTGCAAGTACAAAAAAAAATACGTGTAGATCCACAATGACTGTGGTACTGCGTGTGTGTTTGCCTGTAGCTAGATTTAACTTTACCAAAGGCGACTGAAACCTCTACATTCAGTGTTAATAACTGACTTGGAAGTCTTAAATTTCAGCTTCGAATGATCGTGATAACAATAACCTTAACACAGAAGTGATATTTGCAATCAATACCGTTATTTCACGGTGACCTGTAATTGGTTTTGAGATGTACAGTCGTGCAAAATTAATTCAGACCGGTGATTCTTTTAAAGTGTCTTTACTCTGTACTTGATGGTGAAATAAATTTCTTCTGGTATAATGTCTCGCATTTGTTTTTTTTACTCGTCGCCACGTGACTTTCTTTTGTTTAAAAAGTGTCCATTTTACAAGTTCTTTTGTTTAAAAGTGTCCGATTTACTAGTAAACCGGACAGTTTTTAACAAAAGAACTGTCCGATTTACTAGTAAATCGGACACTTTTAAACAAAAGAACTTGTAAATCGGACACTTTTTAAACAAAAGAAAGCCAGGTGGTATATAATAAAATATTCGGTTATGGAAATTAGAGAGCATGGTTAGAACAATGGGCACGAGGCGGAGAGTGGTATAACTGCATAAAATAAAAATGAAATCATCACATCATCGCTTGTACATGTGGCTATAATACATTATACCCTATTGTGGGCGTCAGGTAACAAGCGCAGAACGACCGTTTGACATATTACATATAAATAGTGGCATATTTCACACATGATGTTTGGGATGTTTGGTCTATATCGAGTAATCGACCGCCGAATGTATTAACCTTTTGTGTGAGGAATTTCGAAAGTCTTGGAGGAATATGAATATTCTTAACAAAGGGGAAGGACAAAATAAAACTTTACAACATCATATTGAGATTGATACAGATACTTGGGATGTTACAACTGCATCAGACTCAGCAACAGAAACGTACAATCAAAGACAGAAAGGCAAACGTTGACATTGACAGGAAAATTGTATTACATGGATTCGCAACATCTAGTGTCACTCAGTATATCATAAGTATGACGAGAAAATATATAAATATTGCTATTTCATGCCTTTATTATCGGATAATTCCAAAAACCCCGAATATGTAGTCGTTGCCAAATGACAACGCCAAATTTCCAATATGTAATCTAGGTAAATAGAAGATTTAAAACAGGATTCGCTTTGACTAGCCGACAACTAATCTCAGATATTATATACTCAATAAACGTTACAGTAGAATTTTCAGGACGATCAGTTACTGGCCGCTTGTCGAAATGTCATTTCTAAAACAGCCATGTCGACGTTTTAAGGGCAGCTGAAATATAAAAAATACAATGATCATAATAAAAACAGGAAACATAACTGTCGCTTGGAGAGGTAAATGCGTTTACAAGAGGCATGGGCTTTCCTTGGAAGGCTATACACTGCATGTCCGATATGTTAGCATTCAGGGTATTCATTACTTAAACTTATGCAAACACAGACGAACTAACGCTCTCTAATTAGTGTAACAATTTTAGGATTGGACATTGATATGCGAAGTCGAAAATTCTTGTTTTTGTAACTAAAACCTCTGTAAGTAAAGCAAATAGATTTGCTGGCTGCTATGGCCTCAAGTGCGTCATTAATGACGTAACGAAGCTGTAGGACAAAATGAATATCGACACAAACCTTCCTTTGATGACCCAGCTCTCCGCAAACTCCGTAGTGTTAAAGGTCTTTGTACCGTCTGACTTCAATAAGTCATGACCTTTGACCTTGCTTCCATCACCAAACATTCCACACAGTTTGCCGGCTAAGTCTTTGTTGCCAATCGATACAGAGGCCTCATGATTCTTGCCATTCCATTTCAGAAACACGTCATCTTTTTTGAGGTGCATTTCCACGGTGCCATCGACATGTTGAATGTAACCATTATCTTCCCCAATAAGCAGTAATTTTTCAGGAACTGGTCGGTCATTTACCTATATAACAAAGAAATAGTGCGTTATGAGCTGCAAATTATCAGATGTAAATATTGTAGGGTCGAACAGCGGCGATATTTAGCGTGATGGCAAATATCTCGTTATCGATTACAAACCCTGTGAAGGGGTCGGATTCCCACCCTACATAAATGCAAATATCATGTATATTATTATGACTTATTAGTTTCCACTGATTTAGTTTTTGGCTTCAAAATAGCTTATCGCAATCATTACAACAGAATTGTAAATAAATATATCTCTATCTATCAATCTATCTCTATCTACCTCTGTCAATCTATCTATCTAATCTATCTATCTATCTATCTATCTATCTATCTATCTATCTATCTATCTATATACACTTGTTTAGTTGAAGATCAGCTGGAGTAGAGTGCTCAATACTAGAGTAGAGCTAAATACACATATAGGATGTGTGTCTGTGTCTGTGTGTGCGTGTGTGTGTGTGTGTGTGTGTGTGTGTGTGTGTGTGTGTGTGTAAAATAAGTTACTTCAGGTATAAAGTCATTATATCTATTACTTAAGTTCCATACATCGTACAATCACTAGCTAGAACTTAAGGTATGAGCAAAACAACTTACAAGAATAGTATGGTCTTCGAGAAAGGTGTAGGCATCTCCCTCATCGATTCTGACTGTGACAGACACCATTCTTGTTGGAGGTTGCGTTGGTTGGAAACGACCACGAAAATCAGCAGATATGTCAAAATAGGGAGTATTTCTCGAGCAGTCCCTAACGAGTGTATAACTACAATACCCCTGGAAGCTATATTTCTTACCACTAAATGTGCTCAGATGCGGATCTCTCTTACCACTTGCATTCAAACCTGGCAAAAATACAGAAAAATACCGAAATTAGAGAACTTTCGCCGACATGTTACTGGTGGTTAAAAATGGTTCATTTCAAATCAGGTAACAGAAACGATTACTGCAGTTAAAAGAAAGTAAAATGTTAATTTAGAATGTCGAGGAAGAAGAGTACGAAGGTGGAATGTAATAAATGTAACAGTTTAAGGATAAGTGCTACAACTTAAATGAAATCCAAAATATGACATGAATAATTATTAACTATTCATTCACTCGTTTTCATACTGTATAAAATAGAAGTTAATGATATCCCGAAGTCAATACTTTGCTACTTCTTGATGAAAAAACTTATAAACAACTTATAAAGGTAAGACTTACTGTTTTGAAATGACGCCGGCCATTTCAAATACCAACTTTTAGTAAGACACACTTTACAAACTGTAACTCATGATTTTATATGCCTTGATAAAACCACAGTCACTCAACAAAATCGAAGCGTGGTATCAAGATAAAATCAAGTTTTTAAAATATACAGTTTTAGCTTTGAAGACATGTGATTTCCCCCTTCATCATATGCTGGGGTGGAATTAAATCGAATAAACGGGGCTTAATACAACACTTAAATTTATACATCGATTATATTAAATGACAACTTACGACATACATCCATGTCACTAGTGATCTTGGTGGCATCTCCTTCCACAGTGAAAGCAGAGATGTCCCAGGCAAATACGTCACCATTAATGCTGCATTCCTTATACACCTTATTCACTTCGCTGGCACTGAGAACTCTTGACCAGATTTGCAATTCTGTCAATTCACCAATAAATGCTTGTTCTTCCTCAAACTCGGATCCGAATTCGTCTTGGTCCTGTCCAAGAATTAGAATGCCACCACCGTCGATGGTGTTTCCCGTCTGAAATCCTCTCTCTCTACAACGTTCTGACCGTTGTCATAAGCCCTGAGTACTCCGTCATCTGAAGACCATGTTGCGCAGATATGATGCCACGTACCATCTCGCCATTCCAACCTCGTTGTTCTGGAGCCGCCTTTTAAGTATACGTAGAGATTGGGTTGGTTGTGAAACGTTAGTTCATTGAATGATGACGTAGTGGTGGCGTAAGAGAACACAGTAGTGGTTCTAGTTGTATCACTGCTTTTCACCCATACACACACAGTAAATGCTTGCAAATCAGGCAGACTTCGATTGAGGGTAACGTTGTTCTGTGGTGTCTGGAAATCAAATGTATTTCCTTCCGTATCATCTGGAAAGCAAAAGCAGGCAAGATCATATTGTCTAAGATATTTTGATATGGTAAATTTACAAGAGTAGCCATAAGTTGTATAAAATTTAATTTCACTAATGACGTGTTCGAAACTTTAGGTTTTATGTTACTGGCATTTCTAACCGTATCAATATTTTTACGTTTTGCAAGTGCTGGGTTTCTCCAGTAGGCACTAAATAAAGTAAATATGTAATTATTGAGTAGAAACTCTCCAAAGTGAGTCTCTCTCTCTCTCTCTCTCTCTCTCTCTCTCTCTCTCTCTCCTCTCTCTCTCTCTCTCTCTCTCTCTCTCTCTCTCTCTCTCTCTCTCTCCTTTAGCTCCCCATGAAAGCCTACTTTGGTGAAAATTTACACACGGAGATGTACTTAACATTGACAGTGTTGTACAGATTTCTGAATTAACGATTTTATGATCAAATTGATAAAGTTCGAATTTCGATATCGTTCTTTTTCATTTGAAACTGTTCTCTTCAACTAACTCGTTCATTCTTCCAAAGAACTTTCCCTGTCATTTGTAACCAACCCAGCGAGCTATTTTTCCCTATTTATATCTGTATTATTGTGTTTCACATGGGTTACAAAAAATTAAAGAAGGAAAAAACATTTCCCATAAAGCAAATCACACAGACACTCGTTCGTCTATCATTATACAAGAATTGGCGTATTGCTTTTGCCTCAGTCGCTGCAAAACTCTTCTTTCTTATACTACACGTTAATTTATCAATTTTTTTCAAATATATTATCTTTGCCATTTAAATATTATTAGAAGTGTTTGCTAACAACTATTCATTAAAAGTATTTGCTAACAACTATTCATATTTTCTTGTAAGTATTGAAAATAATTAAATTTCAATTTCTGGTATTAATTCGAAAGTCTGGTTACTCGCCGGTGAAGATAAGCTTATTACTTGAGTAAAGTAACAATAGCCAAACATTGATACGTATTGGAATTCATTTTTCGAGAGAAACAACAGCAACGACCTCAAGAAAATAACTAACTAAATAAATAAATTTCCCTGCATAGTATTTACTTATATATTGATGAGGTACAGCGATACGATGAAATGAATTTGTTGTAGATAGTTCATCAGATACTACACTCGGGTTTCCACGTACAATCTGTTCTTCTCACGTGGGATGCGTTCAAAATGGAATATCGAACTTACCTCTTTTTCTCAAGGAAGACTCACCCAAATTATACCCCTGAAAAAGTAATCAGGACCAACTTATTTTCAACATTTCATGTGGAATGTTAACTGCATGTACCACACTGCTGTGCACACATGCATAGCACTTTAAGCAACGCAGTTGGGTCACGACTATATTAGGAACAACTTAGCTGTGTTATAGAACCATCATTCTTTGAGGTTGAGATGTAGTTGACAGGTTTGAGTGTTTAACGAAGCAATCCATTATGTCTAGAATTTTACAACTGTAAATGGCGATGCGAAATCTGCTGTGGTCTTATTTCCTATCCATCTTTGGTGCAACATTTTGAGGGACGTATATGAGTGACATTTTGTTTCACAAATCTGACAAATTACGAATTCGTTAGGGTTGGCAACTTATCGGCAGGACTTGCAACACTGGCTGTGATAAGGGTTGCCTCCATGAAATAAATAAATCTGCAAAATTCACAAATCTTTCAGAGCACTACATTCATCCAGATAAAATCTTACCATCTTAAATGGGAAAAGATATAACTTACTTGACTGTAACTCACATAGGCCAAGGCCACCAGAAGACTGACTAGAATGGTTATTCTAGGCGACATACTCATCGTCTTCTGAACACAGCACTCGATAACTTCAATAAATGGGACTTTGTCGTACTTCCGTGTACTCTCTTTCTTAAGTCTCCGTACCTGTTCACAGACTGATCATGATCTAGGGTTGCGTTGCATTCAGTATGGTGGAAGGATTTAGAATATATTAAGTTTGCGACAGCTCCTAGTGGCATAATTGGTGTAGAATACTTCACTTTTCGGTTCAATTTAAAACCCAAGCACAGCTGAACAAGCAAACAACCAAACCAAAAAATGCGTACATCAGTGATCGGATTTGTGTCACCATAATATTTTTCAACCGAAGTCTTAATATGGTACACACAAAGATAAACATTTTCTCCTGAGGCTGATCAAGTACCCCCTAGTTCGATGTTGAGATATTTAGTATATACGTAAAGGGAATTGCTCGTACATGGCAGGTTATGTAGCATTTAGACAGCTGAAACTTGAATCATTGGTGAAAGTTATTTGCTTTGTTTGAAGCTATCAAGAACAGCTGATGAAAGTGTGCTGTTCACTTTTCTGTGTAAGAACTCTTGGTTAGTTTGTTCGTTTGTTTTCTAAAACGTTGCGTACCAGAAGGAACCGACACAACTTAAGCCACATTCCAACTCCCGAACCGATCCTCCGAAATACGAAATAACATTTATCGCGCAAATAAATTAAAGACTGGTATTATGAGGACATTAGAGTGCCATTGTCTTTCAACCCTCCTTTTTTTGTGAGAAATGTGATTTTATCGCACATGAGCAATGCCTGATTCATGAACGTAACTTGAAAACCTTTCGACTAGAATGCCTTGTTGGTTTTTATTACAGTAACTGATTGCATCAATACCCTTCAGGTATCGTCGACAACTCCGAACGTAAATGGATTCAAAAATAATTCGAATTCCATTTACGACATGATCCGTCATTGAGTATTAGAAAAACGGATTAAGATTGACGTGCCAAGTTGATGGTTGGTGCAGACTTCACTCAAAATAAAACATTATGGCCCATGTTATTGCTTATTTTCAGTTCCAGCATATTGTACTGACTTTGCTCACTTTGTCTCATCAGTAATGCATTTTCTCTGCCGAGCATGATGCGGACAAGATGGTAATCCAATATAGTCTTGAATATTGCATGCATCAAAATGAAACTAAATCGATGACTTTGAGCAAACAAATGGAATAGGCTATCGACTATTTAGAATTCAAAAGAACTCGCTCAATTGTAAAAAGTGTTGCACTCGTCTAAGACTATGCTAATCTGGTTAGCGGCTGTTTATTCTTCCCATTGTTTGACAGTAAATTTATCTTATTACGTTCTTGCTCCCTTTAAGACTGTTTTGTAGCAATAAAGAGAATAATGTATTACTAGATGGAAAATTGCGACATTACACTTTGGTATAACAAATTCAAAGTTTCTACTTTGTGCCATTCATCGCATACCAGGGCATGCGTGTAGACGGTGGAGAAATTCTCGAGGACATAGGATGACAAAGTTCTAATAATGTACGGCAATAAATCTGTCATGTATTATGCATTTATTTTTGTTTCACAAAATGCTTCTTAATATCAGTTACGTTCGCTACTCAGACATCACTAGCATGTAACTGGTATTGGCGATTTGTAGATTTTATACAGGCGCTCTGACTATCTAGTAAAGCTGCATCAATAACTGCTTGGCAGCGAGGATTTATAATAGCCAGGCACGCACCAAAGCCGTCGGGCCTACGTCGTTATGCACATGTACGACAAAACTGTGTCCATGCCAGGAATACTAGGCAACAGTGTCATTACCTTCAAGAACAACAAACAAGATATTCGGAGAAATCTAGTTAGCCTGGAACACTTGTAATAATCTAATGGTACAAAATGGTAAATGCTTTTCGATATATTGTTTCTGGATCTTTTCATTCCATTCTCCTAAATGACGACCTTATGAAACGATGTTCCTTTCCCTAATTGCAATGAAATTTGACATGTGCTGCAAAGAAATCTTCAGTCATGGTGTTAGATGATGCATTCTATGTGTTGTGTGACTAATTGTACCTTGTTCCGTAAGGTTTTCCTCTGATAAATATATTTCAAATTTTATTATTATGTATTTGACTTGAAATTGAAATATTATAATATTGTTGTTATTCTTTTCAATAGAAATATAATCATATAGTTTTAATTACAATACAGGGAAGAGTGTCAAGGAGGCTGTTGTTATGTTATAAAACCACGAGCTTCGTACGTCATATGTCACTGTGAGATTTGATTTCTTTGACCATATATATATATATATATATATATATATATATATATATATATATATATATATATATATATATATATATATATATATATATTGCTCACTTTCAATAACTAGTTTGACATTTACCAAAATGCAAACAAACGAAATTCCGAAATCTTGAAATCAACCAAATCTTTACAGATGCTTTATGGTGGACATCAACCCAACAAATTCTCTCTCTCTCTCTCTCTCTCTCTCTCTCTCTCTCTCTCTCTCTCTCTCTCTCTCTCTCTCTCTCTCTCTCTCTCTCTCTCTCTCTCTCTCTCTCTCTCTCTCTCTCTCTCTCTCTCCACAAAGAATCAAAATTAGTGTGTGCCCGTCCGTTTAAGAATCTTCCTATTTGATTCAGGAGATCTTAAGTGCAAAATTGATTGTCACATTGAGTTATTTTGAGACTTGAAAACGTATAAAGCTCCCCGTCGATAAAGCTGTTAACGTTTTGAATTAAACTCACATAATGAAGAGGTCAAGTGTTGTATTTACGTTAAATCTGATGGCTCGCGAGTGCATAGGTAAGTCGCGTTTATAAGTCGCTGTCATAAAACTTTTTTCATAAAGGCATTGTAAAATTAACATGCCATCCTTAATTTTTTACGGTCCACATGCCCTCCTTTCATGTCAGGCCGTAATCTTCGACCATCTAGTTACTATATTATGAAATGGTCCACGACGGTATAAGACATAATCTCACCATACAATGCACTGTTTTTCTATAAGTGTGTCAGCTGGCTAATTCCATGATTGACAGTTTGGTAACAGCTTGTCATGTCCGCTTCTGAGTTTAACAGATAAAAACGATTTTGACCTTTCACTTTTTTGTATTTCGTACAATTACTCTTCAATGTCCCCGGCGAGGGCATAGAGTCACTTTGACATGAAATTTCATTGCAGACGTTTAGGAATGGAGCATTGGTTCCACATTGGTTCGTTGTTGATAGATAGCGGAACTAACAAAATAAATGACACGGAATAAGCACCCTTCAATCAAATCAGTGAGAACTGTCTTAAAATTCTTATGAAAATGCAAAATGTTGATTCAAGGCTGATACAGCTGTACACAGATTATTCAGCAATCTTGTCATTGTGTAGAATAACACTATCATTGCACATGTAATAACATCGCAAGGCAGGGCATTTCGATGTCGTAAATTTTACTCTGCATCAATAGCAGTTTTGATATTTAGGTTGGTGGGAGGTAGGGGTAGTTTTCTACAACATGCACAATTTACACTTGCTTTTTGCCATTCGTGACACCCTTTCTGTACTAATGACTTGACTTTCCATTTCGAAGATTAAATGTGGACGGTAAACTGGTAGAAGAGTGCGTGCGCGCGTGTGTGTATGTACGTATCTGTCTGTGTGTCTGCCTCGGTATGTATGTATGTATGTGTGTGTGTTTTGACATACGTATGCATATACCAGTATGTATGTACTGCAAAGGGGGATACGGCGAGAAACGTTAAATAGTTAACCATGATGGCCATTACGGGAATACAGTCACACTTAACTGACTCTAAAACTGCTAACCTTGTTCAGAGACCAGAACCTTAAACGAAGCTAGCACTGAATGTTTGATGACATCAATAATTCCCTGAAGTAAGTTTAGAAAAGTTTGAAAGACCAGAGACTTAATCCCCGGGATCGAGTCTGTTCTGGTCTGTAAAAGGATCATAGCTCTTTATTTTCCGTTGAAATTGTAATCTAGTAAGCAAATTTCCTGACAAGACAATGTGACGCCTGACATAGGCCTTTAAATGCTTAATACGTGTATATGTCACTAATTCACGGTGTAGTCCAGTTATAAGTCCAGTAAACCTTGTACTATATACTCATGCAAAGGATAATAGCAATATACATTACAGTAATTTTCACTTTCTACATAATTTTTTCAGTTGGTTGATTGTCCTTCCTCCTATCTGTAAAATTATAAACCCCTCGTTTTAGGTTCAAAAATGAGAAATACATATATTGCCGTGAGGTCAAATGATGACCTAGATTCCATATTCAGATATAAAGGGAAATAGAACGGGATTTTATTGATTTTCCGACAACTATTAAATGATTACGTGTAAGTAAGCATTTGCAAAATTATTTTTTTAGAATTTTGTTATCTCCCTTCGTCAAAAATATCCTGCACAGTAATATGGAGTATGAAACTGTGAATTACTCTGTCATGCTTGTATTTGTACGCCTGATAGTTGTTGAACAATTGGAAACGGATTGTATTCAGTGCGTTCACTACATATACTTTGTACATCCAGTTACTGCGAGCAGGTATTTGAGTGTGATTAGTGTCATACGTGTATGTACTATGTGTTTGATGTGAACTATTTAACAAAGCCTAATACGTAAGAACACTACCACCACCACCACCACCACCACCACCACTACCACTAACTACTACTACTACTACTACTACTACTACTACTGCAGTGAAGACGTGTGTGAGGTGCTCCGTATCAACGCAAGATTTTGGTTGACTGAGAAGACATCCCTCGCCAATCTTCACTGATTTGTGTTGTCATCGAGTTCTACTTTCGGTTAGTTGTCATTTTTGTTGTTTTTGGTCGGATTTGTGGTCGATTTTGTTGGATTCTATCTTTGCCGAGGCCGGGCAAGGCCAGTGAGGCAAGATGGCGTCCACAAGCCAGGTGTTCAGATGTCTCACTCGAAAGCATGGTTTGAAATGTTCATCTGTTGAGGGTGTGAGAGTTGAGATATATGTAGAAGAAATTGCAAAAATCACGGGACCTGGAAATATTATCGCTGCGTCTCGTGTCAATGGTGCAGTAATTGTGTTTTTAATGTCAACTAGTTGGGTCGAAACCGTTTGTTTAGACGGATTTGAACTGGATGGTTGTTGGGTTTCGACAGAACCCTTGGTGAAACCCGCAACAAAGGTCATACTTTCGGGAGTACCTCCCTTCATTCCAAACCAAGTTCTCATAAATGAACTAAACAAGTGTGGTAGAGTTGTTGGTGGGGTTAAGACCATTCCTTTAGGTTGCAAGTCGGAAAGATTGAAACATGTCAAATCTTTCCGACGTCAAATGTATATTCTGCCAACAGTCACTGATGATGAATTATGGGGATGTTACCATGTTACGTTTGAGGACAAAACTTATCGTATTTATTTGTCATTTGATGAATTGAGATGTTTTAACTGTCATAAGATTGGTCATATAAAAAGCAATTGTCCTGGGTCTGAGACAATCGTTGAAAAGGAAAATGCTAAAGATAATCAGGAAAAAACGAGCGAGAAAGATGGTTACAATATCGAAAACGCCACTGATATGGTTGACGAAAATGAATATGTAATGATGGAAAATATTCAACGCTATGGTACACCTGTTATTGACAATGAAGTAGCCAATAATGACAAAAGTGATGACGTAAGCGATAACATGCACGGTGGGAGCTCGGTCATCATGCATCACTACTGATAAAAATACCGATGGCGAATCTATCTCAAAAAGGTGACACATTACTGAAACTTAACAATGGCGACACTTCAATAGAAAACGTTAATGAGATAGAAACCGACATCAAAGAAAACCCTCGTGCAAACGATAAAAAATCTGCTAACGAAAAGGCGCTCCCATCAGAGATTATTCCTGCCAATAAAGCCAACTTTAGTGTCGAAGAGAGGGTACTAACCCCTCCTTCACCTTTCCCACCCTCTCCCACCTTTTCGCCAGCCTCAGATTACCCCACTACGTCTGATTCTCAACAATCAATTTCCGTTCAGCTTTCTGATTCGTCTCTTCCCGGTCCATCAACTCTCTTTAGTGAAGACGTCAGTATCTCTCAAGATCTTTTTGCTACTCCTCGTCAAGAAGATGATCACGATGAAACGACGTCTATGACATCAGAACTATCCGATATTTCCCAGACCTTTGAAAATAACCGTCAGTTGCCGTCCTCTCAATCAATTGAAGAGTTCCTTGAGGATACTCTTCACTCAAAGAAAATAATTACCAGATGCATCGAGTTTTGTCCGGATCTTAAACTTTTAATCACAGCTTTCAATAAATATCGTAAATCCCAACCTTTAACTGGAGCTCAAAAAGCACGTGTTCAAAAAATTAGCTCTAAAGTAAAGCAGCATATTAAAACCACTGGTAAATTCGTCCATTAACTTTCTCCGCTATGTTTAGTCTCTTTTTCATTTTATTGACTGCTATGGCAACCATTTCTGGGTTGACATTAAATGTCCGAGGCTGCCGAGACGCACTCAAGAGATATCAAGTTCTCGAATATCTCAAAAATGAGGTTCCTACTGATTTTCAGCTCCTCCAAGAAACACATACGTTGGAAAGTGACGAAAGAATTTGGCAAGTTATTTGGAACGGAAAAGTCATTTTTTTCTCATAAAGGTACAAATCAAGGGGGAGTTGCGATTCTGTTCTCACCAAACAGAAAATTGACATCCTTGACACGAAAGAATTAATGAATGGTCATCTCCTTCACGCACCTCCTTCACGCACACGTGCTTATCAATGATAAACCAGTGCATGTAATCAATGTTTATGCCCCTCGAATTCTACGGAACGTTTCCATTGTTTTAAAATACTTAAAACGCATCTTGATTCCCTTAACAATGACCCGATTTTCTTGGGTGGAGACTTCAATTGCACAATTGATTCTGATATTGACCGTTCTGGCAGAGAGCCCGACCCTCGTACTTCACAACTCCTCAACAAAATTATTCATCGTTTTGAATTAGTTGATGCGTGGCGTAATCAAAACATTTCCCTTCATTATTTCACTTGGTCCCGCGATAACAGTTATGCCAGGCTTGACAGAATTTATATTAAAGAGCATTCTGCAATAAACTGCTGCAATATTATTAATTCGTCTCTCTGTTTTACTGATCACTCTGCCGTGAAAATAGTTCTTTCTCAGAAATGCACTAATCACCATAATCCAGTGTGGCATATGAACACAGATATTTTAAATGATAATGATTATGTTGACCTTATTTCCTTGTTCTGGGGAAATTGGCGTGAAAAGAAGTCTAATTATCATAGGATTCAACATTGGTGGGATATTGGAAAAAACAAAGTCAAGCAGCTAACCCAGCAATATTGTTATCACAAAAATACGGAAAGAAATATTTTGAAACGCAACCTTGAAAAAGAAATTCGCCAGCTAGAAAATTCTCTCTTCCAAGACCCGTCCGTCCATGCTATTTATAAAGCTAAGAAAGATCTTCTTAAGGAAATTCTTGACTATGACACTAAAGGGGCGGCCATTCGCGCCAAACATAGACATATCAGTACGAATGATACTCCCAATAATTTTTTCCGTGATATTGAAATCAATAATGGGAAAAGAAAGCCTATTATCCATCTACAGAGGGAGGACGGTTCACTTACTGAAGATCAAAAGGAAATAAGAAACCTTACATATGCGTTTTATCAGGATCTGTATTCCCCGGGCCCGATTGATAAGAACTCTGAAAACTCCTGCATGATAGTTTGCCACAACTTAATGAGACAGACAAAGATGTTTTGGATAATCAAATCATATATGACGAGCTCACAAATACAGTTAAAAACCTCTCTTACCTTTTTCACACTTTAGAGGCTTTTGGTTTCGGCCAAAATTTCATCAACTACATTAAACTTTTATACACCAATGCACAGAGTTTAGTCCGGGTCAATAACAATCTCACTGCCCCTATTTCTTTTAATCGAGGAATCCGCCAGGGCTGTTCCCTTTCCGCACAACTTTACATTATTGCCATAGAACCTTTGCTCAATAAAATCCGGACTAAAAGTGATATCAAAGGTCTTACCATTCCAGTGTCTCATACAACTTGTACTCTCTCCGCGTATGCAGATGATGTTGATTTTATAATAACTCGTAATGATGATTTTAGTAAACTTCACCGCTGGCTTAATACTTATAATAAAGCATCAAACTCTAAGACAAATATTGGTAAGACGGAGAGTCTTTGGGTTGGAAGTTGGAGGGAAGGAAGGATAGCCCTCTCAACATCACCTGGAATAGCAACGGTCTTAAATGCCTCGGGGTGTATCTTGGTAACGACCAGCATTTTGAAAGCAGAAATTGGACTGAACTGGTTGATAAACTTTCAAATGATATCGACTACTGGAATCAACACGCTCGAAACATATCGTATCGTGGGAGAGTTTTGATTATCAATAACTTACTAGCAAGCAAATTTGTGTACCGTTGTTCTTCACTTTGCCCTCCAGCCGGCACGGTGGCCTACGTTCAGTCTCGCCTCCTTGATTTCTTTTGGCAAGGAAAACATTGGATCCCTGCAGAAAAGTTATACCTTCCTATCAATGAAGGAGGACAAGGTCTCGTTCATTTACCGTCTCGTGTCAAGTCTTTTCGTCTCCAGTTTGTTCAAAGATATCTCTACTCCGACTATGACCATCCTATTTTCCGTTTTGTTGATCATTATTTCAGTCAAGTTCAAAGCCTCTGTTACTCTAAAAATCTTCTTGCAGTTGACATTGATTCCCCTTTCATTTGCATTCCCAACTTTCATAATGACTTGCTGACATGCTGGTATTCACTATCAAAAATTTTGTAAACAAATTTTAAAAACATTGACGAGGTCCTTCAAGAGCCGCTGTTTTACAATAAGGAAATCCTTCACCTTCACGAGAGAGACGTTAAAAATAGATTATTTTATCAAGTCTGGCATCACAAAGATTGGCAACTTAATTGATCACCAACAAAAAACATGGTTGACTGATACAGACATTTATTCTAAGATTGATATCCATTCTCGTCGCATCGCTAAACTCATTCACAATGACATTTTGAAGCGTCTAGATCCACATAAAAACAGTGATCTGAGACGGTTAAAATACACTTTAAAAAACAAAGTAAATGTACAAAAGCAATTTTTAAATGTCTACAAAATTGAAATTTCAGATATTAAAACAAATTAAAATCAAACACAACCTAAAAATCTAATTTAAAAATTCAAGTCTAAAAAGGTAGATTTTTAGCAAACGCTTAAAGCTATTAAAGTTTGAACACAAACGAATGCTCAGCGGAAGAGCGTTCCACAATTTGGGAGCAGCAACACTAAAAGCTCTGTCACCATATTCCTTTGTACTAACTCTGACCGAACACAACTTAAAATGTTCTGCCGAACATAGATTACGTCTTGGGGTGTAAAGACTTAATATTTCTGTGAGATATTTGGGGGCATAACCATGACGACATCTGAAAGTGATTATCAAGATTTTAAAAGTAATCCTTTGATGAACTGGCAACCAGTGCAATTCCTGTAAAAGTGGAGTAGTGTGAGAATGACGATTGGAAAGGGTAACAATCCTGGCAGCAATGATTTGTACGTGTTCGACTAATTGAATATTGAGGTATACCGTACAGCAAAGAATTACACATGTCGATACGGGGGGGGGGGGATATTAGAGCATGAACCAACTGTTCAGTAGTAGTCCTAGACAAATATTTACGGATGAGGGCAATGCGACGAATGTGAAACATAGTGGACTGACAGATCGAGCCGATGTGGGTTTTCATAGAAAGACATGAATCAAGAAGAACACCCGGGGACTTTGCATTACACTGAGCTGGAATCAATGCATCACCAATACGAATTTTACTTGATCCACTATCAGAGGGATCATTACATGAAGAAAAAATTACAAATTCAGTTTTGTCATCATTTAGACACAAGAAGTTAGAAAACATCCAGTTTCTGACATCAGAGATACATGCTTCAAGATTTGTGATTGTAACATCATAGTGTGCTCTCGGAAAAAAAACCATATACATGCTTGAGTCATCTGCATAAAAGTGGTATTTACAGCCGTGTTTAGAAATCAAATCACCGAGGGGAGATGTGAAAATATTGAAAAGTATAGGTCCAAGGACAGAACCTTGAGGTACACCAGTATCGACGGGATAATAAGGAAATAGCCATTTGGTTTCCTGACTTTGGTTTTTCTCAGGCACACGTCTATGGGGCATATACGCCGAGCGGAATAGACCGATCACAAGTGACTGTGCACAGTTGAAAAAAGTAAGTCTGGGTGAAGCAGGTCAAAAAAAAAAAAATGTTTCAGAGTCAATCTTCGAAGCCCCCATCTCAGAATGTCAAATGGAATGGTCCAAATCCCAGCTTGAAATTTATGCGTCCAATGAAAACCGAAGAGACGAATCGCGCGCGAATCTCACTTAGAGGGCGCTGTTCAAAATGGCAGCCACCATGAAGTAATTTCCATGGCGTTGTTCACTCTGTTTGTTGTTGACTGCACATATGCAAACGGTCGCAGAACAGTACATCAGCAATGGATGAGGAACAAATTGAAGCTTCGCTTGCTACTTACAAACAACAGGTATGTGTTATTGTTTTCAGAAAAGTTTACAAACACTTATCTGCTCACACCATAGACCCTCGAGTTTTTCTCGAGGGTCCATAAATTCGAGGGTCTATGCTCACAGTACACGACATTAATTTCTTGCCCTCAACCCTCAGGGAACTGAACTGCAGCTAAGTCATGTAGGTTGAAATTTAATACAAAACAAAGAAAAATCAGTACAGCTATAGATCACATCAATCAGTTGCAGTGCGCTGTTTACTTCCGACACATCACAATCGAGGAAGTGGGTAACGGGTTCCCAGACACTTCGCACCAAAACCACTTCGCACCATACCATCTCGTCCCATACCATTTCGCTTCAAAACCACTTCGCACCAAAACAACCTCGTACCAAAACCTCTTCGCCCCAAAAATCACGTTGCCCAAAACCAGTGAAGTTTTAATCACCTTTCTATCATTCCCAGGACTGAAATCTTGAAATTGTACACATTTCGAGAAAATGACATCGCATCGTACAATAACGCGCACGGCACCTGAAATGTACCATTAAGTAGTTTGCGTGTTTCTACCGTATGTTTCATGGAAGAATGAATGGTTCGTGGTAGCCAAGTTGCAGGTAAAAACAACGTTATGATACATCATGGCATCGATGTTTTAGCGACGAGTTGACGGAACTATACTTTAGTGAAGTGGTTTTAGTACGAGGTGGTACTGGGGCGAAGTGGCGTTGGACGAGGTAGTACTTTGGACGAGGTGGTCTTGGTGCGAAATGGTTTTGGGACGAAGTTGTGTGGGGCGAAGTGGTTTTGGTGCGAAGTGTCTGGACCCCGGGTAACGTACCTTAACTTGTACTTCCTAGCCCCGCGTACGATGCTGTGCATTCCCGGCGTTTAACAGCAAGGCACACTATACCAAAAGGGAGATTCTCTCCCAATCGGGAGACTTCTTAGAAATGTTACGTGTATTTAGATGCAGCTACTCGATGACAGTTTTTCTCAAAAATGACAAAAATCTCCGATCGGGAGACTTTGTCCCAAATGTGTAACAGTTTCAAATGGATGAATTCCAGGACATGACACCAAGAGGACAAGGGTGGCCTGCCACATTTTGCATGAACGTATGGCGAGCCACTGGGCCCTTGACCGTGCATCGCTGGCAAACAAACGGTTTGGGACGTCAGGTGAACAATTTTTTGCAAACTGTCATTCTCGCTTGCCAGCTGTTGCCGTAAAGAGGCGCGTGGTTTACGACTATGCAAACTGTGAGCGGTTGAGTTATTCCAGTAGGCATAGATCGTAATCGAGTTGACTTCGGCCGAAAGCAGTTAGAAAAGGTAGTTTTTTTGTGCGCGGTCCAAATTTGGACCACTATCTACCTCCATGCATGGATATATATTTTGTCAACAAACTGAATTTTGTGTTTTGATATATTGCATAGAAATATTGAAATAAAACAGTTGCAGCTTCTGCCCCGTTACAAGGCCTACTTGTTTGGATTTTTACGAAAATTTATACATTTTTAGATTTAAGAGTTCTTTAGGCCTTCATGCTCCATGGTAGCTGCAGTGCTGTTTTCGATCCACATGGTCGAAGATGTACCAGTATCACAGTCTCTCCGTACCTAGCCCTACCGTCCTACGTGTATGTCATGTGTGCCCTAGTCAACTGTTGGCTATGCTGCCTTCCTACTCCTATGGAAGTAGTGGATTTTTACCTCCATGCTACTCCCAACATTAGAGCACTCCCAACATACACACATGGCTGGGTTGCACTGTGGACATGCATCTGTGGTCGCACAGTACACTGGACATATTAGCACAGGGGACAGGAGTCCCTGGGGTGGGGGAGGGGTGGGGCTCTTTATGCACAGGTTTATTTTAACTTATTAATTTTGACTAATATTTCAAGTAAAGATTTTGACTACAAACCACCTGACTGCTTTGTTTATTACAGGTAAGCTTACAAGTTATTTTATTAATTTTTGACTCTGAGATTTTAAATAAAGATTAAATTTGACTTCAAACCATCTGACTGACTTCGTTATTTCCTACAAGTCCAACCTGTGTACATACCACTTTAATTGTTCTGCAAATGTTGCCAACTGGCTAATGGGTGTCCGTATCAGCGGATTAATTGATTAAGTAAACACCACAGCTGTCCCACACGCAGTAAAATACATGTAAGAAAAGGGGTGAAGATCACAGACACAGTGTCACGAAAAAACACAAATCTGAGCAGGTAGAGAAGTCCATTGAAATTTAACGACTATCAATACCCCCGGTAGTATCACTTTACTGATGAACTGCTACATGCCAATTTAAGCCGTCTAAAACGGTCGCCTTGAGCCAGAAAACCAACCTACACTATTGAGTTGACCGTGGTCCGATGTCGTCCATCAGAGCGGAAGTCGGAAGTACAACCTTTTGAACTCAAACCTGTTTATTTCCAGTGTACTAATTTCCAGTCGAGTAATAAACATTTTTCCCATGATACTTTGGATGTTTTCCAAGGTCAAAGTCGCGTCATATGTCTGTGCTTCGATGTACTACAAGTTTCGACTTCTTAGTTCTATTTAGACAGGACAGTGAATTTTCATTGACATGACATGTTACTACACATAAATATGAGTGAACATTGACTTGCAAAGGACTGTAGCTTTAGATTTCACGACGTACATAAATTTTCCATGAAGGCGCGACTTTGAGCAATTTCTGAATTCTGGATATTTACCATCTTGTATCAAAATCTGGCATATCAGCGATTTTGGGATGCTAATATCGATACTAAACGATACATCTAGAATGACTTGCCTTGTGTCTTGGCACGCCAGGTATGTGAAATCCCCGATATTTATCGGCAATTTCGAGACGCTAATATCAATACTACATGATACTAGAAATGAGCGTTTTTGATGCAAAGTAAGAACCAGGTATGAATTTTGAGAATGATAGGGAACGATTGACGGTTACATGATAGGTGAACTTACTAGTTTTCACAGTAAAATCGAACGCGGAAGATGACATGGCATGGTTTTTATAGCGATTCTGTTTCCTGACTTTCTTCTTCTCAGGTATACTGGTCTGTACACATGTCCATTCCATGGGCGCATAGGCCCAGAGCAGATAGACCACAGGTGACTGTGTAAATGCACTATGCTTAGGAAAATTTCACATCTAACAGAATACCGGTGAAAATTCCCAAAATTTGTCCTAGAATTCCTTAACAGGGGGTTGTATTTTTGGAAGATACATGAGTAGATGTTTTCAACTTGGGTGGCACACCCCAAATGAAAATATCAACAGTACCCCCCCCCCCCCCCCCCCAGGATCATACTAGACGATACTAGAATGACTTGCCTTCTGCCTCAGCACACCGGGTCTGAGAAATCGCAGATACACTGTACAGATCTTACCCGACCCGATCCCGACTTCCGTATTTTGACTTTGACTTCGATACAAGACAATACAAGATTTGTCAAATCGCGGATAAATATCCGAAATATATTTCACCACATTTTCAGATCTGGCCTTACCAATCTAACTTCGATATTGTATAGTCTAGTAGCCGTAAATATCCGATATCATATAAAAGTGCAATGTCGCGGTGTCCTCCAGATGTAAAGCTACACGTTTTCTCCTTAATCCCCTTCCCTTCCCATAGACATAAAGTTCAACAAGGACGCTTTTCCCGGTGACTCATGAAAATATTGACACTGCCTGTAACGGATACCCAAAATAAATGAAAAGACAGTCGTTATTCCGCTCTTAAAAAATTAGCTGGTGTAGGACTTTCGGATATGGGTGAAATAGGATCCCGCGTTACGATCCCATTGTTAGTGTTACAATAGTGTTTGTTTCGTTTAGAATAGGTGTAGGGAAGTTTATTTTAATGAGTATAATAGTGTTTTGTTAGTGTGTTTGTCCATATATGAATGCTGTTCCTCTTGTATATATTGGTTATTGAACAGAAATATCAAATTTGTTGTTGACTTCATTAATTTTCATGAAGACTTAATACTTGTGATATAAACTACAAACAATGAAAAATAAAATTTTAATCCTGACTTGTAACTAAGTTTGGAACAAAATTTGAAACTTGAGCTGCTTTGCATAAACTCTGAAACAAAATGATTAACTTCATGTTGCTTCAATAGCTATAACTCATGGAGGTGATCACTATTTTCATAAACAATTCAAAATATCAACGTACTTTTACAGTGTTTGATGATGGCTGAACTAGTATGCTGTAGATGCTCACTGAGAAATTAAAGTTTTAACTTCTGCAATGATGACTCAAAGTCAGTGACATTGCATAGTAAGGCAAGAAGCATCCTGTATACAACCTATAATCCAAGACAAATTTCTGTCTTTTCTATTACATTTACAGCTTAGACAAGTTGAGTTGGTGCTACAGAGTGCAGGAAGTGATGGACAAGAAGATCTGGTCCAACTTCAGAATGACTTGACAGAATTGGTGCAGCTTACTGAAGGTACATATATTGACCTACATGCAACACTGTATTCTGTATGAGAATCATTTCAAGGAAAGAGTACTACAGTTTTACATATTATTGCATCATGGGTTTGTAATAGTCTGGCTGTCATTACACATACTATATGTTCCTCCTCAGTCCAGCTAACATTTTGACATGCAAATTGTATATATATGCAATGGTTTTCCAAAGTGCACACTTTCTGTGAAAATGTGTTTATCAGCATTATTTCAACCTAAGGCAGGAATTTTTATGCATCATAAATCAAATAACGATAGATAATACAAGATGTCACATTTGGTGTCTTGCTAAAACAAAGAAACAATTGCAGTCACTGTCACATAATTTTTATGATGCTTTCATAAAAGCAATTGTTAAACATAGCTAGATTTACATTCCGTTTTCATTCTTCCTGTCAGGTTTACCAGTCAGGTCCAATGTAAAACAAAAATGCTATCTACACTGCATGTGTACAGTGTACTTTCTCAGGCTTCACCATAGGTATATGTGAATCCTAAAATATACATAAACATCTTGTTCATCAACACGTCTTCAAGCAAACGTAACATGGATTATTTTACTTACATGTATTTGATTTTATAGTGATACCATAAGGTATCTGTACACTGTACTTGCAGTGTGCTGTCCCAGTTATTATCAGGGCATCTTGTATTTCACTCTGATTTTCAAGGACTTGACCTGACAAGGGTTTACATATATTTTCTCTGGTCAATTAGCCAGTCTGCTTTCAGTGAAGAAAAGCAAGTTAATGAGTCTGCTAGACAGTTTTGAAACAGGCACTGGTAATCAGAGAGGTCAAAGTTCAACTAATCAACAGATTAGTCAGAGTGCTGGTGGTTCTGGAGTACAACTGAAAGACTTGTCAAAGGTAAGATAATACTACCAAACTATAGAATACGTTCCTAAAAATTACAAACGACCTCAAAAGAGAGATAAAACTGCAGCAAGTGAAAATGAATACAGTGAAAAATTGACCGACCAGCAAGAAATAAAATATTAGTATTTTATCTCTCACTGGTCAGCCAATTTTTTAACATAATGACCGTAGGTCATCATGTTATTGTGATGGGCTTGGGTTGACGTCGTCCATTGAAAATTTTCCGTAAACGACAAAAAGTCAAAAGCTGCTGAACAGACCGCATTGATATTTGTTACAGATGTTTAGGCCATGTTCAAGGTTTCGATTTGTTAAAATTGATTTTTAGGGGCCTTCCATATATGTACCATTATTATACATCTACCATCGAGAACAGTAGAATTTTGCCTGCGCAAAAAAACCGTACGGAAAGCTCGTTCCATAACACGTACGGTTTGAAGGCGCCCCATTCCATGCGGCTGTATCTGCGCGTTCACTGTAGAACGGTTTCAAGGGACCCCTTGGACGAGTGCCAGAACAAGTCTCGCGCACGCTCTGTACGTACGTACGTACGTGTGTGTGTAGTGCACACACTCCAAAACTTGAAGAAGCGCGTCCGAGGTAGCGTTCCACACTGGCGCGATAAAATCAGAAGAAAAATTGTTGACATTGCACTAAAACGGTCACTACTCCGACATTTTGATGCCCCGATCAGAAATGTAAGATGTATATTAATAAGGTTATTACGAAAATACCGCAAAGGATGCATGCGGACATTTGCGCCTTCGTGTCGGGCGATACACTGCGCCAATGTCCTCATGCATCCTTTGCGGTATTTTCGTAATAACCTTATAGTATTTTTGGAAAGTACACCAATCCTGCATTTTGGAGTGTTTTATGAGCTTCAGAATGGAAATGTGTGTTAGATGAATGCTAGAAACATGGAGGATGCACTGAATGGAAGTATCAGAAATTTCCAGACTCTTTTGGGCAACAAATAAAAAACATATTTCATATTTTAGATTCTCACATTTGAGATGACCTTGGCATTTGTCATATAACTTAGTCACATGACTAACTACTTGACCTATTTATACGCCACATAACATCTTGAGACAACAAAAGACTTCCTGAAGATTTTTATTGATGTTGTGTCTCAACATATTAGTGGGATTTATACGTGTGTGTTTACTCTGGAGCTGACACTGGATTAAAGTTAAACCTGTGTCAGTTGGATGTGTGACCAGACAACACCGAACTAAAGAACTAAATAAATTCAATGTGGAAGGGATGGTCCAGGTTCGGTGCTCCGTACTAAACAATGGCCCACGTCTGACCAGAACACCGAACTAAACCCGAACTATATCTTGTCTTCGGCCTGCAGTCATTACCACAATGGATGGTGTTTGAGCAAGAAGTTCAGGCTATCGCGGCAGCAATTGGTCACAGGACGAAATCAAAGTACTCATTTCTATCTGGAGACATGAAAACATCTTCGATATGATGGACGGTCGAGGTATGATTTTTTACGTCCATGGTCGAGGGATAGGCAAGTTTATGAAGTCATTGCTGCAAAGGCCAGGGAGACGAGATTTGAGAGAACCGCGGAGCAATGTCAAGACAAAATCAAACGGTTGTGAGCCCAATTCAAAACCTTGTCCCACAACAACCGTCGTAGTGGAAAAGGCAGAAAAATGGATGCCCCACCTTTCTATCCAAAGTTTGTGTTGCATTGGTGTTTGTTTCATTTCGGATATGTGTGAAATAGGATCCCCGCGTTACGATCCCATTGTTAGTGTTACAATAGTGTTTGTTTCGTTTAGAATAGGTGTAGGGAAGTTTATTTTAATGAGTATGATAGTGTTTTGTTTGTGTGTTTGTCCATATCGTCTGTAAAAGGGTGCAGTGTGGGATTCATGATCGGAGTTAGGAAAAGGAAACATAAACTTGCTCGTTTTCTTCGACAGCTACTCATAAGTCTTTATGGAATGGATATCAACATCAGGCAGAGTAAGGCCATCAAAAGTCTCTTCTTGTAAATGTCTTCACCGATGGCATCTCGGTCGGTCGATTGAAACATAGTCCCTCCCCGTGATTGAAAACAAAAAGAGCATAGACAGTAGCCCTGCATACGATGCTGCGTGTTCCCGGCGTTATACGGCCTCCCACCACATCAGTAAAATGCTGGGAAATCACACAGCATTGTACTAAGGGCTACGTAGACAGCAGCTGCCCGATATTTGTGTCTGCCATTGCAAGCTGGCGATTGTTCTCTGGTCCAGTGAATACCGCTGAGGACACTTGACCCAATCTAACTTTATACCTTGTTGATTGACGTGTAAATGTGAGATCGCTTAGATCGCTGATAAGGAATATTTACAGAGCGAATAATCAGATATCCTCAGGTTTAAAAAAATACACGTGTACTGGTGACTTTTATCTCACATCTGCTCACTTCAATCAAGTAAACATCCGTGAGTCAATATACAGACTTTGACATTCACATTCCAGAGGTTAAGTATCCACGATGTCACATGTTACAGTCTTTACTCTTAAACAATAAAGTTACAAGTTTTAAGTTAGTTATCAAGCTATCACGAGCAAGCGTCAGTCCCTGTGTTCCCACAGGAAATTACAGGGAACAAATAATTATTTGAGAATTTTTTCTCCTTTAAATGAAGATATATTACAATTAAAACCTGTCATGGATGGATTGCTCTCAAATGATCTGAAACACAGTTATTGCCCATTAGCAACAAATCTATAGCAATATTTATGTAAAGTCCATAAATTACACAAGGTATTAGACTATAAGATGACCATGACTTTGTTGCCCTACTTGATCATCTTAGCAAAGGCATTCACACCAAGAAAGATATCCAAATATTGCAAACTGAGTCATTAAAACAATCAGTGTACAAAGACATTTGGCAGGATCATGTCAATTATTGCTTTTTGCATATTTGATGAATGTTTGAAATTAGGGTGATATGTCTAGAACTACTACAGCAAATTTGATGAATCTTGGTACAGATCTTTAGCTCTTATAAATGTACAAAGATATTTGTGTATTTGATGAATTTTCATGTATAGTGTGATATGTCAAGAAATGCTGCAGCAAATTTGATGAAACTTAGCAAACATGTTGATCTCAAAGTGTTGTAACAGCATGCAAAGACATGTGGCATTGTCATGTCAATTAATTGCTGATTTGCATATAGAATGAATTTTCATAATTGGGCTGATATGTCAAGAAATGCTTCACCAAATTTTATGAAACTTGGTACAAATGTTTCTTTAATAGTGAATAAAGAAGTTGCTCTGTGTCATATTAGTTAATTTTTAATTTGCATATTTAATGACCTTCTTTTATAGTTTGATAGGCTCATCAATGGAATATCAAATTTCATAAACTTGCTACAGATGTTTATCTCACAGTGCTGTAATAGAATGCTATTTAGCAGTATTGTTGAAATTAATTTCTAATTTGCATACATAATGAATTTGTGGTGTTTTGTGGTACAGGTGATAATCTGTCAGTGTTATAATAGGATACAAAAACGTTCAGCAACATCCTGTGAATTAAGGTGAAGCAGCATGTTGCCAACACAGATTTTTTTCAAAGGAATAACAGTGTTTCTGGTAGTTATTTTTACCGTGCGTTTGCCCTACGCATGATAATGTGGTCACTAAAAATGCGTACTAACCTGATTTAAATGCGTACAATGTAATCCTATCACATACATGAGGTACTAACTGTTGCAAACATTTCAAAACATATGTTGTATTCAAAACAGACCTAATAACTTTTGAAGTGATTTTACATTTACCAAACAATTATATAGTCCAAACAAGTCTAGTACACTTTTGTTTTTCCAAAGCCCTTTCTTGGCTCTACCAAAAAGAGGAAATCCCAGTGTTTCCGGCAGTTTTTTTTACAATGCGTATGCCCTACGCATGAGGTCACTGAAAATGCGTACTAACCTGATTTAAATGCGTACAATGTAATCCTATCACATACCGGTACATTAGGTACTAACTGTTGCAAAACATTTCAAAACATACATTGTAACATAAACAGACCTAACAACTTTTGAAGTGATTTTATGTTTACCAAACAATTATATGGTCCAAACAAGTCTGGTACATTTTTGTTTTTACCAAATTCCTTTCTTGGCTCTACCAAAAAGAGGAAATCCATGGTTCAGATATTGTTATATCGCTCCACAGAGTTATAAATCGAAACTAACTATGAAGTCACCAAGCAAAAGTCACAAAGCTCAGAGTCTGATAACATCTAAAATTTTGTCGGGTGTCTGCGTGCTCTAGAAGCGAAAATCTCTCTAGCCCTTTCATACGGGAAGTCGACGACACGAGGCCCTTCCATCGACAGCAACATCAAGTTATCAACGTTGTCATCAGACAATCTGCTACGCCTTGCCGTTATGATCCTGACAGCTGAAACCCCTTTCACATGGTACTGAAAACATGGGGATAACGAGTGAAATACATGCCAATAATTTTTCGAAATGCAGGAAACATTTCTGTGTACTCATGAATAAGTAAACGACATGACTCGGTGAAATTAGGGTGGCCATGCGCTCATAACGTGAATTTCATCTGTTGAAACTCATTCCGCAGCGAGTGCCCGTCAATTACGGGCTGCATGTCTGCGTCACCATGGTGTGATCCAAAGTGATCGATAAGTGTCTCCTGTGTATGTCTTATGAACTCAGCTATCATGTCAGTGAGAATTTAATTTCCACATGCAGTTCTTCTATACTGTTCTTGTAATTTGAGAACATGTTAACACTTAACCAATATATTTTAAGCTGTACTCTTTGCTCAAGTGCAGGAACAATAAGCAAAGTTTATGAAACTTTCTGTGCTTACGCTTTGGTCCATAAATTAGATTGGTTTTAGTGGTGTGTTTATCCCAACACAAGAGAATATAGATAATGAACTACACCCTGATGAAGCCAGTAGGTTAAAGTTTCACTAGCATTTTGATAGTGTACAAGCTATTGTGTGTCTGACGATTCACATGTAGAATACAAACTCTGTCTTTGACTCAATTCTCATATTTAAATTGTAATATCCACAGGAAGGCCAAGAAACAGACCAACAACAAGGTGAGAGTAGTCTGAGGGAATATGAACACAAAGAGGGAGGAAGTGATCATACAGATGAGGAGGAGGAGGAGGAGGAGAAGGATGCTGCGGAGGATGATGATAGTCTTGATGAACTGATAGGTACAAAGTGTAGAGTGCCATACCATCCAGGATGGGGTGCTGTACACTATCAAAATGCTGTCATACTTCATATTGAATCAGTTGCAGAAACAGATTATGATCAAGTGAGTATTGATACATGCTGGTTGTAAATGGTCAGATTGAAATGCCATGCATATGAAATACAATCAACCCATACATGTATGTATCCATAAAGTCCATGTGAATATCGAGGATACAGTACGTTTTAATGTGTGTGTATGTATACCGGTATATATATATATATATATATATATATATATATTATATATATATATATATATATATATATATATATATATATATATATATATATATATATATATATATATATATATATATATATATATATTATATATATATATATATAATCATCCAAAGATGGTTATATAGATG
Source organism: Ptychodera flava (assembly GCF_041260155.1). NCBI lineage: Eukaryota > Metazoa > Hemichordata > Enteropneusta > Ptychoderidae > Ptychodera > Ptychodera flava. The sequence continues at coordinate 39,199,582 of NC_091943.1, read as the reverse complement.
GTTTTAATATATTGACAATATGTCAAGCTATAGTGTAAATGTCCACTGTTATGGTTTGTAAAGATGCTTAAATTTACGTGTGAATGCCAATGATAAAAAGTGTATTCCAACCATTATAGTATCCGTTGTGATGAGAAAAAAGTGTCTGGATTCCTGTCTTAAAGGGGAAAATGTGTCAAAAAGTCCTTTCTCCTTCGGTAGACAATATTGTGTGATTTTTGATAATGTTAGGGGAGCATTGTGTCCAAAAAGACAAAGAATGGTTTTATGTCCTCATAAACCTTATTTTTCTTTTTTTTTGGTGTGTGGGTTTAGTCCAAAGTTCGGGTTCTGTTTTGTAATCCCACAGACAAGTCGATGTTACCATGCCCGTACTTTCTTGATGGCAAGTGCAGATTTGAAGAAAAATGCAGGTGAGTGTGACCTTTCAACTTTAACACATCTTTGCATTATGAAGAGGGCATACAGCACCAACTGAGTTTGCTCTGTCAATACTAGTGAATTCATTGGCCCTTTGAGTTGATTGGTGAATTTAGTGGCCCTTTGAGTTGATTGGTGAATTCATTGGCCCTTTGAGTTGATTGGTGAATTCAGTGGCTCTTTGAGTTGATTGGTGAATTCTTTGGCCCTCTGAGTTGATTGGTGAATTCATTGGCCCTCTGAGTTGATTGGTGAATTCTTTGGCCCTTTGAGTTGATTGGTGAATTCAGTGACCCTTTGAGTTGATTGGTGAATTCAGTGACCCTTTGAGTTGATTGTTGAATTCATTGGCCCATGAGTTAATTGGTGAATTCAGTGACTCTTTGAGTTGATTGTTGAATTCAGTGACCCTTTGAGTTGATTGGTGAATTCATTGGCCCTTTGAGTTGATTGGTGAATTCAGTGACCCTTTGAGTTGATTGGCAGTTGATTGGTGAATTCTTTGGCCCTTTGAGTTAATTGGTGAATTCAGTGGCCTTTGGATTGACTGGCAGTTGATTGGTGAATTCTTTGGCCCTTTGAGTTGATTGGTGAATTCAGTGGCTCTTTGAGTTGATTGGTGAATTCATTGGCCCTTTGAGTAGATTAGTGATTTCTTTGGCCCTTTGAGTTGATTGGCAGTTGATTGGTGAATTCATTGGCCCTTTGAGTTGATTGTTGAGTTCAGTGACCCTTTGAGTTGATTGGCAGTTGATTAGTGAATTCATTGGCTCTTTGAGCTGATTGTGAATTCAGTGACCCTTTGAGTTGATTGGCAATTGATTGGTGAATTCTTTGGCCCTTTGAGTTAATTGGTGAATTCAGTGGTCCTTTGAGTTGACTGGCAGTTGATTGGTGAATTCAGTGGCCCTTTGAGTTGATTGGCAATTGATTGGTGAATTCTTTGGCCCTTTTTAGTTAATTGGTGAATTCAGTGGTCCTTTGAGTTGATTGGTGATTCAGTGACTCTTTGAGTTGATTCGTGAATTCATTAGCCCTTTGAGTAGATTAGTGATTTCTTTGGCCCTTTGAGTTGATTGGCAGTTGATTGGTGAATTCAGTGGTCCTGTGAGTTGATTGTTGAGTTCAGTGACCCTTTGAGTTGAATGGCAGTTGATTGGTGAATTCATTGGCCCTTTGAGTTGATTGGTGAATTCAGTGACCCTTTGAGTTGATTGGCAGTTGATTGGTGAATTCTTTGGCCCTTTGAGTTGATTGGTGAATTCAGTGGCCCTTTGAGTTGATTGGCAGTTGATTGGTGAATTCAGTGGTCCTTTGAGTTGATTGGTGAATTCAGTGACCCTTTGAGTTGATTGGTGAATTCAGTGGCTCTTTGAGTTGATTCCTTAATTCATTAGCCCTTTGAGTTGATCAGTGATTTCTTAGGCCCTTTGAGTTGACTGGCAGTTGATTGGTGAATTCATTGGCTCTTTGACTTGATTGGTGAATTCAGTGACCCTTTGAGTTGATTGGTGAATTCAGTGACCCTTTGAGTTGATTGGTGAATTCAGTGACCCTTTGAGTTGATTGGTGAATTCAGTGACTCTTGAGTTAATTGTTGAGTTCAGTGACCCTTTGATTGATTGGCAGTTGATTGGTGAATTCATTGGCTCTTTGAGCTGATTGGTGAATTCAGTGATCCTTTGAGTTGATTGGCAGTTGATTGGTGAATTCTTTGGCCCTTTGAGTTGATTGGTGAATTCAGTGGCCCTTTGAGTTGATTGGTGAATTCAGTGACCCTTTGAGTTGATTGGTGAATTCAGTGGCCCTTTGAGTTGATTGGTGAATTCAGTGACTCTTTGAGTTAATTATTGAGTTCAGTGACCCTTTGAGTTGATTGGCAGTTGATTAGTGAATTCATTGGCTCTTTGAGCTGATTGGTGAATTCAGTGACCCTTTGAGTTGATTTGCAATTGATTGGTGAATTCTTTTTGGCCCTTTGAGTTAATTGGTGAATTCAGTGGCCCTTTGAGTTGACTGGCAGTTGATTGGTGAATTCAGTGGCCCTTTGAGTTGATTGGCAATTGATTGGTGAATTCTTTGGCCCTTTTTAGTTAATTGGTGAATTCAGTGCGCCTTTGAGTTGACTGGCAGTTGATTGGTGAATTCAGTGGTCCTGTGAGTTGATTGTTGAGTTCAGTGACCCTTTGAGTTGAATGGCAGTTGATTGGTGAATTCATTGGCTCTTTGAGTTGATTGGTGAATTCAGTGACCCTTTGAGTTGATTGGCAGTTGATTGGTGAATTCTTTGGCCCTTTGAGTTGATTGGTGAATTCAGTGGCCCTTTGAGTTGATTGGCAGTTGATTGGTGAATTCAGTGGCCCTTTGAGTTGATTGGTGAATTCAGTGACCCTTTGAGTTGATTGGTGAATTCAGTGGCTCTTTGAGTTGATTGGTGAATTCATTGGCCCTTTGAGTTGATCAGTGATTTCTTAGGCCCTTTGAGTTGACTGGCAGTTGATTGGTGAATTCATTGGCTCTTTGAGTTGATTGGTGAATTCTTTGGTCCTTTGAGTTGATTGTTGAATCCAGTGACCCTTTGAGTTGATTGGTGAATTCATTGGTCCTTTGAGTTGATTGGTGAATTCAGTGACTCTTTGAGTTAATTGTTGAGTTCAGTGACCCTTTGAGTTGATTGGCAGTTGATTGGTGAATTCTTTGGCCCTTTGAGTTGAATGGTGAAGTCAGTGACCCTTTGAGTTGATTGGCAGTTGATTGGTGAATTCTTTGGTCCTTTGAGTTGATTGGTGAATTCAGTGGCCCTTTGAGTTGATTGGTGAATTCAGTGGCCCTTTGAGTTGATTGGTGAATTCAGTGTCCCTTTGAGATGATTGGTGAATTCAGTGACTCTTTGAGTTAATTATTGAGTTCAGTGACCCTTTGAGTTGAATGGCAGTTGATTGGTGAATTCATTGGCCCTTTGAGTTGATTGGTGAATTCAGTGACCCTTTGAGTTGATTGGCAGTTGATTGGTGTATTCATTGGTCCTTTGAGTTGATTGGTGAATTCAGTGGCCCTTTTAGTTGACTGGCAGTTGATTAGTGAATTCATAGGCCCTTTGAGTTAATTGGTGAATCAGTGGCCCTTTGAGTTGATTGGCAGTTGATAGGTGTAATATATGCTAGCTGTTTTAAAGTGTTAATCTGTCAAAAAGATGGTCTGCATAAGCAGGAAATTTTATAACAAAATTTGTACGTTAGGCACCTCATTATGATTTGCCGTATAGGCAATTTATTACAACTAATGACATTTACAAAGAAAGTAAGCAAGAAAATTTTGTGTGGTTTGATAGACTACTTGTCTTTAAGGGTACAGACTGACATGTTGTTTTAATTTTTACATGTTAAAAGGAAACCATATCATTTGCAGAAATGACAGTAAAATCCCTTTTATACTCACATCATACATTCAATGATCGGAGCCAGAATAAAACAAAAATTAATTAAAGGATGGAAATAAATTATTTGTACAATAGGTTGAAAATTTAAGCCTTATATTCATTTTTCATCTTTGTTATATAAAACGTTATTACAGGTGGCCATTTTCTATGATTTGGCCAGACATGTGACCTATTAGTAATAGTATTACACTTGCATGTATGATCAGTTGAGTGCTTGACAGCCAGAAAATGTCACAACAATACTGGGTACAGCCTTTAGGATATTGTGTGTACATTTAGATAATTTTGTCAGTTTGATATCATTCATTTATTGTGTTTGTAAATTATGGTACTATGCATAGGGATAACAAAGGCAATGGTTGTGTGTAGAGGTCTGAGGGACAACATCAGTTTTTCATGATTTTTACATCCATGAATACCTTTTGGAAACTACAGGCACCATCAACCATGAATTCATTTGTATCAATGTAAATCATGCATGATATTAGTTTGTAATAAAGTTTTCCATTTCACATCTGAGGTTTACAAAGAGCTTTACATGTGTGAGCAGCAACTCTCTGCTCAGCATACTGTTTACTGTAAAATACTTTCAATTCACTGCATACTTAATGGCCAATATAAATTGAAAGAGTTAGTTTTTTTATTTAGTTAAGACAACAGGATACTTTGACCATTATGTACTGTATGGCAATGTTTAAATGATCTGCTGAACCAGTCAAGTCTTGACTCTAGAAGAATTTGCTAAAGGCATGCTAGCTAAAAAAGACATGTTTTGCAGTATTCTATTCAGTGTTAGGACTGCTCAGTGTCTCTTAGTGAGTTTGAAGATATGCACTGTTGACCACTCTTTATATCATAACTCAAAGTTTCATCCTGTACTACAGACTCTCGGTAAAAATAAAATTGATAACAACATGCAAAGACAGTCACTTTGTTCCCCTTGAAATACATTTTCTTAATTTGAAAATTTTTTTTACCAGGTTTTCACATGGCTATGTTGTCAATGTTGAAGATATAGAGCCTTTTAAAGATCCAGATTTTGGGTAAGTTGTCATGACAACAATACCTAGCTCTAGTCATTTGTCTTTTGCTTCAATGAATCTGACATCATTAAGACAGTTGTATTCAGATATCACATCAGTGGTATTCAGATATCACATCAGTGGTATTCAGATATCACATCAGTGGTATTCAGATATCACATCAGTGGTATTCAGATATCACATCAGTGGTATTCAGATATCACATCAGTGGTATTCAGATATCACATCAGTGGTATTCAGATATCACATCAGTGGTATTCAGATATCACATCAGTGGTATTCAGATATCACATCAGTGGTATTCAGATATCACATTAGTGGTATTCAGATATCACATCAGTGGTATTCAGATATCACATCAGTGGTATTCAGATATCACATCAGTGGTATTCAGATATCACATCAGTGGTATTCGGATATCACATCAGTGGTATTCAGATATCACATCAGTGGTATTCAGACATCACATCAGTGGTATTCAGATATTACATGTACATCAGAGCTATTCAGATATCACATCAGTGGTATTCAGATATCACATCAGAGCTATTCAGATATCACATCAGTGCTATTCAGATATCATATGTATTACATTGCTGAAAAACTTCAATAGATGACTATTACTAGATTTGAACTGTGTGAAAGTTTGTCTCTACATGTAATTATGTGTAAGTCTTCTGAAAACATATTTGTTGTATGGAAGAACACATTCTCAGTTTTCTATTGACAAACAAGTTGCATACATGTACCTTCTGAGAACCAGGGTCATCATTGCACTAAAGCAATTTATTATTATATTAAGGTTCCAAGACAAGTTATTGACCTTGTTAAACCAACAATTCTCTAGTGGTCAATAAGCTCAGAACCCCCATAAATCATATATTTTTGGAAAGCCTAGATATAGGGACACATTTTGGTTACCATAGTGTCACCATTGTTTACATAACTATCATGTGACAGGTAATTTTCGTAACTTTCAAATATCGGTTTTCACTTTGTTTTGTTACAATGCTTTGGGATATGTGGCTAAAATTTGTGTGAGTGCCAGCTGTCCTAGGATCTTCCAAGTGAGTCTCAATTTTTTTTTAAACCTTCTAAAACAATTTAAATGCCAGAAAAACTATCAGAGCTGTGAATTTAACCCCAGATGATTTCTTTGAAATTGTGCCCACCAAAAACTAAGCAAGATATAAAAATGTGAGACACACTTTGAAAGAGCGTTGTGACAGCTTGCATTCCAGCAAGTTTGAGTCAGATATTTTGAAGTATTGAGACAAAACAAAGGGAAAACCGATTTTTGAAAGGTTGTGCAAATTACCTGTCACGTGATAATTATGTAAATAATGGCGACACTGTGGTTACCAAAATGTTCCCCTATATCTAGGCTTTTGGAAAATGTATAATTAAGGGGGGGTTCTGAGCTTATTATACACCAGTCAATTATTAGATTAAAAAGGTTAATTACTTGTTGTGGAACCTTAAACATTTCAAATATAGATGTTACTGCTAGGGTTGGTAAACATTGATAACTGATTCAGGAACCTTGCAGATAACATTTCTGCTGTCCCATGATCAGATAGATCTTCTTGATATAACAAGGGGAACCCTTCTAAAATGAGTAGGGAACCCTGGTAACATTTACCTGCCTACCACCCTTAACAAACACACTGAATATTAATACATTCTTCCTCAGTTTACTCCAATCAGGGAATAGATGTTTAGCCTTGCAAGACAATGGAATCTGGTACAAAGCAAAAATTGAAACTGTGGACTCAGAAGCTCATCTGTACAGTGTCAAGCTCAATTTATCACATCAGATCATCACCCTTGGAGTTGATTCTCTCATACCTATAGGTCAGTGTTCAAGTTTAGTTTATCACATTAGATCATCACACTTGTAGTTGATTCTCTTGTACTTGTAGGTCAGTGTCAAGTTTAGTTCATCACATTAGATCATCACCCTTTGGGTTGATTCTCTCATACTTTAGGTCAGTGTCAAGCTTAGTCATCCTATCAGATATTCAGCCTCGGAATTTAGGTGCATGTATATTTTGTAGGTCATCATCCTTTGAGTTAGTGCACTCATAGTCATACCTGTATGGTACATGAAAGTTTGTGAATCTATATTTGTAAGAAAGGATGAACATTCTGATATAGAGTTGGTTGAACTGACAAGTACTTGTACATGGCAAGTCAGTCTACTTCTAAGTAGACTATGTTGAATCAATAATATTTCTGTGTCAGAGAAGAACAACAAATTCAGATGTAAATGTCATCAAATTTCGTCTCAAACTTGTGAACATCTTGATCAGTTCTTTTCATACATCTCAACAAAAAAGGCCATATGCTGACATCATAAATCCATCCTCAGTTAACAAAGACACTTCAATTTGTACAACGGTATCTGAGAGTGGTTACAATTTATTGTATTATTATTGTCACTACTGGAGGGTAGCTACAAGTTTACTTGTGTTTTTGGTATCCCCCACCGGCTTATAATGCATCTAGGGAATAAAGAGTCAAGTGTTTCTTGTTGCAAGCTGTGGAAAGTGTTGAGTAGACCGACAAACACATTGCTTTTACTCTTCAGCAAATAATATGATGTGAGTTAGTGGAACAATCATCTGTGGTGTTGTATTGATTGGGTTTTGCTGCACATATGCTACATTTTGACCAATCACAGTTAAGTTGACCTTTGACCCCCAACCATATTGTCATACTTTCTTGTTTGTGTCGAAAAGGGTATATAAATTACGATACTTATAGAGTACTTATAGCACTTTTTCCAAAGTGTGACAATTTTTAGCTCCCATATGTGCATATGTATATATGCAAATGGGAGGTATTCTTATAAGGTTGCAAAATGACGTGTCTGTATGTCTGTCTGTCCGTCCATGTCAAAAACTCCTGAACCGCAGCACCTACTGCCTTAGTATTTGGTGTGCAAGTGCACCTAGGGGTGGAGATGTGAATTTGTTCAAATGAACACGTCAGTGCCAAAAATATGCAAATGATGAGAAAAAAAGAAAAATCCTGCAAATGGCTAAAACTCATTAAGAATTGGTCAGATTTGGTTGAAACTTAGTATGCAGAAATTGGGGTGAAATTTGCATATTTGTATTTTTATGGTATTTTTTTCCGTTTTTAGTAAAAAAATTTTGTTTTTTGAAATCACATGCAGAGTTCGCGTTTACGCAAAAATCGTGCGTATATACGCATTGAAATTGACTCTCTACGCATTTTTTTCATCGTTATGCGTTTTCTATACGCAAAGGATAACACCGAAAGCACTCCCCACGACTGAGCTTAGGCGACAACCAGACTAAATTTGTTGCAACACATTTCTGTCAATCACTCATTTTGTGTGGAAAGTTTCGGATTCTCTGGGCGTTGTCTGAAAAATCGGCATCGTAGTCCACACGTTATCACGTTAGGCACGTTATCATGTCAGCTGTGCCAATGAATTACGTTGCTAATTTTCAGGCGAGCGATAGTTTCTGAAAGTGAGTGATTGACAGAAATGTTGCGACAAATTATATAAATGCCAACCGTGCACGATCATCGCGTCTCGCTGTTCCCAAATTTTGATCAAGCACACATGCAGCATGGCGTCGAAGCAGACAAATCTGTTTTCTTTCAACTTTGCTCTACGAGTCCGTGAAAAAAAATGATTCATCGGTAGAGCTCGTCGGAATCCCGATGAATTTTAAACACTGCAGAAGTGTCTGGATGGTAACTGGTCGTTCCGGCACCAAGTCGTTTCGGCCCAAGTCGTTTCGGCCTCTCAATTTCCGGCCTAAGTCACTTCGGCACTGCAACCCAAGACGTTTCGGCATTCAGTAATTGACCGATCCGTCATATTCGTAAGCGTGACCTTTGCGTTCTGACCAGTACTTTATGTGCATTTTGTGTGAATTTTGCCGTGCTGTTTCGTCACCGCTTTCAAACTTTTGCCGTGTCGGCGGCTATTGATATCGATAAACTTGTGTCACAGATTTGAAAATGATATGAAGTTTTTTCTTACGGTCTCTTCCCATGTTCTCACAAATATTAAAGCATGTACGTGAATATAGTTGACACTGTACTTTTTAGTACTTTGATTGGTAACATTACGCTCCAGCACTAGTTCCCACAGGTAGCCTTCAGCGGTGCCGAAACGTCTTGGGGCCTGAAATTCGAAGGCCGAAACGTCTTGGGCCGAAACGACTTGGTGCCGAAACGTCCAGAAAACCGTCTGGATAAGCTGCCATAACTCTAACTTTGGGTTGCCCGATGTGTTTTGACGGTCGCATGTCTAACCTTCGCTGTTACGTTTCAAACATTGTTCAAGTTGTTCGTTAACTGTTTTCATTAAAATAATGTTACATCGTACAATCCGAATATGTAGTGTAGGTTTATTCAACGGCACATTGTATTTTGCAGTCAGTTTTTTCATCAATCGAGTGCGGAAGTGAAATTACGCACTCAAATCCAGCCATTACGCAATTTTAGCAGACTAATGCGTATGCCGTACGCGAGGAGAAAAAAGTCACGCGAACACTGACTTGTCTGATTGCTCTGAAAGTTTATATTCATGTTCCTCAGGATGACCTCAGTCAAGTTTGTACAAGTTTTATTGATATTATCATATTTGTAATTTTGGGGCAATTTTCCTAATTTTTGATGAACAATTGTTTTATCAATAAAATGCTGATCTGATAGCTTTGATATTTGGTATACAGTTATCTAAGATTTATCTCAATATAATGTATTGAAGTTATGTTGAAACTGGCAATTTTTTTTGTTTTTGGGGCAATATTTTTGCCTTTTTTGGTCAAATTTTTTCTCCTAAAACAGCTGATCTGGTAGCTTTGATATTTAGTGTACAGGTTCCTAGGATTTATGTTGATAAGATATATTGAAATTAGGATGAAATCTGCAATTTTGTATTTTGGGGCACAATTTTTCTCATTTTTGGTCAAAAAATTTGTTTCTCAAAATTTCAGAAAATTTGTTTGAGATTTTTGCACGCATTTAACCATGTGGATGCACCAGCTGTTTCTGGAAGAAAACAATGTTTACTTTTTTCTGTACGGTTTCTGAGTTGATGATTGTATGTTGAAATCTCCCCATGTATCTGGTGTACTGTATGGGCAAAGTGTAAACAGTAGTTGCATGTTATGTATTTCAGTCTATGTCAAATATTGTAAATGAAAAATCAAGAACAGTTTGCTTTGTGCTTGTAAAAGATAACATATTTGTCAATACATAAACTGCCTTGCAGATTGATTGTCTTAAAAATTATCACAGAAGTAGAAAAGGAAAAGAAACTAATCAAATTGCTGTAACATATTCACCCTAGGTGCCTGTACGCCTATACCGGTACATGTACTTAACTATTTTTTACATTCAGCTGTTTGTTATATCTTTATCACTCTCCATGGGCCAAGGCACACTTTGGGGCCAATGTCATCACTCTGTGCCAGTCTGTGTATGTCAGTTTGTCTGTATGTATGTCCATGTTTCTTACAATTGTTGGTTTGTTTTGATAACTATATGGGAGCAAACAGTGATATTGTCACTATTTTTCAGAATCCGATGATGGAGATTCTGAAAGTGATGAGGAGATGCTACATTATCATGAAATGAAAGATGAGGAGGAGGAGGAGAGGGAGGAGGCAGATTGGAAATCAACTGGAGCAACCAGGGCTTTAGGAGACTGGGAGGCACATACCAAAGGGATTGGTTCCAAGCTTATGGCCAAAATGGGATACAAAGTTGGGTTAGTGAATGCTTTGTATGACAAATATATAGGCCCCTGTATTATCAAAGTCATTTCTGAAGAAAACATAGATGTTTTGCGTTTGAGATACAGTATGTGTTTGTTTTACATGTCTGCTGTGTGTCTAGTGTGTGTATGTGTATGTCTGTGTGTCTGTGCATGTGTGTGTGTGAGACTGATCCTGATGATCAACAGAATTCTTGACAATTTTGTGGTCTGCGTTATAATGGTGTTATCTTTATGTTGAGTACAGTGATACTTTGAACCAATTATTACGTGCCTTGATGTGAGTGCAAATCAGTGCAATGATTTCGATAGGAACATCCCGGGAGTTAGGGGGTTGTGTGAATGATGTATTGATCGGTTTCCATAGTTACCCGGTCCAGTGAAGCCCTTCAACGATTTTGACGTCAAAGTAGACGCTTAAAGCTAAATGTAAAATATCCACTGCTATTTTGACTTTCGTTAAAATACCGGTATGTTTGATGCTGGTTGATAATGGTAAACTTGTTTGAGAATATGCCCTGCAAGTAACTATCTGTCGTATAGCGTTTACTTAGAAGAAGAGATATGTAATAAAAATATTATTACCTGAATACATGGGTTTATGTGCCCGAGAGCAGTAGACAATTTGAGCTCCTGGCATTGGGGCAAATTGTCACCTGCTCTCGGGCACAAAAACCCATGTAATATATAATATTTGTCACTCATTGTAGAAAAAAGTGACTTTACATTCATATTGTTTCAGCTTGTGGTAATGTTACTCACATCAAATATACTGATATGTTGTTATCCTGTTCAATTTGTGGAAGAAAATTTCTTTGGATATCTTACTTCATGTTGACCATAGTATTATATTACAGCGGTATGTTTGTATTTGATCTTTACACAATAAAGGCTCTGGCTAGAGAAGTCAAGGTATAGTGGAACCGGTGGAAGCTGTAGTGTTACCATCAGGTAATATTTTAAATGATTCACACATCCATATCACTCACTACAACTAATGCCATGAAAGGAACAAAATCAGGCCTGTTTATGTCTCTTGAAATGGCAGCAAAATTTTGATAGAGATTTCCATGTTTAGAATCACAAGTATGCTGAAAAGTTGGTCGTTAAATGTTGTCCTACAGAGAAGATAAACTGAAGTAGCACCAGACAAATGTGTTTTTTGATTCTGTGATTTTGATTTTAAATTGTTCTTTGATTTGTGTGTAGTCTGCATAACTATAAACTCCAACCGTAACAGAAGTGTTCAGTTCAGTAATTTTATGGTGCATCAGTCATTCAACTCGCATAATTCTTGTCAAAACAATTTAGTCTTTGATCAGTCAGGTCTGCATTTCATTGAAGACAACTATCTTGACTGACTTTACTGATCCATGCTACATGTATTGCAGGCAGATCATTGGATGTGTGTGCGGAACTCCGTGAAAAGAAGAAACTTGGAATCCTAAAGACAATGAAGAAAAAGAGGAAAAATGTCAAGAGATTACAAGACAAAAACATTGAAAGAAGGGTGCATGATGTGTTTGACTTTCTTAACAGGAAACTTGGTGGCAGTAATGGTGAGATTTAAATTTTAGTATCCCTGCAGACAGTCGTTTTGTGTCAGTTACACAGATGTCTTCAAAAGTTTTGTCAGTGTGAAGATGAAGGGCTAGATAATGCATTTATGAATTTGTAATCTCATTGGATTGTTTTTAATTCATGACCACCCTGTTCTTGCTAAATATCACCCAAGTATACCAAGAGCTTTCTGTGATTTAAGGCAACCTGATCAATGCAATTTATTTTCAAAGCTAAGGCTCCACTATTAATTGCAATTGCAGCACACTGTATGTGATATTCTTCAGCCATTTCCTTGCAAGTAATGGAACAAAACCATCTACACATACTTGTTAAAAACGATACAAGCCAATCCAACAACAATATCAACAATCATGATTTTGGTATGGTGGTTACTTTAATGATCGCAGTACACTTTTCATACCATGCATTGAAATAAACAACCCATTCACATTTATTACCGTCTCCTTGTTCAGAGATTTTAATAAAATGTGACATATCCCATGATTCAGTAATTCTATAATGTGACTTCTTTCCCTCAGCTGAGAGAGATACAAGTGTTCCCATCAACAAAGAACCCAGTGCACAGAGAAACAGAAATGAAAATTCAAGTGGAAAAAGGGAAAAGGAGCATTCTAGTAGAAATTTAAATATTCAGGTAAGACCTGTCATCATTGAAAGATTAATAGTTTGATGGTGTTTTCTCATGATTTCAGAATATCGGTAGTTCACATGAAGGCAGTGTGAATTGTAGTGGTTGGTCACATGAAGGCAGTGTGAATTGTAGTGGTAGGTCACATGAAGGCAGTGTGAATTGTATTGGTAGGTCACATGAAGGCAGTGTGAATTGTATTGGTAGGTCACATGAAGGCAGTGTGAATTATAGTGGTAGGTCACATGAGGCAGTGTGAATTGTATTGGTAGGTCACATGCTGGCAGTGTGAATTGTATTGGTAGGTCACATGAAGGCAGTGTGAATTGTATTGGTAGGTCACATGAAGGCAGTGTGAATTGTATTGGTAGGTCACATGAAGGCAGTGTGAATTGTAGTGGTAGGTCACATGAAGGCAGTGTGAATTGTATTGGTAGGTCACATGAAGGCAGTGTGAATTGTAGTGGTTGGTCACATGAAGGCAGTGTGAATTGTAGTGGTAGGTCACATGAAGGCAGTGTGAATTGTGTTGGTAGGTCACATGAAGGCAGTGTGAATTGTATTGGTAGGTCAACATGAAGGCAGTGTGAATTGTATTGGTAGGTCACATGAAGGCAGTGTGAATTGTATTGGTAGGTCACATGAAGGCAGTGTGAATTGTATTGGTAGGTCACATGAAGGCAGTGTGACTTGTAGTGGTAGGTCACATGAAGGCAGTGTGACTTGTAGTGGTAGGTCACATGAAGGCAGTGTGAATTTTAGTGGTAGGTCACATGAAGGCAGTGTGAATTGTATTGGTAGGTCACATGAAAGCAGTGTAAATTGTAGTGGTAGGTCACATGCTTGCAGTGTGACTTGTAGTGGTAGGTCACATGAAGGCAGTGTGAATTGTAGTGGTAGGTCACATGAAGGCAGTGTGAATTGTAGTGGTAGGTCACATGAAGGCAGTGTGAATTGTATTGGTAGGTCACATGAAGGCAGTGTGAATTGTAGTGGTAGGTAACATGAAGGCAGTGTGTATTGTTTGTATTGCAAGGCGTCAGACTACTGAAAACAAATAACATTATTTTGTTGTATGACAAAGCCTAATTCTGCACACATCCTGTCTCAAACTGTGTTGGTCCAACTCACAATGGGTTTACATGTGGGAATACAAAGGAGCAGTGAATAACCATCAAGAAACCAGTGATAAAATGGACAAAGAAACCGTCTTTAGCATGCACTCAATATGTTTACAAATTTCATATAAGTCTAAACACATACACATTGATTACACTGAAAGAAAATGTACAAGCAGTTTTCAGATCAACTCAGTTTTAAAAACCATTTCTTTCCAAACCATTGTAAGGAACATAAAAAGCTCGAAGATAATGTAAATTCCAGCATTGTCAAATCTTTAACGCATTATTGCTCTATTTTTTAAGAACCTGTTATTGTGTTTGTTAACACCAAGAATTATAAGTAATTTGTAAGTTCCAGCAAACTAGCCAATCAAGAGATGAGAAGAGATACGCTTCTCTCCCTGTATAGTCATTGTTTAAAAGTGATTGACCTCATTTTGATCTACTGGGTCATACAGACATTAGTCGTATTTATGTTGTGCAGTATGAATATATCATCACTGCATGTAAACTGTTTTAAATTTACAGGGAAAACTATTTCCTAATAACATAAGAGGATGAATTCATGTTCTTTCTGTCCAAATCAGTGGTACCCAAGAAGTTGGTTTCATAACTCTTTCCATCATTTCTGTACGTACATTGTAATGGACAAACACATATACATGGTACTGGGCAATTCATAAACAGAGAGAATGTTCAAACCCTGGAGTCCCTTTGTGATCTGTTCTACGTCTAGCTGTGCTTTACCAGCACATTGCCAGCAGTTGATTCTCCCACATATGCCTGTATGCCAGCCAGTCCTACTCTGTCTCTACCATATGTCTGTATGCCAGCCAGTCCTAGTCTGTCTCTACCATATGCCTGTATGCCAGCCAGTCCTACTCTGTCTCTACCATATGTCTGCCAGTCCTAGTCTGTCTCTACCATATACCTGTATGCCAGCCAACCCCAGTCTGTCTCTTACCATATGTCTGTATGCCAGCCAGTCCTAGTCTGTCTCTACCATATGCCTGTATGCCAGCCAGTCCTAGTCTGTCTCTACCATATGCCTGTATGCCAGCCAGTCCTACTCTGTCTCTCCCATATGCCTGTATATACAAGCCAGTCCTAGTCTGTCTCTACCATATGTTTGCCAGTCCTAGTCTATCTCTACCATATGCCTGTATGCCAGCCAGTCCTAGTCTGTCTGTACCATATGCCTGTATGCCAGCCAGTCTTAGGGACTGTGCTCTACAATATGCCTTATGCCAGCCAGTCCTAGTCTGTCTCTACCATATGTGTATGCCAGCCAGTCCTAGTCTGTCTCTACCATATGTCTGTATGCCAGCCAGTCCTAGTCTGTCTCTACCATATGTCTGTATGCCAGCCAGTCCTAGTCTGTCTCTACCATATGTCTGCCAGTCCTATTCTGTCTCTACCATACATGTATGTCTGTATGCCAGCCAGTCCTAGTCTGTCTCTACCATATGTCTGTATGCCAGCCAGTCCTAGTCTGTCTCTACCATATGTCTGTATGCCAGCCAGTCCTAGTCTGTCTCTACCATATGTCTGTATGCCAGCCAGTCCTAGTCTGTCTCTACCATATGTCTGTATGCCAGCCAGTCCTAGTCTGTCTCTACCATATGTCTGTATGCCAGCCAGTCCTAGTCTGTCTCTACCATATGTCTGTCAGTCCTAGTCTGTCTCTACCATATGTCTGTATGCCAGCCAGTCCTAGTCTGTCTCTACCATATGCCTGTATGCCAGCCAGTCCTAGTCTGTCTCTACCATATGCCTGTATGCCAGCCAGTCCTACTCTGTCTCTCCCATATGCCTGTATATGCAAGCCAGTCCTAGTCTGTCTCTACCATATGTCTGTATGCCAGCCAGTCCTAGTCTGTCTCTGTTATATGTCTGTATGCCAGCCAGTCCTACTCTGTCTCTACCATATGCCTGTGTTAGAAAGTTGACACCTCAAACACCTTCAAGGAAAAGAAAACAAAACAGATAAAACTGACAAAATTCTGATATTTACAAGTACAGACATACAAGCTGATTAATTCATGACTGCTTTTGTAATACACTAACTTAGAGAGTTTCAACCATAGTAGCATATATGACTCTAAATACACTATGATCTTACATAGTTTAAGTGAATTATTTCACTGACACAGCAAACATCCTTACCAAACTTGGGCAAAAACTTGACTTGAATAAGACTCAATATAGCTCTGTCAATATTCCACGGAAGCCAATATAACCAGTCAATATATAGCTTTTTATCTTTCAAATATTCCATGGTAGCTAATGTAATCTGTCTTTAAAGCTTTGTTAAATTTGGAATACACCATACTAGCCAATGTAATCAGTCAATATGCTGTTGATAAATTTTGACTACTTTATGCTAGCCAATGCAATCAGTCAATATATTGCTGTTATATTTTGAATACACCATACAAGCCAATATAATCAGTCCTTTCTAACTTTCTTTCAGCTCATGAAGACACATGAAGATATGAAAGATTTAGAAAAAGAATTGACAAGACTAAAAGAAGCCAGGAAAAGAAATGCTGGAAAGTAAGTTTAATCTGTTCATTCCTTGTTAATGTTTTGAATTAAACATATTCTGGGAGTCCAAAACCCATCAGGTTTTGATGGTGTTGGCACCTGTATGGAGAACCACCATACACTGTGAATGATCTGAAAAGTGATTGACAGCTTTTTGAATAGATTGAGTTACTGTCCTGTCATCTACTGCACAACTATTCTACTTAACAGTTCACAGTTAGTAGGGAAACATTGAAACTTGGCATTCTATGATATATCTGGATGTCAAAGTAATCAAGTTTATAGTTATGAATGTTTCTCCAGAAGTATTCTAATTGGTATTATCAGATCACTTTGTAAACTGCGTTTGTGTTTTTGAATTGAAGATTTCTTAAGCACACCAAAGGTGTGGGAAATGGAATCATAATTCCATAAGCCAAAACCAACTTAAGATGTAAAAGTGCAGTTCTCCTGAAATGGCAATATCGCCCTCAAGTGTCAGTCATTCACACAAAAAAGAGAAAGGTCTGTGCATGTACTTTATACTTCCTGTGACTGAATGGATGCAGTTCTTGACAACATTGACAAAATACTACAGCACACTCCATCAGCCAGGGCATCAAAGGAGTATTATTTAAGCCCTAGATCTAGAGGTATAAAATCCAACTTCAACTGAATTAAATTCTGTAGAGCCTCATTAAATGTTTAACACTGAAACTAATCAGTGATTTTTGATTACACAACTGGAAGTTGTGATATAGGGGTAGTTTCAACCGGTGAAAGATGTCGTCCATTTCCGTAAACGACAAAAAGCCAAAAACTGCTGAACAGACTGCGTTGATATTTGGTACCGATATTCAGAGTGGTTCCAAGATTCCAATTCGGAAAATGGAGCCAAACGGAGCGGCGGTTATATAGTTTTGGGAAATTTCTAACCCCCCTTTTTAACTAATTGATTTTAGGGGTCTTTCATATATGTAGTTTTGGAATGTACACCAATCCTGCATTGTGGACTGTTTTATGAGTTGTGGAACAGAAATGAGGTTTTGATGAATGTTAGAATATGCAGGATGGCTGATTTGAAGTATAAGAGATTTCTATGCTCTTTTGGGTATCAAAAGCAATAAAAAAACATATTTCATAGTTTAGATTCTCACTTTTGAGATGACCATAAGCATTTGTTATGTACACATCCTTGAGTCAATATACAGACTTTGACATTCCAGAGATTAAGTATCCACGACCTCACATGTTACAGTCTTTCACTACCATGGTATGGCCCAAACCCATTGTTATCAATGGTGAGTGTGGACCTGTCTACAGGAAATTGGGGTGAACAGGTTAGACAATGCCGTTACAAGTTGTAGGTTAGTTATCAAGGTAGCACCAGCATAGAGTCCTGAGCATCTGTCCATGTGTTCTCACAGGAAATTACAGGGAAAAAATTATTTGAGAAGTTTCTCTCCTTTAAATAGAAGTATATTACAATTTAAACCTGTCATGGATGGATTGCTCTCAAATGATCTGAAACACAGTTATTGCCCATTAGCAACAAATTTATAGCAAGATTTATGTAAAGTTCATGAACTTACATAAGGTATTAGACAAAAGATGACCATGACTTGCTACTTTTCAATATTTATTTCATTCAGATTTCCTCAGCTTAGTGTATAATTTTGTAATCTTAATTACTGTCAACTTAGGTTTACTAACTTAGGGACCGTTCAGTTTTTACGGCCTGGGGGGGGGCGGCAAAATCTTGTCGCCGGTGTTCAAAAAATATAGACCCCCCTGCATTTTGTTCGAAAAAATGATGAACCCCCCTTTGTCAGACGATAAAAATTGATGACCCCCCCACCCCCCGCTGAAAAATAACCAAAACCATATGTCAAATTTACCCGCACGGTGGATTTGAACTCCGGTACGCGGCGCACTTTATTCGTGTAGCAGAGATGCCAGTGCACAAACTTCTCAGCCACATCCATGCAAACGTCTGTTACTTAGGACAACTGTAAGGCAATTTTTTAACTTCATTTCCATAGACTAAAAAAAAAGTAAACTTTATTAGCCCGCCAGTTAAGAGGGTCATGGGCCATTACATAAAGTCAACTTTATTCTTGTGGGCAACCAAAGGTGGCCCGCTGGTAAAAAGAGGGTTGATCATGGCCATTGCACGAAATAAACTTTACTGAACAGTAAAAAGTGATGACCCCCCCCCTTCGCGGATTCCAAAATTATGATGAACCCCCCTGGATTTTGCCCCCCCGGGCTGTAAAAACTGAACGGTCTCTTATTCTAACCTAATTATTCTTACACTACTGTTATACCTTATAACCACAAAATTTCAAGAGATGCATATATGATTGTCACTATACAAACAATTTACAAATATGTCTTCTGCTTATTGCTCCATATACATATACATGTCCCTTTTCTCATAAAAATGGGCTTAAAATCGCAATGTGAAAAATAGTCTTTCAGCTATATGTTGCTCATTGACTTCGTGGTCTGTCTAATCAGTCTCTACGGACACCGTCCGGGGGGACTTATGGGTTTGGTCATGTCCGTGGGTGCGTCTGTGTGTGCATGCATGCGTCCATCCGTCCGTTCACGCAGATATCTCAGACATGCCCTGGTTAATTTCTTTCAAACTTTGCACAAGGATAGTACCTACCCCATACAGATGCACGTCGATTTGTTTCACAATGCCATCAAATTTGGCCATGTTAGAGGACTTTTTAGTTTACACCACCATAGACTACCATGTATAAGTCAGCTGTCCATAGAATCAATGATGAGGTATGTACGACCCCAAATGAATAAGAAATACGAGTGATTCTGAGACTCTCAGTTCATAGAAGAGTCAAAGTGCGATCACGTTTGCGACTGTAATTGAGACTCGCATTTCGCTCGGGGATGTATATTTGCGAGTGAATTTGAGACCGTGTCTGAGACTCTCATTTAACGTTACAAACAGCAAGTGCGACTGTTCTTGCTACTGACATGTGACTGACTCACTTCCTGACGTAATGTGGAAGGTCCGTCGTTCGCGTGGCATCGGCACACGCTGGAGAACCTGCCAGCTCAAAAGTTCACCCTTGTTCAGCTCAAAAGACATGACGAATATCGTTTCACAACAGTCTGAACGGACGGGTGGGATCTGATCGAAGCTAAATGTAACCGAGCTTTTATAGAAAATACTCATCTATTCATTTTTATTTTATAATATACATACTTTCCTAAAACAACATGCAAGTTAACACCTTTTGGCGCATCCAAAGATCAGTTTTGCCAGGGACTGAGTGTTCGGCAAAACACAAACATGAAGGCATTAGTTACGTAGGGTAGTGACTGCGTTTCACAAGTTTTGATCGTTTTCTTGATTTGCAATTGTCTCAGACGTGTCGGAATTGCGGTGATTATTTGAGTTACTTTCCATCAAAGACGAGTGGGGTGCGGGATTGCTGGATAACAAAGGTCTGTAAGATGTCAATCAAAAAAGGACGCGATACAGGTGTGAATCGGTAAACGTTTGCGATGTAAACATGTTAGATACGGCGCGGCACAGCATTGTAATTAGATGGAACGACCGCAGTGCAGACCCGCAAGCACAGGCGCTCTGTAGCTTGGTAGTCTGCTAAATAGATCGATTCTCGGCTCGATCTATCGATCCTGTAGTCGATATGCCCACGACTGCAACCTAAACACTCATTTAGGTTGCAGTGCGGGCATGTCGACTACGGGATCGATAGATCGAGCCGAAAAGCGATCTATTTAGCAGACTACCCAGCTCGAGCGCCTGTGCCCGCTGGTATGTCACTCAAGCCATAGCGCGTTCTTGCGTAGACGCTGTACCTAGAAACGCCGCCATTTCTAATCGTTTCTTCCACAGAACTGTCATGAAAAGTTCAGATTCAAGTTCTTTTAGATTTTGCTGTCGTTTATAACCTCTAATTATTATCGTCTTGCCGTTTTAAAAGAGTTTTGAGGACCTAAACGACATCGTGTGTTGCTCCATTGCCATGGAATCCGATGTCAAGGAAAAGCGGTGACTTTTTCAAGTTGAATGAAATTTCCTTTCTGTTTGCATTATTAGTCAATTAATCGAAATACTTTTGTTCACAATTGATTAAACTATAGACAGTGGACTGTCTCGATTCTCCCGTCTATGAATCGATATTCACTGACTCATTCTTTCTCTTCTTTGTCGATCGATGAAAGTAATTTCATCTTCAATACTATGTCCTCATTCTACAGATGATATCCAAACCTATATTGTCATTTATTTCTGACCAACGTACAAAAACTTGGTCCGATCGCCAAAGCACATATCTGACGAGATGTTTTGCGAAACAGTGAATAAATACATTGGATGAACAGCCGTACTCTATGCATTAGAGGATATCCATGTTGCAGCCTCTCCGAAAAAATACCCGGGGATGTTTAGGCAGTAACAAAGGCGATGACTCAGTTAGTTGAATAAAAAAACTTTTCGTACATCATATTTTTATCTAAGCGAACATTTGTCGGTTTGATGAGCGACAGTACGCAGATCGCCCATATAAAACTAGTCAAAACAATTCTGCGACAATGATGGTGCCTCGTCGTGAATGTCCTTGAACCCGTAGCCGCAACCATTGTTTTTTTTAATGTTGATGATTGGTAGAATTCATGTATCAAAATTTGATGACACACGTGATTGAATCCTGTGATTGTTAGGCAATTGACGGTGTGTAGGGACGGCTACAGCCCACGGACCATGACAGTATCAGCAGTACGAAGTACATTGCATGCTTTCTGAGAATGAACAGCTTGTTTCCATAGCTACCATGCGAAATCCGGCTTTGACCAATGTTCCTGTCCTGTCGGACGATAACTTTCGAGCTGCGTAGCTACTGTTGAGGTTCAGATATCCGAATCAATCGTGTTCGAAAGGCTTATCGATTTACAGAAAATACTAAACTTTTGTTATTAGTTAGATGAAACGTTTGCCGACGGGAACGTCATCGAGTCATACTCATTTACATATCACTTCCCAGTTCAGGCGATCTCGCTTTGTGGGTCCATTGACAAGTGAGAAAGTGCTAATTTTGACTGAGGTTAATGGATGACGTACATTTTCTTTGAGCCTCCCGGGCCTTCCATATGAAAAATATGCGCTCAATCAGTGATTGGCTTAAGCTGATACACGTCATTCTCGCACTAACAACGGTTATTGGAATAGTTCAAGAGTTATACACACCTATCCTTTTCATGCCCTCCGAAAGAGTCATGTACTCCAAAAAGCCACTTTTGGAAAACGACTAGCTGACAGCTGATGACAAAACGCACTCAATGTGATTTCACGCTTCCTTGGTACTCTTTATACAACTCGAAATATTTTTTGTTAAAGTAAAATGAAAGACGAAAAAAGCTCCGTGAACTGACGATAGATTTCCGAACATCTGATGAGGTGAAATCTACCATCAATTGGCGGATCAATCGGAGCAAAGAGAATATGGTATTTCCCATTTGATCTCCGAAACGTCATCGTGGAGTTTCTCACAGAAATGAAATTTTGTTTGTTTCATCGTTCGTGCTCGATAGCTGTCGACGCGACTGCAGCTGTTCGACGCGACACGAAATTTGCAAATTCGTCGATGTATGAATTCTTCGAACTATTATGGAAATCAACAGCAAAATGAGCAAGTGTTTCAATATGTTTCGAATTACAAAGCAAGCTGGACATCATGAAGTCAAAAAGTAATACGAAATTTTCAAATGAATGTGAAACTTCATGAAGGTCAAAGGTAAAAGTACGTCATGACTGGGCGTGACGTTGAAGGTTCGATAAACAGTATGGCATCAACAATAGCCGATACGGCGTGTGCGTATCTGACGTTAGTCCAGTCTTTCTCTATTTTCGCTAGTTTTATGTCTTAGTACCCATTTATCGGTTTTATTCGCCATATTTTATCAATATTCTCAATGTGTTATATAAATACACCAGCTAAATCGATTGTAAGAACTGACTTACCTTTCCGTAATCATAGGCCTTACTCTCTATACCACGGTCCTCCAGGGACCGTGTCTATACGGTGCGTCATGCAACCGCGTAGTTCGAATATACATGATTGATAAAGAGTATTTGTTTTATTGACCTTTATTTTCCATAATATACAGTAAGATGAGAAATGAAGGGGAAAGAAGCTGAGGTAAGGCATACGTCGATGTCGACACGCCGTACTCCGTGATCATTTTTTTCAAGGACCTGTGTGCACGGTCCTTCCACAAACCGTGGTCTGGTGTCTCGATTGCTACTTGTTCTAGTCTCAGCGCCAGTCGCACTTGTCATGTGAAAGGTAATTGAGAGTCTCAGGTACAGTCTCAGATCAAGTCGCATTTACTGTTTACTGTAATGAATGAGAGTCTCAGATATAATCGCAAATGAGGTCGCATTTAGTATCTTCTTCAATTTGAGAGTCTCATATTCATCTCACTTCCTGTTTATAAGGGGTCGTAGATACCTGTAGAATCCCATGTATAAGGCCAAGTAAAATAAAAATTTAGTTTCTCATCATATTCATATTGCAAAAAGGATTCAGTGACACAGTTTTAGTCCCCACGGATGAAGTCCAGGGGCCTTATAG
The DNA here is from genome assembly GCF_041260155.1 of Ptychodera flava. Classification (NCBI taxonomy): domain Eukaryota; kingdom Metazoa; phylum Hemichordata; class Enteropneusta; family Ptychoderidae; genus Ptychodera; species Ptychodera flava. The sequence continues at coordinate 39,176,425 of NC_091943.1, read as the reverse complement.
ATTGGGTCATGTCCCTCCTCCGTTCACGCAGATATATCAAATATTTTGACAAAATGTCACGTGACCTAGGTGACCTTTGACCTCAAATATATATATTTGTCCGTAACTCAGTAACCACAAGTGCTACACCCTTCATATATGGTATGATGGGACACCTTATGACGCCACATATTGTACCTCATTAATTATGTGCATATCTAATTTTGAGCGAGCCAATAGAGCTCGAGGTCTGATTTTTGGTATAAAGGGATGACTTAGCAGTTCAATTTTTTGACAAAATGTCACATGACCTCAGTGACATTGGACCTGAAATATACATATTTGTCCATAACTCAGTAACCACAAGTGCTACACCTTCATATATGGTATGATGGGACACCGCATGATGCCACATATTGTACCTCATTAATTATGAGTAGTTTCACAATGTGCCAGTTGTGATCAAGTGCCATTGGCGCTATTTTGATTTTAAAGTTACTGTCCAGATGATGCCCAGTTTGTCAGCAAGTTTTCATACTGTCTTCCTTTATTTGCCACTTTTTATGACCCATTGAGACTTTTCTCCAAAAAAGGCCTTTGTCCAATTTTTGCAGACAGTCACTGTACTTTTTTTGTGACATGTTTGTCTTGTTTGATGTTCTTGGTTTAGCTTGATAAGCATTGAGGTTGTCTGTGGTTAATGTATTGCTGCATTTGTTTGTCCAACAAGCTTCACTGTTTTATCCAGCAAATCCACTGTATCATTTAGATTTAGTGACTTATCTATATCATCACTTTTGATGGAGTGCGTAGTATTCCATAACTGGGCTAAAGTTCCCATGGTATGTGTACATGGTATTCAACCATTTTTGTCTGGTTTTACACTTGTAGTTGTTGATACCCCCAGGACACTGTGGCCTTTGGCTTGGAAAATGGTATCAATATAACTGTCAACTTTAGATACCTTGAACACCACAGAGTCCAGAATTGGCTGGGTTCCATTACGCTTTCTTTTATAGTCTGATCGTTGACATACTTGATTAAGTATTTGTCAACATACTATTGCAAGTTTGGTGGTAACCACATGACTTTATCTGCTTTTGGATCAAAGTGGCGTATGATTGAGCTTTGGAAGGCTTCCACTCACTTACAGGGTGTTGCCTGGTAACATGACTATCTGTAAGGTCATGAATGCTAGAATCCAAATTCAATGATTCACTGTCCAATATTTTGATATTTTCAAAGATATTGCTGGGGTTTTTTGTTTGAACACTTGTTTAAAATAGTGTTCATGCAAAACTTAGTCTTCGTTACCTAGACTGCTCTGTGGGACTCTCATCCAACCGCCCTTACAAAAACTCTCCAAGTAAGATTGAGTGATACAGACAAGATTGATGCATCCTTGGAGCAACTGATCTATGATGTAATTATTATATTGTTTTTATTATATTATTCTTGTCTGGTTGAAAATATATTCAAATTTTATGCAAATAACTATTCAAATTTTATTTAGATTTATGCAAATTTTACCTACGTCCTTTTCTAAAATCCTGGGGAGAACACTGCATTGTACATCATTTGCTCCCAGGATGCATTGCTTTTTTCCATATCGCGCCATCTTGCTCATAGATTTTTGAATGGGCTTTCCACAGACTGTGCAGGGGTGGCTGGATTAGAACCCTGCAAAGCAGTCTGGGTAACTGACAATATGCAAAGCTTTGTAATGTCCTCAAGCTGATACCTCTCAGGTTATGTCTGATGCATCCTCTTTTTTCCGTTTGAAATGGATTTGAGTTTTTTTCTAGACACCTTTGCACAAAATTGATCCGGCTATGACATGACTGTACCGTAAGGTTTTGTCAAATATGAATTCAAAATTACATGCATCCACACAGCCTGCAGCCATTTAGGATAAGGAAGTAGTGTGCATGCACAAATCTTTCTTTTTTCTTTAAATGGTTGATACTTGAGGGCGATATTGCCATTTCAGGAGAAATACACTGTTGTATGAAAAGGAGATTTGTGATGTAGATTCATTGACATCGGCTGTGCAACCAGGTGATCGCATGAAACCAAGCTGTAATCAGCAATACATGTATATGAAAGTCATTTCAAGGTTACAGTATTTAAAATTATTGTTTTTCAGAGACCGAGCCATGACAACCCATGTGGATGAGAAGATTGCTGCTACAGAAAGGCTGATGATATCACTCAATGAAAAAGAAAAGAAAATTAAAAAGCAACAACACACAAGAAAAGAACATAAAAAATTGACTATTTTTTAGTGCCAAGGTTACTGTTGATGTATGACAGTACATTGTTGACTGGACTATCCAAGATATTTACTATATTCAAATATACAATAAAGTTTAAAGACAGAGAAAATTGACATTCATTTTGTTGCTGTGATACCATTTTGTGTCATCATTAAAGATAAAACTGGTGATTTACATTAAAGAGTACGATGACAGCGGATCAATGATTTGTGTAAGGAGCAAACAAACATAAACAGTACAGTATCAGCAGCTAGGGTGTTCCAGAGGAGGGTTGTATGGTTGGGAAGGAATGATCCACAGCCAGTTTCATTTCCTTGGTTGTAGGTATCTTTTCAAATTTTATTCAGTATTCCTTGATATGTTGGAATTCCCAATGAAATTTTTCTTTGTGATGCATCAAGAATGTTCTGAATTAAACCACTTTAAAAAGCAGAGCAGTGTTCCATGTGTGATTATTTCCAATGTTGTCTTTTCCTAATCAATGCAACAACTTTTGTGATCAGGAGATCTATATTCCTTTGTGTATTTACCTGTCTGTCTGTGTATTTTTGTTTCTGGGAAGAGCTGTCAGCCTTGAAATACTCTATGCTGTAGTAGTCCATTTCTTGATGAAGATCAATGCCAAGTCTATGGGTATACCATAGCAATGGAGTTATGGTTGTTTGATTCACATGGTGCCATAAAACCAAGGTGTTATCAAAACATCAGTCTGTCATTACATTGCTTTCACATTGTTATCTTTGTAGTCATACAATTATAAGTTTCTTGGAGTGTGTAGTTGATATAAAATGAAAAAGAAACTGAAAATTATTACTATTATTATTATTTTCGTATCATGAATTAGAATCCACAGACTTATTTGAATTAAAGGGGAAGTTCACCAAGGATGATTTTAAGATATGTGGTAGCTCTGTGGTCATTTACCCAGGAAAATCTATTTTCACTATTTATAACTCGCAGGATTTTCTGCAAAAAACGATAAAATAGTACAGGAAGTTGCCCATGTAATTTGAATCATGGGGAAAAAAGCTCCAAACTTGGAGCTTGCATAATGTGATATGGAAGGGACCATCTTCGGACGGGTATGGCCCCCACATTGTCCACTCACAGTAACACAGTAGTAAACAGCAACACAAAATCTGACAGTGGAAAGTTTATTATAAGTGATTCATTGTTTATGCAAGGATACTCAGTATAAACAAAAATTATGTAAATACGCACAGCCTGGTTGAAGCATGGATGAGTGGACAATGCCATACCCATGGGAAAATGGTCCCTTCCATATCACATTATGCAAGCTCCAAGCTTGGCGCTTTTTCCCATGATTCAAATTACACGGGCAACTTCTTGTACTATTTCAATCGTTTTTTGTAAAAAATCTTGCAAGTTATAAATGGCGAAAATAGCTTTTCCGGGGTAAGTGACCACAAAGCTAGCACATATGTAAAAATCATCCTTGGTGAACTTCCCCTTTAATAATCAATCGATTTTTATCTGCAGTTCATAATCTTAATTCATACTTCATTGTATCTTAATTCATACTTCACTGTATCTTAATTCATACTTCACTGCATCTTAATTCATACTTCACTGTAAAACATGGTTACCCATAATGCTCTTCCCTGTACACAGACAAGGGATGCAAGTGGTTTCATCCTCCATTCTATGCAAATCACTGTAATCATCAAAAATGTCACTAAATCAACATTTAGATTGATAAGTTTGACCTGTGACAAGCTTCCGTTTACCATACTTGACCACTCTACTCAATTCTGCACCTTAAAACATACATAAAGCTGACATATCAAGATTTTACAGGTTCTGTGGCCCCATGAAGTCAATAATTTCATGAAATCCAGTGCTAAGTGTCATGTACTGCTGTCAACTTTCCTTACGTTACATCAGTACTGCATCTGTAAGGGACCGTCTCAGATTGTCGCAGAAGTTCAAGAAACGAAATTTCTTCGTTTAGATCAAAACCCTCCCCCCTCCCTCTAAACGAAACTTCAAAAGTGCGAAATGTTCATGTCTGCCTGAGAGTACAATGTTGCATTTTGCTATAGCTACTAAAGACGTATTCCCCTTGCCACATTACAATTAAAGTAAACGATCAGATTTGAGTACTAACAGGGCATTTTACCGCATAAAAGTTTCATTTTATTTTACTTTCCCTTTTTGCATCTCTTGTGCTGTTCTTTGTCTTTGTGAACACGCAATTTGTACTTGGTAAGGGCGGTAAATAAGCGAAAAACTTTGACAAGGGGGCCCAGGCATGTTCAATCATATTAAAACGACTATGACCAGGTGCATAACAAGTGAGAATAAAGACATCTAGTGGTTAGAGCAGACGCTTATAAATAGCAACTTTTTAAAAAAATGATACTTTTTGTCTTTGTATAATTTGATGAATGAAATGTTTAGAATACAATGCTCCTATCGGTAAATTGTGTTTGGGGCACAAACGAGATGGAAACAGTTACAAATTTGTTGGCACGAGTGTGCAGTTTTTCTTTAATTTAAAATAAACACACGAAAACTTGTGATCACAAAATAAAAGTGCGAAAGTGAAGTTCACTAATTGAATGGAGGTCAAACCCCCTCCCCCCCCCCCTAAACGAATAATTTCGCTTTTTGAACTTCTGCGACAATCTGAGACGGTCCCTAACACAAGGACCATGTGGCAATGTCTGATGCAATGTATCTCTCCTAGCCTTTGACATAAACTAAGGTTTCATGTCAGGGATTGTTAACAGTAATGTTGCATTGTAAGCCAATGAATACTACACTAAGTGTCTAGTTTGCTGATTTCAAATTTTGAATCACTTTACCATAGCAGGTTTTTATCCAAAATTATTTCAAGTGATGGCAACAGACATTGTGAACATTTGATTTCTGGCTTTGTTTACATTGTAAGGTGTTGAGTGTGGACCTTGATCATTGAAGCACACACTATGGACTTTTATCATTGGGGATGACCACTGTATAAAGCTCACCATAGTCAGCTTGTGTGCGTATCCGAAGTTGACTTGCTGCCCTAGTGCTCAGATGGCAAACGAACTGTACTTTTAATCAGTACATATACATGATTGGTTTTCAAAAGAACGATGTCCCCAAAGTTAACCAATGGGGTTAACAAATGAAGGCCGATCATTGGCTGAAAATTGGCATGACCTCAACTTCAAATCTCATGGAGTAGAAATGGTGTGGCTGGTAAGAATGCTCTTCAATGTTGTAATCATAGGATGGGTTTCCCCGACAGGAGGTTCATGCAAACAGCAAAGAAAAGGAAACTCAGCTTAGGGATTGACCATTCCATGCCAGGGGAAGGAGTGGGAAGATTGATGAGATACGTAGCGCTACTTTTCTACCTGATCCTCTTGCTGTTTATGATTTCAACTCGAGAATTCTGGCAACTTTTCATGCCTTTTTAGGAATTTCCTCATGGCCAATATCCAAAGTACCTGCTGTTTTATCATTTGTCTGAACTTTGGCCCAGTACAATAAAATAACTTTTCCACAGGATCAAGCAAAAACTGAACTGTTGTGAATTCATCCTTTATTATTACACAATCATATATTTTAATTGACTTCAGTTCAATTACCATTTTGAAATTTAACCACGCCGTAATCAGGCTTTTCATTAGAAGCTGGCAGATGGAGAAATGACACAAGAAGGTCACACATTTTCCATTCCTGCATATTCTTTGGTCTTCAGTCTCTGGCAAACTGAGAACTGTTTTTTATAAAATGTATTGTCATTGTTTGGTTGTTGAATATTGTTACTCAAACACTAATCATGCAAAAATGTAATAAAAATATTAGTGTTCAATGTCATTTTCAAACAATTTTACTGAGTGCAAAATAAATTGAAACACCTCTCAGATTTCACCATTACACACATTAATTTCACAATTTTTCGATAGGAAGGGGACACTCCCCTCTCGTGCTCTCTCCCCTTGGGGTGTTCTATAAGTTTTACTCAGTAAAAAACAGATTGAAAACACCTCTCAGACTGCACCATTGCACATATCTATTTCTCAAATTTTCCATGCAGGATAGGGAACGGACCCCTCTGACGCTTTCCCCCTCAGCCTCTCGCGTGTCCCCCCCCCCCCCCCGTACTTTCAAATTCTGCCCAATCAGATATCCTAGTGAAAACCGTGTCATGATACCCATCCGAATTAAACAATACTATGGTATATGGTTTGATACTGGTTATAGCATGAGCTTTTATATCTGTATTTTGTTGTCACTTTGGATTTCATTTTGTTTGTTTCACCTTTTTTCAACCGTCATGAGATAACTAATAATTATTATTATTAAATTAATCTTAATTTAAACTCGATAACTCCATAGGTGAAACAGCTCTTTTCATGGAGGTCGAATAGACAAAAGAAAATCATATTACAGCACTAACTTGAAAACACAAAAAACGCAGAAGTACAAATATAAAAAAAAAATACAAAGAGGCATCAGACAAGTAAATAGAATACAGAAAGTTGCCTCACAAGATTTCCTAAAAACTATGATTGATTTGGGGAGATTGTTGTATTGATCCACACCCGCAACAGACAAGATGTTTTAATAAAGAAGTGTACCTGCTCCTTTCAGACTACCTAACCTGGTTAGCGTGAATAACAGGACAAAATAGCAAAAAATCATGCTAGTGACCTTATTATATTTTTTTCAGAAGTTTTTATGAATCAAAACAACCGAAATGATATTTTTGCACTGAAAAATCGACAGTTATTTTTATTTTGAAAGATCAGTAGAGAATAATAACAATTGTAGCTCTGACATAATATCAGTAAGCTAGAGGGTCAAATCTCAGGTCTAACAAAATCACCTTTTTTCGTCACTTTTTGCTGTTTAGTAAGAAAATTTGCGTGGTGACCCCAACTTTTTATGCTTCTAAATCAAAGAACACTGTCTGTTTGATAAATATTGCTGTACTTTTTAACATTTTGAAAATTATTTTGTGCATTTATATGAAGTTTATCTTTTAAAAAGAATAATTTTACATTTATATGATAAATTATGGGTCTAATATTTAATTTTAAGACAAGACATCACAAATTTTAGTTGATTGTCCTAATTCAGCTGTCCTGGCAATGCAAAAATGTGGTAGCACACTGGGATCTGTTAATCGTTTGCGATAAAATAAAGATTCTTCTGGCTTGGCATGTGTTTTTTCAAAAATTTGTATGGGTACCCCATATTTTTTCATATCTTTGCAATGTACACATAAGATTATTTCAGAAAAGTCAACTTCAATAATGTCCCAACATTTTTTGGAATGGTAGCGTACCTCCTAAGGAGGTTCTGATTGGAAGAACGAAGTGATCTGGAAGGGATATAATTATTGGTTACATAGCCAGGGGTTAGATTGTGAGTTGCTCTGTAAATTTGGGCCATACGGTTACAACGGAGTTTCAAGCTAATGGGCAGCCAATGAAGCTGAGTATACATTTGAAAAGTGGAAAGAGGCGGAACAGTGTCAAGAAACTTGTCTCATTGCACGTCTCTGAAGACGCTCTAATGCATAGATATTGCTACTGGAAGTAAAGCTCCAAACATTAGAACAGTAATTGATTTGTAGTGATATGAAACAGTAATAAAATAGCTTGCGTGAGTGGAGAGGAAGAAATTTTTTGATGCGTGCCAAAAGAAACAATTTGGAATTGATTTTGCTTTCAATTTATAATAATCTAGCAGGGTACACCAGGATATGAAAGGTCGACCATTGCTGTATTTTTGTAAATTTTGCAAATACATGTATTGGTATTTAACTTTTCTAGATGGAGTGGGGGTCAGTCATAATTTCTGAGTTAGAGAATGGGGTTACTCAAATTCACCATGGTTGGAAGGGGGGTTACTCGAAATTTCGGAGTTTCCGATGAAATTCCTCCGACCCCCCCCCCCCCCTCCGCCAGGCCGTAAATAATGACGGCTCCCTTATGGTCATCCTGAGGGACCTCTTTACCATAATTTGAAGAAATTTGACTGAAGTCACCGCTTCATACAAATATCCATGCAATCGAACGAGCAGTTCCGAAGACGCTTGGAATGAAAAATGTTGACGACGACGGACAGCGGAGCCCTAAACCTAATGGGGATATTGTCACTATTGAAAGTTTATTAAGTGGTAAGATATGGATTACGCATTGAAAATTCACTTTATATGGCTAAGGGTTAGAAGAAAGCCGCAAAATTAAATGCTTATCTTCCCCGAGCTCGTTAATATGTCTTTCCTAAACCAAAAGGTAAACGTTACTGCTTGGCGCTGAAGCCCTGTATTGCTGATGTAATACCAACAAACCTGACAATACCCCGTTCTTAATGCGAGAGACTGTATGGCTTCCCTATAACATTTACAAGCAAGTTGGAAAAAGGGCGTGTTCGTTAATGTTGCCTGCGAGAACAAGTATGAAGGAATGAAGGGTGACGCACTTACAATAACTTTGGAGTTTTTTTAGAGTTAGCCGATTCAGAGGACAAAAGCAGATGCGCAAAAGAAGGGCAGTGAACAGCTTTTTGGTTAAGAATGAATTTATTTCACAGGGAAAGGCGGAGAGATATCCTAGTGGGGTGTTGGAAGAGGTGAAAACGAACGGGTGGATAGTACATTTTTCAATTTTCTATTGAGCGGCGGTCAAGTGAGCGTACGCTTTCATAAACTGCAATTTAACATTCAAAAAGTGACCGGATTGCTTCCCCAGTTGATCATATGAGCCGAGACATGGAACACTGGTTTAGAGAAACTCATTCAGGTTTCAAACAGTACATTCCCTCTCAGTTGAACGTTTGGTTGACAATATACAAAAAGGAAATAATAATGTATTTGGAAAAAAGCAAGACTGCATTTTTTTTAAAAATGGCCGAGTTATGTATTGCTCCATTATGGTCGAATAAAGACCATATTTCTCTTCAAATCTCAACACAATATTTTCAGCATATTTCCAACATCTCGTAAAACATTTAATTTCTCTTTTATTAAATTTCCTTTTAGCTTTGCTTTGATGATATGATATCTCTGCTTGTCAATATGTCTAGTTGAATTCTGTATTCACACATGCTTTCTTGAAATAAATCAAACTTTTTAAGGTAAAAATAGTGGTTAGAGCATGCAGAAGTAAGTGCTCTCATTAATGAACAGACAGCAGGCAGTTGTGTACACTCGGTACCAGAGATTGTAGAGTATTTCAACCACACTGTCTATACTTCAAGTAGAACAAATCGCCTACGGTGATATAAATAACACGCTGTTTGACGAAGGAAGCTTTCATCATTGACGGGAAGGTAATCTTTTATTATTTACGGGAAGAGGGCGCTTTAATTAACACACTGTTTGCCTAATGTTCACTTAGGGAGCATTCGTTTTTATGGGGAGGGGGTCGGTGGCACTTAAGCTTCAAATGAAATGCAAAAAAAGATACCCCTTCCTCAAAATTAAATTTCTAAATATTACACCTGTCTAATTTATCAATTGTAAAATGTGACCCCACCCTCAATTATTCATTGATTTTATTGATTAACCAGTTGCACCCTAAGTCCCTGGGGTGGAGTTGATATTTGGAAGTACCATGTTGCATGACGTCGGACTTCTAAAATAATCAAAGCCTATCTCTCATAACCATATAGTTTAAGAATCACCATGAAACACTTGTCCAAAATATGCAAAGTAAGGTCATGCGACCCCATTTAATATTTTTAAAAGGCCACCAACATATAAAATATGTATTTTTCCATGTGTTTGTAATTTTGATAGGAAATCCCCATTAACAGTGTAATGTAAACAATCGCTCAATATTTGTTGCGTGTACATAAGTAAAAAAGTGCAATATTGATGATGGCGCTGTATTTTGTCATTATCTGAAGTATCAATGTCGTCCCCATGCCTTACTTTTCCATCTAATAACAGTTACACTGAGGAATATAACAGAAATGCCCGCAGTATAATTGTGCTTTCAAAGTACTGTATATGAAACCTAGTTTGCTTTCCTGTTTTGGTTTGTCGATTCTGACACTGATATACAGTCACTGGCACACCATTGTCCTCTGACTGGTGAATAAATAGTTGACAGAAGACTGACTTACTATCTATCAGTCAAAGTAACCATTAGAACCGAGTAGTACGAAAGATGCGGTTTACCTCAGTGAACTCGACAGTCAGTCAAAGTGGCTCGTCGGAATAACTGATTAAAAAGCACTTGTTCCCTTATTCATATTTGTTATACTCCTGGTTGTTTAAATGTATATAATCACAAAGTCCAAAAATCTGTGCAACACTCCATATAACACCATATTTTCAAACATTGGCGCTGTTTACCAAACTTTTCAAAGTGTTATGAAGGTTGTATAGCGAACATTCGAATGGTACTTATTTCTCTTGGTCAACATGAAAATTTTATTTTGTGAACAAAAGTGCTCATTCTACTTTTATCACCTGTTCAAACACAATAATGTCATGTCGTATTCTGTTTTATATACTTGTCGATCAATCCTGTTGTTATTTTTTGCCACACTTCCATACAAACCTTTGTAAAATTTGAAATATTTGACCCCCCCCCCCCCCGTAAAAAATGAATGCTCGCTTCGCTGCTTTCTCCAGCTTGTAATACGTTAGACAATGATGCTATCTATGTCAGGAATATCGTCGAGAATAGGTTTCAAAATTTTGTCTCACAGGCCAGTCACTTTTTACGCCGTCATTACCAACAATATGTTTAGATCTTGCAGCTGTTGATTCATTCAATTCTCATATAATCAAAGTATATCGTGGGCAATCAAATCATAACGGCCATTCCCTTCTACCGTTGCATTCGATTTTCGGCTGCAAAAAATTTCAATCGCTACATCGCCTGTGATTGGTACACTTATCCTTTGAGTTCCATTGTTAGATCGATCTATGAGTTACCGAGGGACGGTTCGTTACTTTACGTATACACTGTTGAAGACATTCCAAGATATAACTCACTAACAAGGAAACTAAACTAGAGCAATCCTTGAACCTCAAATATCTCAACTATTATGACCACTCTTGTTAAAACGTTCACATTTGCAGCAATGGAGGGTCTGACATGACTGTAACTGAATATCAGAACTTCATCTACTGGAATAAATTTTCCTGATCTATACTGCAAGGAGATGCAAGCTACCTGAAATCGGATGAATTTTTGCCAGAGCAATGCTCGATCGATTGTTAAATTTATTCAGCTGGGGAGGGACGCTTTAAGTAACACACTGTTTGACTAATGCTCAGTTAGGGAGCATTCGTTTTTACGGGAGGGGGGGTCGGTGAAACTTAAGCTACAAATGAAATGCAAAAAAGCGACCTTCTCCCTCAAAATCACATTTCTTAAATATGACCCCGTCCAATTTATCAATTGTAAAATGTGAGCCCTAAATTATTCATTAGATTTGACCGAAAATTCCCATCCACCTTGCAGGCAGACCGACGACGTCTTTGGAGCAGAATTATAGGAGCAGTCGTTCCTTTCACAGGGGAGGCGGGGAGCAACATTTCACTGTAAGATAAGTAACCCAGAAAAAATCAAGATGGCCAGAAGCTGAATTGTGTTCGAGTGGAGAATCGTACAACCTTTGCGGTGTGGTTCGGAGGAGCTATTTATGATGAAGTGATCAGTACAGGCCTGTCGTGATCGGACTGAGCATTTTTTATGTGACGAGAAAATCGTATGGTAAGAAGAGGCATACGGAGTGGATTTTGGAATGAAATAAATCCATCAAGCTCTATCATTGGTTTATTGACATCTTCCATTGACATCTTCCATTCAATCTCTGATGAAGACTTTTAGTAACTCAGAACCAGAATTTTCTGATGACGAGACTGAAGCAACCCTGTCTTGCTCACCAGTTTTCAGATACTCACGTCCTTCATACTGTTAAAAGTCACGCAAATCGAAGAAAAAATGTCCGATAGAAGCAAAAACTCAGAGATCGAAATGCACTCCACCACAAACAAGAAGAAAAAAGCTAGATCTGGCCACGATAACATGATAAGATGCTGTCTGTGCTTTAAGTGGTACCATTTGACATGTGTGGAGGAATGTGGTGGTTGAGGAGACAAATCGTTATTTCTGGCCTTGCAAAGAGTGCAAACTCATCATAAAAAATATCGCTCTCCTAAGAGGAGAATTTCCTGAACTTCCAAACCCAAACGCCGATCTCTTGCATAACTCTAGTCTGAAGGACGAACTAGCTATGGTACGCGAAGAGAATGCTGAATTAAAATCATGGCTTCGAACTGCAACGAACTCTTCGAACTGACGTGACAATGCTGCTATAAACATGCCGGAAACTAGAAATCAAACAACGACATGATCAATACAAACTGATGACAAAGTTACACAGACTTCACGTGACAACGAATGCAGCTGTAGTCATTTCAAAAGCAGACTCTACTGATTGTGAATTATTATATACTTGGTTTCATATCAGCTTAAAGTCGTGATGTTACTGTAAGATCTATACCTGGTGCTTACTATTGAAGACATTCGTTCTCAATTATCGATCCCAAACAGGGACTACAGAGAAATTGTCATTCAAGTCGGTACAAATGACATCAGCAATGGCAAATCAACCGATGACGTCATATCGGAATGTTATAATTTATATCACTCTTGAGAGCTCAAAATCGAATCACCACGTAACTGTTCTCAGTTTTCCTCCTCAAACAGATAATGCTCGCGAATTCACGAGCACATATCGATAAAATCAGTGCTCTCCAGCGTCAACATGCTACTTTTGTTGACAATGACAACGCATGCATTTCAATGACGCGATAATAAAATTGACACACTCATCAGCATTGTATCGAGATGACATTTACCTGAGTGTCAAAGGTCTGCGGAAAATGCTGACGTATGCTCCCAGTCGCCTCGACCAGATGTTTCACTGCTTTGAAATCACAACCATGGAAATCTGCAGCCTAGAAACAATAGCTTGTCCAATATCTCAAAGACTGCGATCTACGGACAATGCCAATTTTGGATCAATCCCACCCGGCAACCGTCGAGTGGACTAGTACTTTCAATAATGTTTGTGATGCACACGCTCCTTATGTTGTCAGACGTTTGAAAAAGTACAGGCCGCTCCATGGTTTTGTCCTGAGATTCTTGATCTCATCCATGTAAGGCCAAAGAAAAAAATTGTGCTGTTCCGATAACCCGACCTACCCTATTTTTTGCCTGCTGACCCTAAACTTTTTAGAGCTACGTAAACACGGAAGTAAAAAAGAAAGAAAACCCGTAAAATCACGTGTTCATTACTTGGCATTTGATTTTGCTTGAACGAGGACGTCCTATATGTTCTTTTTATATGTATGATACGTTTTGCTGGAAATGCTGTGGCCAGTGTTTGAGATCGCCCTGAATCCCTGAAAAAGCATATTTAAAAATAAAAATATTTTTGGAAAAAAATCCTTGTCGACCAACCTACGCTATTTTTGAAAAGCATGTTATCGGAACAGCACAGTTTAATTTTTTAGCCTCAGGGACTATCATCTCGTTAAAGCTACAAGGTCCAATTCTCCCAACGTTTGGTCATTTTATAGATCCCTGAGAAATAGGGTTGTTTTCTCCATTACTACGCAAAGCACGAGTACTGTATACAAAGATATCTCTAGTAACAATGGTAGCAACCCGTCAGTTATTTGACGTTCTAGGGCGATATTCGTACACAAAGTCCATGCGTTCATAGTGAAGGTAAATTATTAAGAAACCGCAAGGTCAGGCTTCAATGATCATTTTACTGTAATTATTGATAAGTACCGTAACTAGTTACAGTTAACTGTATCAATGTTTCTCAAGATTTGAGTATAACTAAAGCTTGGATTAATTTCAAAGTTAATTCACCCCTGTTGCATTTAAAACTCCCCCCCCCCCTGTTAGGTCTTCGTTTTGTAGATTACCCTACAGCGAAACCGAGACTGTCATCCTCTAATTACTGCTACGTTTCTTTGACATCCATGTTTGTTAACTGATTTGAATTGCCCGCTTTAGTCTACAATTATTTCAGCAAATAATAACGAAGAGCGAGTCGATTATGAAAACTTTAAGGCTAGTACCGGAAGGTTCGTTCAAATGATGTTTTCCCTTTGCAGGGTGTTAGCTTGCCAGCTATTTTTATCAGGTCGTCTGACTGTGCTTATTTACATTGATTTCTGCGAAGGATTTTTTTCAAGAGTTGTCTTATAGACCACCAAATATCAAATGGCTACCCCTAATGTATTTACCGTCACCAAAACAAACTTGAAAAATGACCTCACATCCTCGGTACACCATTTAAATTGATTCCTTATGTCTGCGTAATTGCGAGTTTGCTTATCACATTTGTCACCAACCTTCTTTCAAGCTTGGTATGACAAGCTGTTCACCTAATTCTGTATTCAGTTATACTCTTAGAGTATATGCAGAGTTCAGACATGCATATCGGGCTAGAAACAAAACCTATCTACTGTCGTCGCTTTCTTTTCATTCTTACAGTCTATCTGGCATTAACTTGCAAATCTGCCGACGATCACTGTAACAGATATGGAGAGTCTGACACATGCGTGTGTACGCATTTGATACCAAAACCTGTATGGGCCAATGGTGATGGCTTTTGCACTCCATTGTGTCAAACTTTTAACGAGACGTGTCGTGATAGTGGTAATGCAGCCTTTTGGCAGTTACTTCACATCCAGAATAATATCTACGACTGTGGCAAGGGTAAAGTCACCTCTGGTTGGATCGATGCAGATCTTAACAGTTGTTCCTACGTATTTCTGGTATCAAGTCCACGAGGAGAAACGTGTCCGGAAGTCTGCGACGCAACAAGGGACCTGTGTTTGTGTGATGAGTATATTAGTGAGTTGTGGAACATGATCGGGGAAACTGAAAAAGAAAACAAGAATCTTCAAGGAATAATCCAATATCATAAAGCACAGCTTAGTGATATAGATAGAGAGAAACTCAATCTTCAATCAAGTATTGACCACTGGAAATCCATTGTGGAGTACAGACAGAACGTTTCTTATGGTAAATTGATTTACTCAGGTCGAAAACCTTTGTGTGTGTCTATGTGTCTCTCTCTCTCTCTCTCTCCGCTCTCTCCTCTCTCTCTCTCTCTCTCTCTCTCTCTCTCTCTCTATCTATATTATATATATATATATATATATATATATATAATTCTTATTATTTAGAATTTATAACGCTCTGCTTAGCATCGAGCACTGTAATGTCCCAAGAGGACATCTGTATACTGTATATATCTGTATACATACATACATACATACATACATACATACATACATACATACATACATACATACTCATACATACATACATACATACACACACACACACACACGTACGTACGTACGTACGTACATACATACATACATACATACATACATACATACACACACACACACACACACACACACACACACACACACACATATATATATATATATATATATATATATATATATATATATATATATATATATATATAGCTATATATATATATTGTAGATTGGATTCGAAAATTTTGGGACAGGAAATTTCGTCCTCTCCTGATGGCGAATAAGATTTATATTGAATTTACATCATTAGTTTCTTCGTTTCGTTTAATGTCTCAAGTCAAAATTATAATAATGAAAGAAATGACTCAGATTAATTAGAATCAAGACTTCTGATTAGAGCCGTCTCCAAAGATAGCACAGTCGAAATATGTCAAAACGTTAACCAGGTCTGTAATCGTAAGCCAACAATATCAACTGTGATCCTGGCAAAGACTATTTGTTTTCAATAATCAAGGCTTGTGAAAACATTCAAGTAGTTTGACCCGGTTTGAAATTAATTGCTAGAATTGTGGAATTAGTATGATATTGACTTATTGAATTATTCTGTTCTTATGGCTTAACCAGATATCTCCGAATTAGAAAGCGTAGATATCTTTTCTTACAATGACATTCGCAGTATTCCGATATACCTTGTTTTAAACAATTGTAGAAATTGCTTTTTTCGTGACTGGTAGAAATATGTTTTATTAGAGGGGTCTAGATGTCACATGACGCGTTATGTCATGTTATTGTACAGTTTTTTCGCACAACTTGAAAGATGTTGCATGAGCACAACTTTTGTCAATGAGAAAACCAGTTTCAAATTTACCATTTTCCCTGGCTCCTTCATTAAAAAGGATCCCGGATTACGTCGCGTGTTTTTCTTATTTAGAAGCAATGACTCACCAATAGACAATGAATTGTTTTGAAATATTATAGGGTACTACGAAGACCTAACCGACTTGAATACCTCCTTCAAAGACGTTATAAACGACATCAAAGATCTGAATGACAGTATTGCGGGGTTAAATATATTGGAGGAACGGTTTGAATTCATTGTTGCCGAACAAAATCGAACAATCGTAAAACTTGGAGAGAAACATGACATGTGTAGAAGGACACTTAAACAAGTGAACAGTAGACAAGAATCTATGCTACGCTTCATTGAAGGTAAGCGTTGAAGTAAAAATGATAGTTTTATTTAGTTCTAATGATCACAGTATGGTTAACATACAACATGATCTAACTACAAATGTGTAATATGACATTAAACCGGTCCCAAAAAAAAAATTCCATTCAAGGTAATATATTACCAGGTCCATGGGACAATTGTGATTTACAAATTTAAGTAGGGCTATCCTGAACCACTGATAGTTAGTGGTGGTACCAGGTGTCCGGAATGGGTAAGCGTACCCTGCTAGCATGCTACACCCGTCAGGATTGATCCCCAAATTGTCTAAATATTGTATGAAAAGATACAGGATATGAATCACTGTAGTAAGTCAAAGCCGGGAATGCTAGCGCTAATCAGTGACCAAGGTGTCATATTTGGTCACAATGTCGTCATATCGAACTTTTTGAAAGTCCTAACGAGAGTCCTAAAGATTGCAACGATCTGACTTTCCATCTCCATCAACTATTTAACAATAGCGTTTTCGATGAAAAATGATTTCTCTGGTATATTTAATAGCTTTTTCTCACCCGTCTCTCTATCTCTTTCACCTTTTCTGTCTCTCGGTTTATATCTGACTGCCCGACTGCCACTTCTGTAGAGAGCGCCACAAACTGCCAAGATATCAGAGTCAATGGTCGTCGAGTTCATGGTTCTGATGTCTATTCAGGCATTTTCACGATCAACCCTAATAACGATGAAGCACCATTTGAAGTTTTCTGTGACATGAGCACAGACGGAGGAGGATGGACGGTAAGAAATGTGCCAACCATTCATAAAGTTTATTGAAATTTGTTACAAGCTGTATTGTTTTTAAGATTTCGTCGAGCTAATGTTTGGTTAGAACTTTTATGTTCATTCAAGATCGGTGGATTGTGTATGAAAGCCCGTAATAGTGGAAATTTTGTCAAAAAAAATTAATCTCGTGAGCACGAAGTGGTTTCTCTTTTCACATAAATATAACCGACATAAGTATAGAATTCCCACGCACAGGTCATTTTTTCATACTTGATATCGTATCAGATTGTACATATCAATTGTACATTGTGCCAATTGTAATTGTATAGATCATCCAGCGACGTCAAGACGGGTCTGTAGATTTCTACAGAGGCTGGGAAGACTACAAGAACGGATTCGGTGATCTGAACGGAGAGTTCTGGTTGGGTAATGACAAGATTCATCGTCTGACCAATCAGGGACAACGATACGAACTCAGAGCGGATTTGGAAAACTTTGAAAACGAAACAAGATTTGCAAAGTATGATGACTTTGCCATTGGTAACGAAGATATTCAATACAGTATGTTTCTTGGCTCATACACAGGAGATGCAGGTTAGGAAGTTTAAGATTAATTACTTTTCAAAATGTGCCAAGTTCACATAAAACTGAATACGCAATGAGAAAATTCAACTCTGTGACGTGTGTAAAAGAGATTTCAAACGTTACATGAATGGACATGCATGCAGAATGTCTCCTGGACCACGCAAAGCATGCTGGGATGTTCTTGTTCGAAGGTCATATCGGTCAATATACATGAAATTAATGACAACAGATTTGCCATAATTTAAGCAATGTTTTTGTATTGAATCTCGTGTTCATCAAGAGGTTGTAAAGTTTTACCACTGACCGATGAATGTCGTGTATATCTCAGGAAGAAATGCTAGCATACAGTTATTTGATATATATGAGATGAATGTCTTAATTTGTGAGTAATCCTATCTAAGATATGTCATATGACATGACCTACATTATACGATTTATATATTTTATGATTTTATTTGGGATATGATTGTTACTGGTATTTGGCAACACTGTACTTAAACGTGGCTTTCACAATCACAATACCCAAGATGCTATGACGTTATTATAATTTTGACAGATTTATATAACTTTGTCCAAACACCAGTCCTAACACCCATTATCTATTTTGGTTTCACACACTTGATATGTTGCTCAATCGTCATAGTCAAATTCTTATTACATAAATACAAATATATCAAAAATTATTCTACAGTTGCCTGATATATATATCCCTGTGAAGCGTCATTTTATTTAGATTTCTTTTCAATCGACTTTTGACTGTAAATGAGTCTATACAAATTGAATGTGCAAAACAAAAAATAGGTAGGTGGATGTTTCCTGGAAAGGACTTTGACGAAAGAAAGTTCAACTTCAAATATTCTGGTATTTCTATTCACTGTCTAAGATGATAAGGAATCTTGTAAGATGGGGGTGGGACTTAACAATTTTACAGATGTTTTTTTATCCTATGATTATGTGGTAAAATCGACGGAAAAATAAAACTTTGCCGATTGGCTGTTTGTGCACAGAAGAATAACATTATACCGTATTCACTGTCTTTCCAACTTTAGGGAATTCTTTGCGGAATGACAATGGCCTTGCATTCAGCACCAAAGACCGAGACAACGATATCAGCAGTGGTAACTGTGCTGAGACTAACCGTAGTGGAGCATGGTGGTTTAGTGACTGTGGTTTCTCAAATCTCAATGGTCAATATCTGCACGGATATCACCAACAACTCGGCAAGGGTGTATTCTGGTACGATTTCCAAGGTTGGAACTACTCACTTAAGCATACAGAAATAAAAATACGACCTGTCTTTTAACGTACGAGTTGATATCGCATTTTGTATGATCCGCGAGTTGAAGGAACCGACTTATGAAACCTTTTTATGGCTGAAGCGTTTACAGGTGACCAATAAATGTAGTCACGAATTTGAAAGTGACAAAAACCAGAGTCTTTTCACACTTATTAGAAAAAAACGTATAATATCGACAACATAAGAATACCTTCACTCTTTCTGATGACGAACACTAAAATTTTACCGTGATACAGATGCCTCATGGTTCATATAAAAAGCTATTTTAGTAGCTGTTACCCGTGTGCTTGAAATGACAGTTGTAATTTTTGCAAGACTTTGCCGTTATCAGATTGTCTACATCTCACGATATATCAAAAGTATTATTACATCTTTTTTCTCTGAAGAATTAAATGCTCAAGTACAATAAAATATACTTTGTTGTTTCACTCTCTTCGCAAACACGCGCTTTTCATTAACTTACATGTACACATTCGTGAAAAACCAATTAGGGTAAATTTATTTTGTGGTTTGAGATTGGCCGGTGATCGTGGTACAGCTTACGTTATGCGTATGCACTGGCCTTAATCGGTGTCAGGATAACCCTTCACCATATCAGCATTAGTTGGCCGTAAGATAGATTGCCTTTAGCCAGCTGCAACTGTTCAGTCTAGAGTTTCCTTGACACAAGCATGTACCATGTACCGGACAGATTTTTATTCGCAAAAAATCCATTGATTGGGATTTTTCAGAGACTGTAGTAACTCGTACAAAATGAGACTGTTGATCGTTGAATGAAGTAAATTGCGGAAAATCACCGATTATTGGAGCAAAACATCGGTTTGTACAAAAATAATCACTCAGATTACTTTCTGTCAATTTTTAAAGCATGGTAACACATCACCAGCTGTTACATATTAGTACAGGACTTTAATGGCGTCACTGTGACAAATCAAAGTCAAATGTATAACTGACATGAAATGTGGAATGAACCTGGTATTTGCATCGGTAACACCAGACCTGTTTTTACATGTAAGAACTTACCCAGTTTTCAATTTGACACATTAAGTAGTATTATTTATTCGTTTGTTTTGTTTGTGCTACAGTTTCTAACCCTTACTCCCTAAAACATCTGAAATACTCAATTCCGCTTGTCTAAGTAGCCTGTACAGGATATCTGTTGTTTATTGTTGTTATTTACAATTATTGACCTTGCTTATCATGACTGGTCAACAAATAGGTCAACATACCCTCTTCTGTTGTGCATTAGGGGGTTCACGCAACTACCGTCAACATTGAACGTTTCCGGATTTCTTCTTCTTCTAACAACTTAAGACACAAACATCTGCCTTCAAATAGCTGAAACGTCGTAATATGCTTATTTTAATGATTGGTTTTGTCTTTCAAAACATGTTACAGGATACACGTAATAATTTCAAAACTAGTGGCTGCATATCAAAATGAATAGCCATACCCTGAAATTGAGTCCATTTATCACATATAAACGCCTTTGGAACTAATTTCGGATAATTGAATGGAGAAGTAAGGTCGATTTAACCTGCAAATGTAAGCTCATCTGCTTTCCTTTAAAGTTGCACACTTGTTTTTATGAGTAATTTGTAATATTGTCACATTCATATATATGGCACCTCACACTTTTGAGAAACTTGAAAAATATGAAGATCCAATTATCCAAAATTAGTTCCAATCGTGTTTATACTTTAGATATCCAAAACACTTTATACCATATACATACACAGAAACTGTATTGCGACTGCTTGGCATTAACAAAGGGATCGATGCTAAACAGTTTCTCAATCCCAGTAGGGATTTTTACTGTTCTATGTTGACATGTTTAACACTCCATAATGGCCACCAAATGACTGCATTTGTAATATTCAATTTTTTCTGTGTGAGGAGCGGACATCCGCTCTACCTCCAAGAGTAATAGGAAAAATTGTGTCACTTCAGTGAATATCCTTCCGCTCCCTCTTTGCACAGTACAGAATCTTTCAAAACCCGATTGGGTTCCTTCTGACTGCTTTTAGCCCACCACTTAGAGCAAACTTAATCGCTTGACAGTTGTAATGGTTTTTTGGAAGTCCTCAGTGACTTCTTTGTAGCATTCTATCAGTAATCCTAATGAAGTACAGTTTGTTTCTATTATCTTTCAAACTTTCAAGTTTCCTGAAGTAGATTCCGTATGCCTATAAGTACATGCCAACTTTCTGCTGCTGTAGCCTACATTTCTTTTCCATGTTCGCTTGCATCAAGTAAATATAAAAAAAAACCATCGAAACAGCACGAACAGTTCGGCGCGCGCTTGCCTGAGGGGAAATATCCTCTTTTGCGAGGGAAAGCAAAAAAAAAAAAAAAGTTGCCAGAATACGTACAGTTGAAAACAGTTTCAAGTGAAACAGGGAGTAGAAATGCTGCCAAGTGAATCTTCTAGACCCCCTGGATATGAATTGGTCCATCCCTTAAAGGCGCTTTAGTTTTCAGTGTGTCTCATTACGTTAACTTAGATCTCTATGCTTTATAATAGATTATATTAGATTTGCTGCAACAATAAATGAAGTGTTCAATTATCAACATTATTGAGACGGGTAAAGTATTTTCTACTCTTAAGAAGGGAACTCCCTCTGTCATTTTTCTAGTGACCGGGTAGCATAGTTTGAATTCTTTTCGTTTTCTTTTGCTTATTTGCGATGCGTGACCAGGTGTTAATGAATAATGCATTTTTTTCGTATGTATACGCGTGCATTGCACGTCACTTTGACTTTCCGTAAGTGCTGGGATCGTCGGAAGTCCACGTCCACTGAGTTTTCCCAGTTTTGAAGACCGAGCCGACTTTATTGACTTTTCCTGCTGGTGCCGAAATTGAGACTGCAGTCTAGAAACTTTGTGTGCCTGTTAACGCCTGAGGAAGTTCTGGTATCAGAGTTCCTGTGAGTACATTACAGTCCTAGTGGTAGGAGTTCCATGCTGTGACTTCTACGTACGTAGATTATTAGGGGCCCAAGGCGACCGGCTGGGACCCTATTGTTATTGCTCAAGTTCTACTACTTCCTCTTCTTCCTCTTTTTCTTCTTCTTCTGCCGATTCTTTGTCGACCTAGATCTCTAAAACGGCTGAACGAAAACTTCTAAAATTTGCAGGGCTAGTAGGTATCAATTAGTACTCGTGCACTGACCCTTGAAATTTTGGTTGGTTACGTGACCTAGTGGCCATATTGGATTTTCCAAAAACCAAAAAATGGCTTCTCCAGAAGACCTAGGGGTCTAGTCGATTTGAATTTTTTGTATAGTAAGCATGACCTAAGGTCTCTAGAATTTGCAAATAAAATCGATGCGGTCACGTGACCTTGGCCATTATATTGGATTTTCTAAAATAGTCATTTAATCTTTAAAAATCTTCTTCTCCAGAACCGAATCATCGATTAAGCTCAAATTTTACTCATGTCATCCTTACAGTGATCTCTTTTAAGTTTGCAAAAGACATTTCGATCGGTCACGTGGTTTGGCCGCCATATTGGATTTTTTGAAATCACAATTTAATCTTTAAAAATCTTCTTCTCCAGAACAAATTCACCAATTGAACTAAAATTTAATAAATGTCATCTACAGTGTGATCTCTTTCAAGTTTGCGAAAAGCGTTTTGATTGGTCACGTGGTTTGGCCGCCATATTGGATTGTGCAAAAAATCGTAATTTAATCTTTAAAAATCTTCTTCTCCAGAACCAAAACACTGATTAAGCTGGAATTTTACTCATGTCATGCTTACAGTGATCTCTTTCAAGTTTGTGAAAGGCGTTTTGATCGGTCACGTGGTTTGGCCGCCATATTGGATTTTGCGAAAATCGTAATTTCATCTTTAAAAAATCTTCTTCTCTAGAACCAACACACCGAGTAGACTGCAATTTTACATGTATCATCTATTGTAATATCTCTTTCAGGTTTGTGAAAGGCATTCGGATAGGTCACATGGTTTTGCCGCCATATTTGATTTTGCAAAACTCGTAATTTAATCTTTTAAAATATTTTCCTCCAGAACCAATACACAGATTGAACTAAAATTTTACACTCATAATCCCTAGTGGTAGTTCTTTCTAATTTCCGAAAGGCGTTTGGGTCAGTCAGGAGGTTTGTTCGCTGTAGTGGATATAGCGAAAATCGCAATTTATCCTTAAAAATTTTCTTCTCAAAAACCAACACACAGATTTAACTGAAATGTTACTTCATATCTTTCTTAGTGCGAGCACTTTCAAGTTTGCGAAAGGTATTGGATCGGTTAAGTCGCCCCAATGTTCATAAGGCAGCAGTTTAAAACCTCGTCAGTCAGAAGATCGATCAGTGATGTATGTTATATTGTACACTTGAGAGTCAAAGACGGAACAACAGACTGCAATGCCCGCTGTCAAATTCAACTAGCAGTCGCACGAACCCTAATCTCGGCCCATTGTGTATAGTAACTTCAGCGCCCAGGTTTTGTACGCCAGGATGACGTTGTCAAGTATACTGCCACGGAAGTACTTAGAAGAGCGTGCCACTAACTTTAGGGGTGGCCGACTGCTGTGATTGACTGAAATAGAGCGGGACAAGGTCCTGCCACAATTACTGGGGTCTACACACAGCTGTTTTGTGAGTGTCAAGGATCATAAATGAAGCTATTCGGGTAATTTTGTATGTAGGTGTCTGAATGCACGCTCACTTGTTCATCACGAATAAAAAAGTAAGATATATGACATTGCAAGGTGTGGTGATTTTTTTATGTTTCTCTATCTGACATGCATGGAATGGCCCTGGTGTGTTGTGTAACGGAGAGCATGTAGCTGATTAAAAATGTAAACAAGACCACATCAAAATTGCTGATACACATCGATTAAAACAACACCTTGTGTAATGAAGTTCGTGGTGACGTTGAGATCTAATTGAAACTAAAATGTCAATATTATGAAGTAAGGGTATGATAAACATTATAGGCTGTTTGTCATAAACATTTTGAAATCGGAAAGTGAGAAGTAAAATACTTGTAGAAAAATGTATTGCGTCACTGTTGCTGAAATAACAGGCTATCGACTCAATGCCGGCGAACTGCAAAATCGTCACTCACAGCCTGCAGGTAAAATGGTTAATCAGAGCTGGACGCTCTTGCCATTGTTCTAGGTCTAAATAGGTGCGACCATATCAGTTGTTAGTGTAGCTGTTCAGAATGTTTGTTTGCGCAGCTTATTACAGTGGAAACACTCAGTAAATATGCACTTCCTCAATTCCAGGTTTGAATATTTAAACACGTGGACTTGAGTGACACCAACGTTCTGAAACAACAATGCTAGAAACTTTTGCTCCAAGTACCACTACTGTCACTATTCAGTTTCAACGATCAACTCCATGAGTAATTTAGAACGTTCTTGTGTATGTTATCCAAACACTCTACATTAGGTGCCATACAATAAATTCTTTGTTTGCCGTTCGCGTGCTGGTAGGATTTTCAATGGACGAAATCTGAAAAACAAACATAAATCGCCTGCTTGAAAATAAGTGCGTTGTGGCCTTCCTTTGTTCGCAATGACGCAGGCAGTGTTTCCGCTGCCTGCTCGCAAAATCGCAAATGCGAGAAAAAAGTAGCGTTTGCCGAGAAGATTTAGGCAAAAATTATCCAAACTTGCGGATCGAAAATTGCAGATGACGTCATCACTTTGTCTGTCCACGCGCTGTCCTGCATTCAACTTGAGAAGTAATACTTTATCTCTGTGCATCCCCGACCTTATGCGTCAGAAGATCGTATTTGTAACACATACAGTAATGAATAAAATTGTTACGAAATAGCTAACAAACAAAAGTACCCATGTTTACCATGACTATTTGACTAAGATGTTACTAAGTTTTGGGTTGGACAACTTCGCACAATGTACCTACAGATTGCTCCGTGCACTGTGCAGTACAACGTCGTCACAGGCGTGCTGTTTACTTGGTAGTTTGTATAAGTGTAGTTTATGCTACGTTCCGACGTTCTCTTCCGTAGAACGTCAGAACATAGCATAAACTACACTTATACAAATACCTAGCTCTGCATGACAGGGCTGTGTGTTACCGGCGTTATACGATGTGGTGGGAGGCCGTATAACGCCGGTAACACACAGCCCTGCCATGCAAACAGCACGCCTGTGAGTGTCATCATCAACACTGCGGGGATCGCAGTGACGGTGAAACTAAGCAAAACGGCAAACTTTCGTTTTTGACTTTAGGCAGCTCCACCAATATTGGGGAGAAACCACCCCTAACACAGGTTGTAAGCGCAAGTAAAGCTATGAAATGGAAAGAAAGATTATGATCAGAGTAGGAAAGTCGACTGGAATTTGCAAAGTTAGGAACGGCATGGTTAAAAGCATACGGCTTTTTTTCAACGTAGAGCGAGTAAGGCACTCCTGAACGACGAAAATGTTGGTGGTGTATTGCTGCCAACAAGAAAATATCTGTACTGACGTTAGGAACTTGTGTGAATTGGCTTCCTTAAAAATGATTTCGCAAGAATTTTCAGTGTATTGTGACGTGATATTGTAAACAGATTTTCAGAGAAGGCGCTCGCTCGTCCGCAGAGTACAGTCGACGTACTTCCGCATTCATATTGTGCAAATGTGCAAGTCTTGTCGCGATATTTGAGCATTTAACTTGACCGTCAGTGAAACAAAATGATGTTTCTCCATATCAAATCATTATGTGTTTTATATTTTAGGGTTCTCTTTACGTATTAGACATGAACATTTGGATATATGATCCGTGATTTTCGCGATCCGTGGCATGATTCATATCAAGCTGGCCGTGAATAGGCACTGACGTTTTTGATGATGACCCCTGACCCAAGTGTCATCGATGCGCTGTGCGCTGCCAGTGTCCGAGCATCGTTTGTTAAATTCATCGAGCTACCAAAGCTCCATGCTAAATTCAAGCGTAAAGCAAATTTATCGAAAGTCTATAATGCACACATTTCTCAAGTCTAAGAGTATTTTACTTTTGAACTGCTATGAGAATGGATATCTAATTCGTTTGAAAAACTGGTATGCAGAAGCAGGTTTCGTGCCGTTGTCTATAGCGATATGTGCAGTACAGCATTGATAGCGATTACAGGTTTGTAACTATAAATATAGCTGCATCGCATACGCCTAACTTTTGCCTCAGGACTAGTATTATTTGACACTTAAAAAGGAGGATTCGTACTCAAGGCTGTTATGATTTGTTCAGCTACCCACTCTTCTACTGCAAAACGTGTAATCTTATAAAAGAGACTGTAGTTTCAACTTTTACCACGATGTTTAGCATTTGTTTTCCTGAGTAACAACTCCATACTTTGTTATTGCCAGTAACTTTTGCATTTTAATATTTGGAATTTTCAGGTTTTGAAGAACACCTTTTGTTCTACCCAACATTTTGAAATTCATAGTGTACAGGTCATTAAAAAAACTATGTACTACGCCAAGAAAATAAAACGTTTCTTTCTTATTCTAGATATATTTCAAAAATTATGTGGTGACGCGGGTTTCTTTTTTCATTCTTCAATCAACAACGCAGGAAAAAATGACAACATCATGATGCACGCAGAGATAAATGTACAGCTGCAGTGTTGCTTTATTATTTTTGTACAGCAACAGTTCAGCGGTTTAAGTGCAGCATTTGCACAGTTTTCACAGAGTAATATAAGAGTGAAATATGTATACAGTTCTAATCTGAATGTTAGTGTCAATTATTTGTACGGTTCTGTTTTATAAATGCACTATCGTGATGTATTTTTTGCAGTGTTTTTTCATGTATTTCCTCATTAGCAGAAAATAGGACGCAGAGGAAGAAAAAAAACTTTATTTTTCTTGTCATCACATCAGTCTGTATGGCTGACAAGTGACCACACAATTAATGGACTTTTATTGTAATACTATTTCCCATTTGTCTATGACACACACTTTTTAAAGTCATGTAAATGGGAAATGGGGAAAATGATCTTTGACACGAAATTTTCATGTATATCAAGTCATCGTTGATGACACAGTCCCCACTTGTTAATGGGTACTTTGATTACATGTCCTCAGAGAGGATAGAGTCCTCTTCATTAATTAGGTCTGTGATAAAATACTTTGATACAGATGGCACTCAATGGCCAAGAATGAGTTCTATGGTGATGAAAACATAAAACCAAAGTAGGCCACCATCCTAAAGTTCATAAAATGAGTCTACTAGGAATTAATCAACAGGATGTTGCAAAACATTTTTGCATACAATCCTAACACTTAACAGATTATCACTGGTACCATATTTCATAAAGTTTGATGCAGTATTTACAACACTATGAGATCAACATCTGTATCAAGTTTCATCACATTTGACGTTGTATTAATTTGTGGCTATATCACCTAATTAGGAAAGTTCATTACTTATGCAATTACAAATTAATTAAAATGACACTGATAAATGTCTTTTTCAATGTTAAAGCAATGTGAGCTTAACATCTGTACAAAGTTTCATGAATTTGATGCAGTATTTCTTGACATATCAGCCTATTTACGAAACTTCAATAATTGACATGTTACTGCTACATGACGTGAAACAAATTGAGGAGCATATGTATGAAATAGGTCAATGTCCTTGTACCAACTTTGAATGATACTGGTGGCAATATGTCTGAGTTATGGCTCTGTACATAAGAAAATTGTAACAAATTCACCGCCATGCAGCGATATTTGATCTTACTGTTTAAAAAATCAACAAGTATATGTACGACATAAGTCAATGTACATGTACCAACTTTGAATAAGATCAGTTGAGACTTGCCAGAGTTATGGCTCTCGACATGAAACAACCATAACGAAATTGCTACCATGTGGCCATATTGGACCATCTCGTGAAACCAATCGACATACATATGTATAAATAAGTCAATGTCCTTGTACCAACTTTGAATAAATTTGCTTGATACATGTCTGAGTTATGGTTCCGGACATGAAAAAATCGGAAAAAATGGCCACACGGCGGCCATATTGGATTGTATCACAAAACAAATCAATGTGCATATGTATAACATAGGTCGATGTCCCTGTACTAAGTTTAAATAAAATCGGTAAATAAAATCAGTTGAGACGTGCCCAAGTTTTGGCTAAGGACACGAAAAAATTGTAACCAATATGGCTGCCATGCAGCCATATTGGATCATATCATTAAACAAATTGACGTACATATGTATGACATAAGTCAATGTCCTTGTACCAACTTTGAATAAAATCGGTTGAGATATGCCTGACTTATGGCTCTGTACATGAAAAAATCGTCAGAAAATGGCT
Source organism: Ptychodera flava (assembly GCF_041260155.1). Classification (NCBI taxonomy): domain Eukaryota; kingdom Metazoa; phylum Hemichordata; class Enteropneusta; family Ptychoderidae; genus Ptychodera; species Ptychodera flava. Next base: position 39,147,727 of record NC_091943.1, on the reverse strand, counting down.
GCCTGGCGGCCATATTGGATTGTATCACAAAACAAATTGACGTGCATATCTATGACATTGGTCAATGTCCTTGTACCAACTTTGAATAAAATCGGTTGAGATATGCCTGACTTATGGCTCTGTACATGAAAAATCGTTACAAAATAGCCGCCTGGCGGCCATATTGGATCGTATCACAAAACAAATTGACGTGCATATCTATGACATTGGTCAATGTCCTTGTACCAACTTTGAATAAAATCAGTTGAAATATGTCTGAGTTATGGCTCTGTACATGAAAAAATCGTTAGAAAATGGCCGCCTGGCGGCCATATTGGATCGTATCACAAAACAAATTGACGTACATATCTATGACATTGGTCAATGTCCTTGTACTAACTTTGAATAAAATCGGTTGAAACATGTCTGAGTTATGGCTCTGTACATGAAAAAAATCGTTACAAAATGGCCGCCTGGCGGCCATATTGGATCGTATCACAAAACAAATTGACGTGCATATCTATGACATTGGTTAATGTCCTTATACCAACTTTGAATAAAATCGGTTGAAACATGTCTGAGTTATGGCTCTGTACATGAAAAAATCGTTACAAAATGGCCGCCTGGCGGCCATATTGGATCGTATCACAAAACAAATTGACGTGCACATCTATGACATTGGTCAATGTCCTTGTACCAACTTTGAATAAAATCGGTTGAAACGTGTCTGAGTTATGGCTCTGTACATGAAAAAATCGTAATAAAATGGCTGCCTGGCGGCCATATTGGATCGTATCACAAAACAAATTGACGTGCATCTGTATGACATATGAAGTAATTCTTGTACCAAGTTTGAATGAAATCGCTCCTTGCATCTCTGAGATATCTGTGTGAACGGACGGACGGACGGACGGACGCACACACGCACGCACGCACGCACGCACGCACGCACGCACGCACGCACACACGCACGGACACGACCAAACCTATAAGTCCCCACGGACACCGTCCGAGCATCGCTTGCTAAAATTCATGGAGCTACCAAAGCTCCATGCTAAATTCAATCGTAAAGCAAATGTATCGAAAGTCTGACATGCACAAATATCTCAAGTCTATGAGTATTTTACTTTTGAACTGGTATGAAAATGGATATCTAATTCGTTTGAAAAACTGGTGTGCTGAAGCAGGTTTCGTGCTGTTAAAGCGCGACATGTACAGTACAGCACTGATAGCGATTGCAGGTTTATTACCAAGGCTGCGTTCACAAAAAACGGTTAGGGGAGGGGGGCTGGAGAAATTCAGGAACGGTGATTCGAAAATTTTGAGGGTAGTAGAGAGGGAACTTGAAATATTGCCCCACCTGTAGGGGGCACTTAAAAATGTTTTGGTTTCCTTTTATGTTTTACATTTTCCGATTCCAAGTTTTTGTAGGTAATTTAATGAACAATGAATACCATTTTTATGTCATTCAAATGTTGTAATGTTAGTAATAATTTAACAGAATCTACAACCATTTTGTCACATTCCATGACTTTTATCTCGACAAAAATCTAAACATGTTTGATTTGTCGTAAAAAAATCAGACTTGAGCCTAGTAACAGGGCACAAGCTCCAACCGTTGATGATTTTTGCAATATTTCGATCCAATATATCAACTACAGTTTCTTGCTGTCTCCCTACAGCATGCTCAAACACACAATGTTCACTTTCTCGACAAAAACAGTATATATTATAAATATGTATTAGGTGATAGTTTAATTAGAGTCCAGACTGACAGTCAGTTGTTAGCATTGATGCATGGTACACGTACACTGGCTGTGCTAGCAAGCTGAATACTGGACAGTTCAACATGCTGTAGAGAGTAGAACACGAACGCAGTTGTATAACTGAACATAAATATTGTCAAAATTATCAAAGATAATATTACAAACAAAAGATGGGGTCACCATGCTTGATTTTCTATATTTTCACATTCTTGTCATAAAATTATACAAAAGTAAAACGTTGAACACTAAAGATGAAATGAAAAAATATATGACTAAATGGAATTACAACCAAATTTGCAATTATTACACTCACAATTTCAGAGATGAATACATTAATTTGATGGAATATTTCAGCCTTGAGTGGCATCTAATCATATGCCTTGTACTTTTGAAAGACATTTTTGGTAGCTCACCGTGCTCAGTTTCAGAATCCACATTTGATTTTGCAAAAATCGCAATTTATCTCTAAAATCTTATTCTCCAGAACCACAACACTGATGGCAATGAAATTCCACTTTTGTCATTCGTAGTGAGAGCTCTTTCAAGTTTGTGAAAGGCAATTTGATCGGTCACGTGGTTTTGCCGCCATATTGTATTTTGCATAAAACATACGATTACGATTGAAACAGACAGTAAATATGAGATGATGTTCAAAATTCTTCTTTACAAGGACTTGACTGTTTTCAAGCTGAAATTTTGCACATAATAAAATCACTGCACGAACTGGAAACCATGTTAATCGCTTGGGCCCCGCCAACGCTGCTTGCAGCTTTAATTGTACTTGTGCTTCGAGCTGTTAGGTGGCTGTTTCTCTATGGACTGACGCGTCCGGACGGAGTTGGCACGGTGGACCAGCGTGTTTCAAGTTAAGAGAGCTCTCGTCGTCGGGCCTATGGACACTTTTTGTTATTTTTTTAAAGCTAAAATATTTTTGTTACTTGGTCACGCTTAAAGTATAGATTATTTTCAATATTGTAAAGTTATTTCCTTGCTGTCATCACGTGACGTTCTTTTAATCAAATAAGAAAAAGGAAATGCTATCGATAACTTGTGTAGTTTCCTTTATTTGACAATCTTTTGTTGCGACAAGCGGGGTCCGTTAAGAATTGCACCACATTGCTGAAGACAATTAAGGACCGTTTCTATTTTGCCTTGCCGACTTCCCGTGGTCGAAACATCTACTGTAATGTATTACTTTTTCCTATCGTATTCAGAACCTGTTTAAGTGTATTTCCAATGCTATGCTGACCCATGGCACACTTTCAAGCAGGCCATGTGTCTCATACATCCTTTAAATTAATTCCTTCTGTTCCCATGACATTTTGTTTCCCACTATTTAAAATATTTCAAGCCGCCATTTATCAAACAAGTGAGACACAGCAAGTACTTGTAAGTTGGTGTACAAGTATGGACACGATCTCCAGTAAAAATCGCTGTTTGCTGTTCTTTGTCACCGTGTACATTCTCCAAATAAGCTACACGCGGGACATTTATAAGGGCGTTCTTAAACAGCGTGGTAGTTGCGTTTACACCATCGCCATATCAATAGATGGAGGAGGTTATGGTGATGACGACTGTCTTCCATTGTGTAAAGCAGTGAATGGAATATGTGGCAGCGCTGCTGTTGATCTCTTGTTACAAATACAGAGCAATGTAAGTGATTGCAGTGATAGTAAAAGTGCGGTCGCTGTGTACAATGTAGGTAGTAGCTGTTCCTACTTATTTTCAGTTCCAGTACGACAGGATGAACAGTGCCCAGAATTATGTGATATAGTCACCGACATATGCCTGTGTGGCCGGTATACGGACGGACTAAAAGCGATTTCGAAACAAATTAAGGCAGACGAAAGAGTAAAGAAGGAACTGCAAGCCATTTTACATCAACAGCTTTCACTACTTGATGATGCACAAACGGAAAAACACAATCTCCGAAAAGAAAATGAGAAACTAGAAAAAAGAGCAGAGGATGTAAATAACCAGAGTACTGGTAAGATAACATAAATGCAATTGTAATAGCATTGAAATTATACAGAACTGTCATTCAAGCTCTGTTTATCTACGGGAGCTTGTTAAAGGATTGTATTGGGACTGACCTCTGACATTCCAAAGACCATATAGAAATTTACCATCATGGTATATAAATAATATCATGGTATAAATTAAATTAGACTTGCCTTTCATCATACTTCTGAAAATATTTTGTCTTTGAATCAGTTAATAGGGCTTTCAGATGATTACTATAGGCAATATCATAATTTTAACATTTGTAAATGTCAATGAGGTATATCCACAATTAATCATCGCATTTTGTCTCGGAAGAAAAATCTCGCAAAGACATCTTGTATTATATCATAACAGTATATTGATGACGCAAATACAGCGATCTGATTGGTCGAGACGCAAAAGAACCGTGGTATATTGATTGGCATTATACACAGCTGGCATACGCGCGAGCTCTAAGTTTGAGTAAAAATCTGTTTTTATGTTCCACGCCAGAATTTCAATATACTGTTATGATATAATAGTAATAAATCACACCATCGACGGTGTACCACTCGATTTTGACCAGTTCACTTCATATATACACTCGCTATCGCTCGTACATAGATGTCGTGAACTGGTCAAAAATCTCGTGGTATACCATCGCTGGGTGTGCTTTATTGCTTAAATATAACGCGTATACGCGTATATGCTTGACTTTTTAAAGTTGGAGTGTAATATGTTTCTTGAAAAAAGAAGAAATCTTCTAGCTTAATAAATATAACCAGATTTAGGATAAATTCATGATGCGAACGATTGCTTGAAATACCTTGGCATGGAATACATACAGCTCGTTTTAATTATCGATTAGTTTGCTCCCTTCTGGCCCTGGGGATAAGACGAAGCAATCGAAGATTTTTTCAAAATTTTCGGTTATTTTGTAAAATAAAAATTAATGCTTGCATTACATATTAGAGTTTACAGTAGTGCGCGCTTGAAAGAGAAAGACTGAAATGTTTGCTCAAACTTTCTTCACTGAAACTTTTAATCATTCTCTTATCCAATCAATGATACAAATCAGGGGTCACCCAGCAAAATTTGGTACTAGAAAAACAAATTGCCTAACATTTATCGAGGTTTGAAATTCAAAATGGCCGCCATCCCTGCGTTAACTATATGGGGAAAATCAAAATACTATGACGGTGAAGACTGTTCTTAATCAAAGGGCTTCACAACGAGCCCCGAGGAGGTAGAACTGAAACTACTTTTACAGTACCAATTTGACATATATCTGTCCCCGATGCGATGCACATCTTACCGTATCACGTTTTCTGATTTCAATAGGATACTATGACGAGCTGCTGGACTTGAACATAACGGTGAAAGATTTCATGGCTGACATTGAAGTCCTCAACGATGTTATCGTTCGGTTGAATTCACTGAAAGACAGTTTCCGGTCCGTTTCAGCCGAGCAGAAACGAAAAATATTGCAACTTTGGCACGAAAATAAAATATGCAGCGAAGAATTTGACTACGTGACGCGTTCCTTGTACAGCAAACTACATTACATCAAAGGTAAAAGCTAAGGGAGCGAACACAATTAATGGTAGGGGAGTTGGAAGAAAATATGGGGGCATGAAAAATAAACTTGGTGTTCAGTTGGCCTTGAAAATTCCAGAGTACCATTGGGGAGGGAGGGGGGGGGGGCTCCAACCTTTCACTCAATGCACATCGTACCGATAAATCTGAACAGAGCAGAAAACAATTCTTTCACAATTCTTGCACAAACTAATTTTCTGAAGTTATTCAATGAAGCAGGGGTGTTTCAATGTCTAACGATCATGAGCAATTTGTGTTTCTAAACGCTATAATGCTGATTGTAAAAGTGTAGACAAGCGAAAGGACAGCAACAGTTGACTATCATGGATGTACTAAAAGGTAGACAATGAGCCAGGGAAAAAGAAGTTCGGGCTCTACATTTTTATATTGGCAGAGGCTCCAAATATTCTTTCCAACAGAGGGGGGCTTTGAAAATTTCTGCTATCCTCGAGGGGGAATGGACGAAAAGTTTTCTCTTCCTAAGCTTCCTAAGCTTCCACCTCCTGCCGTTCAAGGAAGTGTCCTAGTTATAAGACATAAAGCTACCTAAACTCTGAATGTCATTGCAAACCTTAGGCTAACTCCTTCACAACTCCTTACACCTTATCAGATATGACATACACACGATGATTACTACAACTATGACGACGACAATATGATGATTCTTCGACCGATTTCATGAACGGACTTTATAAGTAACTAGTTTTATTGTCTATCAATATTACAGCACAGTGTAGTTGTAGAGAAGCTTTTGGGTAGCAAATGCAGAACTTCCAGGCTGAAGTCAAATTATTCTGAATATTCTCTCTCTCTCTCTCTCTCTCTCTCTCTCTCTCTCTCTCTCTCTCTCTCTCTCTCTCTCTCTCTCTCTCTCTCTCTCTCTCTCTCTCTCTCATCTGCAGAGGGCGCTAAGGATTGTTACGATATTCAACAATACAGTCAACGTGATCATGTGTTAGGTATGAGCTCCGGTGTGTTTACGATAAGACCAGAGAGAGATTACCGTTTCTTCGATGTTTTCTGTGACATGGATACTGATGGAGGGGGATGGACGGTAAGGATAAATATTGACACTTGACATAGCCAGAAAGCTTCAGCTTATAGGAACACTATTTTCAGCGGTCTTATTTTCCATCTTAAGAAGTTTGAATTATCCAAGTTTGCATCCTACTTTGCTTTTTAACTTCTCTCTGATTGAAAAACGTCTTAATTAAAGTGTTTTTGATGCAATGAATTACGCATTCACCAATATAAAATTCCGTGTTGAATTAATATTCTTCTGCAATGCTATGAATCGAAATACGCATTTAGCAATCTTCAAGTTGATATCTTTCCCGCACAAAGATCCTCTATATTCATCACTGTGCAGAAAAAACGATAATATGTTGAAAGTAATAATCTGAAAGCGTCTGTGAAAATATGGCATGGAAAAGCATTACCTCCAGTATCTTATTTTATTTTATTATTTTGTTTATTAAGATTTTTCCAACGTAAACTGTAAAAAGGTCTGCATAGGATTGGGTGACCAAAACAGGTGCAAATCACCTATACAAAGTCAGTCCCCGACATCACACTTCACCAAAAGCAAATAGAAACTGACGTAAAATATACATTTTTAAGTAAAAAAACAACGATGAAAAAATATTAAAAACCATGTTTATGTAGGTCTTCATTTACTACAAAAGCAGTGGACTGTCCATGATGTACAGGTGTTTTGAGGATCAAAGGAACTATGAAATTTGTTCCGATATCATTCATTTTTTATGGCTCGGTTAAAAGCAAGCATTGAATTGATGGTCCGTAATGCCCTGGGTAAATTATTCCCTAAACTGGCTATGCGATTAAAAAAAGATGTGACGGTAAGAAAGAGTATTATAGCGATTTAATCGTAGTGTATTTGAATAAGCACTGAGGCGGGTGTGAATGTTAGAAGATGAAAACTCAACAAACTTGTGAGTATGTTCATAGAATATAGTCCAGTAATACATTAATGAAACAACACAAGGTCAGGCACCTCCCTGCGTAATGACAGTGGTAAAAGGTTGACAGAAACAATTCTGTTTATAATCAACACCAGTAGGATAATTGAGCATGTATCTAGTCGCTGCCTTCTGGATTCTTTCTAGATTTCGTTTAGAATGTGCCGTCCATACAACATTGCCATACTCTTGGTGGCTACGAATTAGAGAACAAAAAAGAGCTCTGATAGTTTTGTGTCACATTTATAATAATCTTATAACATGCAAATAGGCTTTCATTAGACATATTTTGTCTCAAGAGATTTGTTAAGATACCAGGCGCCAAATGTAAAAAAATTAATTTACACAATCAAGCTTTTTTTAGAGATAGAAAAGATGGAAAATGTATATATAGAGAGGAATTATATATATATATATATATATATATATATATATATATATATATATATATACATATATATGTGTGCGTGTGTATACACACACATACAGATACATTGCCCCACACGTTTGCGTATGCATACATATACATAGTAAAAAATACGCGCACACATATAGCGTATTCATTCATACATGTAGAATACATACATACACACATACATTCATACATACATACATACATACATACATACATACATACATACATACATACATACATACATACATACATACATACATACATACATACATCCATCCATCTTCGATACCGCTCGAAGATTTTACATCAAGCCTCGTTTTCGAGGCAGTTGCTGACGTTTACAGTATCTGACAGCGCTGCAAAATCTTATATACACAGCCTCGTTCTGAGGAAGTATCAGAACGAGGTTCTATATGTGAGAAATTTAGTCAGCTCAGCACAGCTGCAAAAAGTTTATATATCAGCCTCGATCTGATGCTACAACTACACACAGCAAAATTTTACATACAGTCTCGATCTGAGGGCACAGCTATAGCTGGGAAGTTTTATACACAGACTCGGTGGTAAATTTACATACAGACTCGTTCTGAAGACACAGCACGCTGGGAAGTTTTATACACAGACTCGGTGGGTAAATTTTACATACAAACTCGTTCTGAAGACACAGCACGCTGGGAAGTTTATACACAGACTCGGTGGGAAAATTTTACATATACAAACTTGTTCTGAAGACACAGCACGCTGGGAAGTTTTATACACAGACTCGGTTGGAAAATTTTACATACAGCCAGCTGGGAAGTTTTATATACACAGACTCGGTGGGGAAAATTTTACATACAGCTAGCTGGGAAGTTTTATACACAGACTCGGTGGGAAAATTTTACATACAGCTAGCTAGGAAGTTTTATACACAGACTCGGTGGGAAAATTTTACATACAGCCAGCTGGGAAGTTTTATACACAGACTCCATGGGACACTTTTACATACAGACTCGTCTTGGATTGAGTGTAATACCTGGTGATGCTTGTGCTCAGAAAGCGTGATTGAACTCTGCCCGGTATCGTACGCGGCTAGACCCATGGCAGCCGGACTAAAGCTGATACACGCATAGTGCTAGCTCTGCATGACAGGGCTGTACGGCCTCCCACCACAAGAGCCACTATGGGAGGCCGTATAACGCCGGTAACACACAGCTCTGCCATGAAGAGCTAGCATAGTGCTAGCGCTTATGCTATTCAAGTGCATTTGAACTTTCCGGTTTATTTTGTGCTAGCGACAACAATGACCGTGTAATTGCTATCACGAGAGATCACCACTGATCTGGGCTGTTCCTAGAAGAAAGGACATGCGCTAGGCGTCGACCACACAGTGCTCGTTCACTGCAGGTCACTGCAGTCGGCTGTGCAACCTACTTTCGCGGTCTACAGAGTTAAGAGAATAAAGACAAAAATTTAATTCGGAAATTTTGGTGCAATAACCCATGCACTATGATGGATGAAGGCAAATTTGTGCAACAAGACAGCAATTCTTGGTCTTGGACTTTCCTCGGGGCATTCGACACAAGGAAATGGCGGTACACAGAGCATGGTGCTTAGTTGTGTTTACGAGAATTAGAAATGATCAGATATTCCCACAGTCGCTCGAGAGCTATTCAGCTCTGGGACTATTCGCCCCATAGACGAGTATACAGAAGCGAGAAATACCCCAAGTCAGGAAACAGAATGGCTATAAAATATAAAAACCGCGCCATGTAACATTCCGTGTCCGATTTCACTGTGAAAATTAGCAAGTTCATCTATCATGCAACCGTCGATCGTTCCCTATCATTCTAAAAGTTCATACCTGATACTTTATCTGATTCAAAAACGCTTGTTTCGTGTGATTTTCGGCCGAATTCGACGGACACCTCGCCAAAACCTGGGGGTGAGCAACATTCCGGTCACCTCTTGGGTACCTCCACTTACTGACGTTGGCGCCGCCTACCCATGAGGGATGACTGGAATGTTGCTCACGCTTATGTTTTGGCCAGGTGTCTCTCGAACTCGGCTGATATCACAGGAATGAGCATTTTGTAAGCAGATGAAGTATCAGGTATGAATTTTCGTGTGATTTTCGTCCCAATTCAGAAGACACGTCGCCAAAACATAAGGCATGAACAACCTTCCAGTCACCCCTCATGGGTACGCGGCGCTAATGTCAGTAAAGTGGAGGTGCCCAACGTCCACTGTAAGGTGACCAGAATGTTGCTCACGCGTATGTTTTAACGACATGTCCGTCGAATTCGGCCGAAAATCACACAAAACGAGCGTTTGTGAAGCAAATCAAGTACCAGGTATGAATTTGAGAATGATAGGGAACGGTCGACGGTTACATGATACATGAACTTGCTACTTTTCACGGTAAAATCGAACGTCGAAGTCTGAAAGGAGGGTACTTCATTTGCATGCATAATTAGGGATTTAGTTCAAATTCGAACAGCGCCCTCTAGCCAGTGAGTGACGGTTATGGCATTTTTCGCCAGAATTTTATCCGCAGATATCTCAGCCTTCGTTTAGCATCCGTCCTGTTTCAAGTTAGCGGCTGAATTGTACTCTTAGTTAGTTTTCGCCGATGAATTTTTGTGGGATTTTATCGATTCGTTTTTGCGTTAGCCTTATTTTCATGGTTTTCGAGCGACCGAAAATGCCGTTCACTAAACACTGCCGCAAAAGCATATCCAAAGTCAAATTTCCATGAGAAGTAGGGAGGAGACGTATCTTGAGTAGGTCCATACGATCTGAAAAAATCTCAGTGGCTTAAGCCTCCGTTTTTGAAACACGTCTCGTTGAAGTTGACTATGCAGCGCAGTTCATGTGTTAAATCTAACATGGCGACCAGCGTACAGCGCAGTGTGAGGTGTACACGTAGACTCTCTCAGCTCTTTCTCGGTCCTAAACCGGCTAACTTAGCAGATTTTTCGGTTCTATTTATGTTTTCAATGATTGCACGATTGTGACGAGGAAGCCAGACTGCAAGCTTGTGTTACCTCACTGGCCAACACAATCTGCCTGGCTGGCTTCTCGGTAAAGTCGTGGACAGCGCAAATGGAAAAAAAAACACTACGGTGACACCGCGATAGAAGGGCTACGTTTATCACTGTATGCGGCCGTACACTTAGTATAGTGGAAGACACCCGTCGTACTGACTAGCAGTGCTGTTTCGTTTATGAGTGATTTTTTCCGTTTTCGCATTCTAGTAGCTAGCAATCATACAAAAACTGTAGGAAATAACATCGGCCGCAAAAAATCTCCGTGGATAAATACGGCTACCCTGTATCCCGCACACGAGTACGTGAATATATAGATGCGGCTAGAATGATAGCCGGTGAACAGCTGCGCGCTGCGGCCGTCCCTGCTAGCATTGCCGGCAACGGTGCGTGCTCGAATTAGACATGGCACATTTTATAACTCATGTAGGCCCTAGCAAAAAAATTGGTTTTTTTTAAAGTACCGGTATTGATGGTCATAATGTGACATTAATTATATACTTCATTTATATATTACATCAGTGACCCGATTATAGGAGTAAACTTTGAAAAAAATGAAAGATTAATCATGTAACGCCCGCGCCGTGTGAACGACAAGTGGTTTGGTCGCAGTAAACAGCGTGGAGTGTACGTAGCGTGACGGGTGTTCGTATACTCATAGCCCTGCGTACGATGCTGTGTGTTCCGCTACAGCTAGTAGCCCCGCGGTGAGCGGGGCTATTAGCTGTAGCGGAACACACAGCATCGTACGCAGGGCTAGTATACTCACAGACCCTCGAGATCTACGTATACAGCGATATGGTAACTGCATGCAAACATTCAACACTGCCGCAAATACATGTCCATGGTCGCACGGTCATGAAAATTTCACCAAATGTTGATAATAGTTAAATGAATATTATCTGAAATTTTCGGCTTGGCTTAAGACCTCTAAGGTCATTATCGAGCTGTTTTACGAAAAAGGTGAAGTTTACTTCCGCATTTGGCGGGTCGACCTCGCCACCCACTTTGTAGCGATTTAAATAAAATCTTCTCAACTTTTGTGAGTTTACCCTAGGAAAACAGATCATTAGTATGTATGCTACAACTGAAAGCAAAAATTATAGTTCTAGCTATTGTACGTTTTGCTTCACGTCAATATTTAAAGCCCGCCCTTTCGCCGCATTTTATCCCTCACTGCAGTGGCGGTCAGCGTAACGAAAACGAGGCTCTACAACACGAACTTTTATGCAAATATCATAGGCTCCTTTCAGACTGCATATTTGTATACGAAATAGCCATTTCATTTCCTGACTTGGGGTATTTCTCGCTTCTGTATACTCGTCTATGGGGCGAATAGTCCCAGAGCTGATAGCTCTCGAGCGACGTGGATATTCCAATTCACCAGTCAATCAGCGACACTCAGCCGATAGAGTACATGAGATTCATTGAAGATGGCATGGAGGTAGAAAGAGATCTCTTGCGACCTAGCTCCATGCCGTCTTCAATGAATCTCATATACTCTGTCGGTTGAGCGTCGCTGATTTACTGGTGTTTTGAGTGTCTGATCATTTCTAATTCTCGTAAACACAACCGTTGTATTAGGGACTGGTCAGTGTCTTCGGCCTAGGGGGCGGTGGATTATTTTTTGCCGACGTCAAAAAGTGGCTGAACCCCCCCCCCATTCCAACTTTCGAAAACAGGGTGACCCAACATTCCAACTTTCAAAAACAGGGTGACCCCCTGTGTGAAACAAAGGTTAACAAAAGGTGGAATATAAATTGAATAATTCAGTATATATATATATATATATATATATATATATATATATATATATATATATATATATATATATATATATATAGGCCTATATATAATTTTGGGGGTATATTTTCAACAATCAGTCATTCTGTGTTTTAATGAAATTGGTGTCATGTCAGTTGTAAGATAGGAACTTAAAAGTGTCAATTATGTATTACCTTGAATGAAAATGATTATTGGACCAGTTTAATGTCATATTCTAAAGTTTGAGTACAATATTTTGAATGAGCTGTACGTATTCCAACTCTCTTTATGCATAAGCAGATGTCCAGAAACTATTGTAAGGAAAATGTGATTGAAATATTAGTGCATGTTGCTTCTTATAGAGAAAACAGAAAGTATCAAGAACTTGCCATGCTTTTCATATGAAGGGCATGCTGAAAAATATGTTTGATATTTTAAAGAAATGCGCCCAAGGGCGCGCCGAAAAATTTTAAACATACAGATATCTCAAATATATATATGTCAAATATCTAAAGTTGTGCACTAGGACAGGGCTCTAAAAATATGTCTTATTATTATTAAAGGAACGTGCCCGAAGGGCGCCCAAAATGCAACTCAATGCTGAAATTTGTGGCTGGCACAATGCATTTTATGCAAGTATGAGCCCTTGTTGAACTTGAAAAACACACTGACCCCCCCCCTTATTGGGCATTTCAAAAACATGGTGCTCCCATCACCAAAGTCAAAAACAGGGTGACCCCCATGAATCCACCGCCCCCCTGGCTACGCAACTGACTAGTCCCTTAGCTACATGCTCGCGTGTACCTCCATGCTCCTTGTGTCAAATGCCCGAGTAAAGTCCAAGAATTGTCTTTTTTACTCAAATTTACCTTCATCCATCATTGTGCATGGGTTTATTGCACCAAGATTTCAGTATTAAATTTTTGTCTTTATTCTCGTAACTGTGTAGACCGCGAAAGTTCGTTGCACAGCTGACGGACTGCAGCGGTCTCAGTGAACGATCGGTGTATGGTTGACGCCGTTGTATGGTTGACGAGTAGCCCTGCATACAGGTCTGTGTGTTCCCGGCCGTATAACGCCGGGAACACACCCGGGGGAACACACAGACATGTACACAGGGCTAGGCTGCGAGCAGCCAAGATCAGTGGTGATCTCACCTGATAGCAATACCACGATCATTGTTGTGGCTATACCTTACTAGATCAAAATAAACCGGAAAGTTCAAATGCACTTTAATAGCACAAGCGCCAGCACTATGCGTGTATTGGCTTTCGTCTTGCCAGGGTCTAGCCGCGTACGATACCGGGCAGAGTTCAATCACGCTTTCTGAGCACAAGCATCACCAGGTATTACACTCAATCAAGACGAGTCTGTATGTAAAAGTGTCCCATGGAGTCTGTGTATAAAACTTCCCAGCTAGCTGTATGTAAAATTTTCCCGCCGAGTCTGTGTATAAAACTTCCTAGCTAGCTGGCTGTATGTAAAATTTTCCAACCGAGTGTGTGTATAAAAACTTCGCAGCTGGCTGTATGTAAAATTTTCCAACCGAGTCTGTGTATAAAACTTCCTAGCTGGCTGCACATGTATGTAAAATTTTCCAACCGAGTCTGTGTATGAAACTTCGCAGCTGGCTGTATGTAAAATTTTCCAACCGAGTCTGTGTATAAAACTTCCCAGCTGGCTGTATGTAAAATTTTCCCACCGAGTCTGTGTATAAAACTTCCCAGCTGGCTGTATGTAAAATTTTCCAACCGAGTCTGTGTATAAAACTTCCCAGCTGGCTGTATGTAAAATTTTCCCACCGAGTCTGTGTATAAAACTTCGCAGCTGGCTGTATGTAAAATTTTCCCACCGAGTCTGTGTATAAAACTTCCCAGCTAGCTGTATGTAAAATTTTCCAACCGAGTCTGTGTATAAGACTTCCCAGCGTGGTGTGTCTTCAGAACGAGTTTGTATGTGTAAATTTACCCACCGAGTCTGTGTATAAAACTTCCCAGCTATAGCTGTGCCCTCAGATCGAGACTGTATGTAAAATTTTGCTGTGTGTAGTTGTATCATCAGATCGAGGCTGATATATATAAACTTTTTGCAGCTGTGCTGAGCTGACTAAATTTCTCACATATAGAACCTCGTTCTGATACTTCCTCAGAACGAGGCTGTGTATATAAGATTTTGCAGCGCTGTCAGATACTGTAAACGTCAGCAGCTGCCTCGAAAACGAGGCTTGATGTAAAATCTTCGAGCGGTATCAAAGTCCGATGGATGGATGTATGTATGTATGTATGTATGTATGTATGTATGTATGTATGTATGTATGTATGTATGTATGTATGTATGTATGTATGTATGTATGTATGTATGTATGTATGAATGTATGAGTGTATGTATGTATGTATGTATTCTACATGTATGAATGAATACGCTATATGCGTGCGCGTATTTTTTACTATGTATATGTATGCATACGCAAACGTGTGGGGCAATGTATCTGTATGTGTGTGTATACACACGCACACACACACACACACACACATATATATATATATATATATATATATATATATATATATAATTCCTCTCTATATATACATTTTCCATCTTTTCTATCTCTAAAAAAAGCTTGATTGTGTAAATTAATTTTTTTACATTTGGCGCCTGGTATTAAGATGATTACAGTATTTTTATTATCATGCAATATGAATATATAATTAACATTTCATAAAGCTTCTCTTCTACACAGCGATAATTTTAGTAAGACTGTAGACTTGACATCCTCTTACAGTGCTTCCAGTGTCAAGTATGGTCTGACAAATAAAGTTACTTCGTAATTTTTGCAGGAGAGAAAAGGACTTTAACCCTGATGACAAGCCAAATTATTTTATTATTGTAATTTACAATTATGAATATGATAGTTATATATTTCTTTAAAAACCATCTGACGACGGAATATGCATTATGAACATGTGATTAGGTTAGTATGCCAGATGACCGCAAACTTTATTTGAACATGAATGCTTATAATTCCACACGATTATTTCTGTAAGGACAAGCGATTTTCAATGGAAAATAATTTCTTAAAGGCTAATTGGTTAATTGACATGAAAAAAATGTATTTCTTACATGTGAAGGTAATGCAGCGACGTGAAGACGGGTCTGTAGATTTCTACAGAGGCTGGGAAGAATACAAGAACGGATTCGGTGATCTGAACGGAGAGTTCTGGTTGGGTAATGACAAGATTCATCATCTGACCAATCAGGGACGACGATACGAACTCAGCGTGGATTTGGAAAACTTTAAAGGGGAAACCAGATTTGCCAAATATGACAGTTTTACTATTGGTGATGAAAACACGAAATACAGCTTAATTCTTGGTCCATATCACGGAAATGCGGGTGAGAGCACAGTGAGTTGCTTTCTTCAAACATTTCTCTCGTCAACCAAAACCAGTCATCTTCCTAAACCGAAGCCTTATCCAAAGTAGAATACTGAAGGTCCTCAGTGCAGTCAATTTAGTGCACGATTAAGGTATTCCAAATACGTATCGAAAGTTGAACAGTCCCTATAAGCGAACCTCGTTTAGCTGTAAGAGGTCACGTGCTAGCTGAAACAAGGACAAATTATTTCCTCTATTGCAATAACACCAATCATTATTATAGTGTCTGTACATGCAACATCTGTGTATTCTATTTTGCACATTTTTATAAAGAGAGTAAAACAAATACTTACTCTGCCATTCAGTTTAATTGCATTCATTAAATTTCATATTTTCTCATATTTAGACTTTCTAAAGACGCACACTAGACGTAATGTCTTCGTTGCTTTCAGGGAATTCTTTATGGTATGACGGTAGCGTCAAATTTAGTAGCAAAGACCAAGACAATGACGGCAGCAGTGCTGATTGTGCGTCTTTTCGTGGCGGTGCATGGTGGTTCAGCAGCTGTGGATACTCAAATCTTAACGGTCAATATCTTGGTGGTTTTCACAACCAGACGGGTAAAGGCATATTATGGAACGACTGGGGAGGTTGGAATTATTCATTTAAGTATACCGAGATGAAAATTCGACCTGTCTTCGATATTAATTAGATTTGTTATCTAATGTCTGTCAGCTTGGTAGTTTTTCTCTAAACGTTCGATTATCAAAGTCTCAGTCCACAATTATTTAAGTAGAAGTGAGTTAAACAGAACAAGATTGGAACTAATTTGGGATAATTGAATGGTAAAAGTAATGTCGATTTAATGTGCAAATATAAGCTATGTGCTTCTCTTTTTACATTAAACACTTAGTGTCATGGGTATTTTGTAATATTGCAACATTCAGCTACACGGCACCTGACACTTTTGAGAAATTTGAAAATATGAATATCCAATTCTCCCAAATTAGTTCAAATTACGTTACAGCAAAACAAGATAACTGGATCAAGTTACCGTTCGTCTCTTTTTGTTTTGATTTGAACATGTGTTGCACACACTGATGCCTTCCCTGTAATGTCGGTTATTTGTGGATGGTGGAACTAGTTCCCGAGTTTGGAATTATACTTCCCTCGGAGAAACGTTTTAATGACAGCTTTGTATTCCAGCAAATTATCCCAATGCACTTCAAATACTTTCATTGTTACGTGACTAATTTATCATAAATTGTAATTTTTGCTAACCTAATGAATAACAATCAATATGAGGTCAGGTAAGGTCACAGTATGTCTGCCATTCTTCCTCTGTTGTATACGTGCTGTCAGCAATTGATGAAGTAAATATTAGCACTTAAAATGTATTATTTTGATTTATAATGAACATTATATTCTTCACCGGATTTGATAGTTTACGGAGACATTACTTTCAAATTTATGGCTACAAATCTTACACCATCTAGTTTTCATAATGTCAAACTAAAACACTGTTCAGTGACTTGTGTTCAACATACATGTATATAGATTGCATAGAGAAACGAATGACATAGTTTATTTAATTTGTCAACATGAGGAAACCATCGAGGCGTTACATTCACCTAATTTAAAATACCAAAAATGTGCACATGAAATTCATACTTACATTAAATTAGTCACATTGACGTTCTTGAGTTGACAAACAATAATCTCATGTCAACATCCAATTGCAAATAAAGACAAATAAAATACCAATTACTTGGCAGAGCTTCATCGATACATTGGGTCCTTATTTAAATGTTTTGAAAGAGTGAGTTCATGGTTAAAAAACCTTGTTTCGGACATTGTCAAATGTTGGCATCTCCGTCCAGTGCTTAGACCTAAAGGTGTAGGTAGATCATGTGCGATTGCTGCGGGCTACGCGACCTCCAACTCTATGGTTATTTGGTGAGATATCGCGGGGCTGGAAGAGGCTGAATGCGTCGGAATCCTTTCAGTGTGCTCTACTAAGTATACGAATGTTGTATTATCTGAGGGAATTTTGTCTCTGAAACAACCTAGGTTGTGATACAATCAAGTTAGTTCATCTTTGTTTTGTAAATGTTGACTGCATATTAAAGTAATTAATGCCAGACATTGTTGTTCTTAACAGATAGCTATGTAAAATATTTCTTATCAAATTTACACTTTTTTGAAGCATACAGCCCTCGACAAAATATACATCAAAACGCCCATTTTATTGAACAAACATCAACACTGTAAAATAGAAACAGCAGAGTTCACTGTATTTAATTAGACATTGAAATCAAAGTAAAAATCTTAGCTGAAGTCTGCCGTCTTGTGTACCTCTGCAATAATCAAGGAAAATACAGTTACAATCGAGCAAATAATTGGAGTTTTCATGAGGATGTCCCGTACAATTATAAAAGACTTTGATCATGACATGTTGAGGTGGGTCTAGAATGTTTAACTTGAATTTGAAATTGACGACTGCGAATTAAACATGCCATCTCCTAATGTAAATAGCGGCTCCTAATGTAAATAGCGGAATTGGAGCGTAAAATAATCTTGTCTCTAATGTCTGAGCAAAAGTAGCATTGGGAAGTTATGATATCCTGCTAAATTTCCATATCTTCCATTTTACAATTTTATAAATTGTGTATATGATAAACTATTCAATCAATACCATTAGCATACATGACTAATGACAGTTCTCTGGTTGAATAAGCAACAAGATGTAGCAACAAGATGTTGCTTAATTTATATGCGAAATGTGGATTTCAAGGATTCCCTTCGGAATCCGTAGATTTTTTTCTTTTTCTTTAACTTTTCTTCCCCATAGCTTAAATCAAATGTTTCCTCACTTTTAGCCAGTCCTTTGTGAGCATTGCTTAATTTGAGACTTAGACGTAATTGTTGTCGATGATTTTCCATATGTAAACCCTTTTGACCTTTTTATAAAGAGCTAAACTTTTTAAATAGTGCTAGAAGTTCAATATACTTTTAAAAACACTGATGCATATAAGTCGTGAACTGACCAAATCTCGTGAATTGCCTTCACTGAGTATCTGGTGTGATTTATTGCTTTACTATTCTAGACGATGATTCCAGTCAGAAAGGACGTCAACGGATCACAATTTTGAAAAAGTCGAAATGTTAAGCATAAATTTGTACATCAAAAGTTACTTAGGCTGTCAAGAGCACTGCGGAATGTATTATCGATAAATATCTTAGGTTTTCACTGAATGTAATAGTGTTTTGTTCTTCCGGTACTATAGGGTAAACAATTGTATTACAATAATCGATAATTTGTCAAACCTTTTTGATTTATTCGGCAATTATGGAAAATACACATCTATCGGTGAACAGACTACAGTATCAATTGTCGAACAAAGTACAAACGTTATCCTAAAGTGTACATGCACTAGTTAACACGATTGGAACTAATTTGGGATAATTGGATATTAATATTTTCAAATTTCTCAAAAGTTTTAAGGTGCCATATAGCTTAATGTTGCAATATTACAAATTACTCAAAAAAACACGTATGTAGGGTAAAAAGAAAAGCAGATGAGCTTACATTTGCAGATCAAACCGACATTACTTCAGCATCCAATTATCCCAAATTAGTTCCAATCGTGTTCGTTGGTTTTGGTAGAGTTATACGGAAAATGTAATTGACGGGGTTCCCTTCTTTCAAAGAGTGGTAGCTCTTACGAGCTAATTTGTAATCGTAGCCATACATTTCGCCGAATAAACAAACTAGGCATGGCGGAGAGGGCAAAAATGTGGTTGCTACCGGCTGCAGAAATTTCAGTCATATCCTTCACATTTGTTAGAGATTGTTGTAAATGTCGTTTGACAAACTTCCTGACATACGGGCGATACCAAAATTGCACACCCATATGTGATATTCGAATCGTGGTATTTCGGTATGAAAGACATGCTAGGTCTTGGATCTTTACACAAATCTGAGTCTGAAAATACTTGGTATACAGGAAGGAGTTCAAAGATTAAAAATTGCAATTAACCTACCGAAGTTAATGTGACCTAGTCCGTGAGTCGATAATGTATGTACTTGTTTTGTACCTTGCATTTTATTTCAAAGGAACATGCATTGTTCTTTTTCCAAAGAGAGGGATTCTTGCCTCGTAAGTCAGAAATAACCAAGCCTACCAATGTTGTACATTACTGTAACGCGGGCGTGAATAAGCTTAAGCAGTTTTTCATTTCCGCCAAACTCATCATATTCTACAGTGGTAAGATTAAGCCTGGCTTGCCTATATTATGAACAGCTATTACCTGTTATTGAGGTTAAAGCACCCTTTTATTACCCCGAGGGTAGCGTGCGTGCTACTCCTCGACGTCGTAGGCCGAGGGTATAGCGATCTGTTTCAGGTAACGTACGGCCACGGGGAGTAATAAATGGGCATTACAGCCGAAAATAAAGACCAGGAAAGGTGTTTTATAATGCACCGAATCCTGATGCTGTTTCACGTTTTTGTTTATATTTTCTTTTGCGTACATGCACTGTGACACAGTATCCCTGTAATATCCCCTGTAAGAAATTTACCTAACGTTTTCTCCACAGCAGCGACACAAGTTCCAATTTCTCCACAAAAAGTACAAATGTCCGGATAGCATACCCAATACGTCCTTGGCTGCACTAGAAAATTTGTTGCTGCTGAGCTCTTCAAGCTACTGCGCTATTGCGATTGAAAATCTTGCCCGTTCACCCAGAGGCTCCTCCTCCATCTTGCGCTCATCGTGCTCTGATCACCCACCATTAGTTTGTAAGTGCATGCAGCGACACTAAGGGAGCGTTCAGTTACTATAGCCGGGAAGAGGGCTTTCAAAGTCCTCTGGCGTCTCCATAAAAAATTTATAGAACAGTGTACTCACTCAAAAATGTTGATGATCCCTTCGAAGATTATAACAATTTGATGACCCGACCATCCCAACCCCTAGCAACACGCCTAGAGGAAATTCGATATTTTGTGATGTCAATATTTTGTTTAAGTTTTGGTAGCTGTTATGCTATGTCTCATAGCTTGCATCTGACTTCAGCCATATGATACCAAATATCTACGTACCATTCCCACTCTGCTGGTTGACATTTTGTAAGACAGGACTGTATAGACTTGCAAATACAAGAAGTCAATAAGACAGAAAACATGTACTTTTGTTCCTGATCTGATGACTGCAAGAATATAAATACACAGGGAATCACCTTTTTTCTTGAGATGTTTTTGTATACTTAAAACAAGACTTTTTGACATGGTGGACATTTTGAAAATCAAGTGACGCCTGTAATGTTTAGAAAGGAAACGTGCATCCCATCGCAGTTTTCCAGTTTCAGATGACCCGCTTGATTTTGCCAGCCCATAAGGAACTGTATGTGGTTTAACTTCCTTGCTAAAATACTGTTCATTGTAAAGCACTAAATTTCGAAAAGACAGTTAAGACGCATCCTTAAAGTGAGGTATCCTCTTTAAGTAAAATATTGACATTCAGTAAATGTGATTTTCAAGATCACATGACCCAACATCACTTAGACTCAAGTCCTAGGGCAAGTGCTCTATATCATCAGGAAAAATGGGTCTTATCTTCATTTCAGTGGATTTAAGAGAATAATACTCGCCAGTCCAATCAGACCATATAACCCCCTTGAGACGCTGGTTGTTCTTTCCACGGAGATACAGACCGTTTAGGTTAGAGCGCCCGCAGAGTTTAAACCACCAAGCAGCGGAATAGATGTCAGCACAGTTCCTATTCTGATAGTTATCGTTGTCTCGATCTTTTGTAGAAAAATACGCACCGTCGTTGTGAAGCAGGGAATTACCTAATGCATGAAATATACATATATTTAAGTTTGATGTCCACTATTGTTTTAATACTGTGTATGTTCGTCATGGAAGCATTTGTGATGTGTCTGTATGTGTAGTGTGTGTGTGGACACAGGGACAGACACTGTTGTAGGCTTGACGTCTAAAACTAGAACTGATTACTTTATTGTCTAATAGTAAAGACTGTAACATATCACGTCATGGATGATTAATCTCTGGAATGTGATTGTCAGGTCAGTATATTGACTCAAGGATGTTTACTTGACGGAAGTGAACAGATGTGAGATAGTGTTGAAACACTACAGCATTGACAATGAAGTATAGCAAAGTTCTGTTCTTCCACTTTGCATTAGCAAATAGACACTGATGAAGGACAAGTAATTTGTTCGAAACATGTCTGTTTGCCAATTCACAGAAGGAGATCAACTTTTCTGTACTTGAACTATTCTTTAGTTCAATAAATTAGTTAATAGTCGCGCCAGCGGCTGACTGACTACGCATGCGCATATTTATAATATACTATGCGAGTAACCGGAAGTGTACCCTTCTTTCATGGGCGCCGCCATGTTTTTTTTTTTGAGTACTCGTAAATAAACAAATACGAAACAAATTACTATTATATAACATGCCATTTATAAAATATACCTCTTTTATTAGCCAGTAAATGTTATTATGCACCTTGTCGCCGATACAAAATATCGTTTATGTAGATAAAGGGAGAAAACTGTCGTGCATATGAACGGGGGCATACGCAAAGAATGCTGGGATTGAATTTTAGAAAAGCGCCCCCTGTGTCAATAATTAGATTCAAAAATTGCCAGTTTTTAGACGGAGCGCTGTAGTTTTCAGCACGAGGGACCGTGTTTTCAGCTTGCAAGTGGAAGGTGGGCAGTGCGGTTACCATTGCAATGATAATGATTGCATAATACGTCCGTTGTTTGACGCAATAGGCTGATATCATTGTAAAAATTGCCAATTTTTGTCCAAAATTTTTAAACGTTACAGAAAATCTATACCTGCTCTGCTGCAGGGTTTGACGTCGTGTACGTACGTGAACTGCTTTCATCAGAGGGAAACTGGGCATAGTTGTCATATAAATGTTTATGAAGTAACAATTAATTACATTTTATCATGAATCAATACAAATAACATTGCCAATCTTAACCCCTGGCGCGACACCAAGGGCTGAGCCCTATATAATATTATTTATAATTGGATTTATGTAACCTGACCAAATATTAATTTGTGAAGCTGTTACAATATCATTTCATCTTTTATTCGAGAAAAGTTTCATAAAGTACCTTGAAGTGAAAGGGGAAAGTCATGCTCGGGTGAAAAACCAAGTGTGAGGAAGTGTCAGGGAATTCAACACAATAATATATACCTGCGTTGCCCACATAGAGTGCAACCCATATCTTATAGTTTTCACTCTCGTCCGCTACAGAGAAGTAGCGATATTCAGCATATCTTGTTTCGTTTCAAAATCTTCCAGATCCACTCTCAACTGATACGCTTTCTCACTCTGATTGGTCAGTCTGTGTAGATAGTCATTACCCAGCCAGAACTCTCCACTCAAATTACCAAAACCATTCTTGTAGCTTTCCCAGTCTCTGAAGAAATCAACTGAGCCATCTTGACGTCTCTGAATGACCTGTCAGTGAAAGAAAATCTCTTTTAACTTACGTTGCTTCCACCTCACCCATGATTTTAATGAAACTGTCTTAAATAAAGCTGAGTGCATAGTTAGCATATCTTGTGTGAAAGTCGTCGAATGATAAATCAATTATTCTTGGAAAAGGTATTTTATGATGCCGTTTAGGGAAAGGAACACTGTATTTTGACTTTACTTTCTTTAACATCAAACGGTACTTGTTTCTAACTAATTAACACAGATATGATTTAAAGTTTACTGTCAAAATCTGCACGGTGTGCACTGTATTCTCGGCGGATTTAACAGCATTCAAATCACGTGCTGTCAATTTGAATATATGGAAACTAGAGTGAGAATGCTATTTACAAGTCGACCACAATTGAAGTAATACCTTGTAATGCACTCACTCGCGTATACTAAGGGTAGTAAAGCAAGTATTTATGGTAACATATTTTCATTGATAAAGAATTCTATCCAGACATTTGCATCAATGAAGCTTTAGGTGGATGATACACGTAAACGCAAAACTAGTTGAATATTCTCACCGTCCAACCTCCACGATCTGTGTTCATGTCACAATAGACCAGGAAAGCATGTCCATTGTCTTGGGGTCTGAGTCTATAAACACCACTTTCAAAGGCCGAAGGATCACTCTGTTGAATTTCATAACAGTCCCTTGCTCCGAGAACGAATTTCCCTTGTGATGAATAGAAGATTGAACTTGGCATAATGTCTCATTAAGTAGCAAATGGAAAGTATATGATGACAAAATACAAATCTAATGGTGTTCTGTCAGTACATGTACACACATTTCAACGACCCGATAATTCTTTTTCATTTTAATTTATACTCTACGACGAACATAAACGAATGTCAAAACGAAATGCTGTCTTCAAATGAAATCAAATCGTATACTTTTGTGATCACGTAGGCCGTAAAATTACAAGGTGACTGGCATTTTTTTCTTATTTCGTACAGTTTCTGTCAGACCATAATTTTATGATTGCTCATTCTCAGACTGGGAACGTACGTAATGGTATAAGTGACAAATACATCAAAACCTTCCATGCAAGTGACAACATTTCCAGTTATAGATAGATCCTCTTTGACCATGCATGCCCACTCGCCCACGTCCCGGATTACCTTCTAGTATTGACATTTTGATAACCTTTGTAACGCTTCTATCGTGACGCTGCTTTGTGCACGTACGGAAACTAATTGTTTGGAGCTGAACTCATAACTTGATCGATCAATTACTGACAGTCATGGTGACAGTTTTGACGCTCTGTTGCTTGGATAGCAACAAGTGTTATGGACTCAAACACAACACATGGATTTTGGAAATAGTTTAGTCTGGTCGGGAAAGTTGATTTGGAAGGAAACCGATAAAAGTCTGGAAAGTCAACAACTTTACGTGAGTGTCCTTATCCGCGGAAAGAATGTTTAGAACTAGAAACGAAGGCCTGGACCACTTGAGTTCAGTGGCAAACGTACACACTGTATTTATCTTGCATTATACTCATCGCATTGTCTGGGTATATTTAGTATTTTCGTATTTGAAAATATTCAAGGCATGTTCGCACTCACACACAACATACATAAACATACATACACACACACAATGAATTTCTCCGATTAGTCGATTTAACACCATACCCGTCGCCATGTCGTAGTACTTGTGACGATTATCTTCATCTATTCTACCGTCGAAATGTTCCAAACTGTACTGACATTGCACATATTTATATAAAAATTTCTGTTGGCGTAGATTATACTCCACGATAAAATCATCAAGAGTATCTCGACATGGTTGAAGCTCCAGGATGTAGTTTGTCAAATTCCGCATTGTGACGTTCATCTCAGAAACCTCAGAGGTCAACAGTTCATTCAGGGCTCCTTTTTCCTTCACCTGTAGTTTGCTTGTATTTAGATCTTGGGGCAAAAAGAAGACAAGAAGATATTTTATGCACTTTTCATCCTTATTTATGATTTTGTGTGGTCGATCTTCAAGATAATATGTGAACTCTGTCATATTTCGTGTTTGTGATATGGCAACGTTGTGATTGGCATGCGAAACTGCATACTATTTAGCTTGGTGTAGGTGTGTGCCTGGTAAGGTGTGGACATAACGACCTTTAATCCGTCATTTCGGAGAGAATGAGTCAAATTTCTATGCCATTTGTAAACATTCTAACACAGGACCAAAACCAGAAAAAACATATACTTGGGTTTTTCATCAGTATTCAAAAAACTAGCTGTATCACCATTTTGATATTCATTGCTCAAATTCAACTGTCAGCAACAACGCAATTATAGACAGTGTTCACAAAGTGAATACTGGGCAGTAAAATACGCTTTTTGAGAGTAACAAAAGAACAAATAAAAACCACACAAAACTTGAAGTGCTGAAAAATGTAAGTATACAGCTGTTCCTGAAGACTGGGCAAAATATTTGAGCATTTGAATTGTACTTTATCTACATGTTTTGACCTCCACCAAGTGTCCGAATACACTTCACACAACTGTCCGACAAAACTGAACTTTGATCTGAGTGATTTTAAACTGTAGTTATATCAACGAGAGTGTCTTGCAATCTAAAATAGAAGCAGTTAACTTGACATGATACTTGTTGTGCCATAATAAGTCTATATTTGACTCATACAAGTTTCTCATGGTGGCGGGAAAGATGATGAGTACAATATCTCTGAAACAAGATAATGATAAAAAGCAGAATTTGCGGCAAACCAGAGAGGCAATTCCAAGAAACAATTTATTTACCTTGTTTGGCCTAAAGCTCAATTGGTGAATTTTGCTGTAGTCACACCGATTAGTCAATAATCAACAATGCGATAATATTTTATCCAGTTGAATAGGCTGAGGGTAAATGTTTTGTCTTCAACATGCTTTACTTATTTCAGTTAATGTTGGACAATACGCGGCAATAAGATCAAACAGCCTCTGAAATTCTATCTAATTCCTCCTTCCTTACCTTTTTTACAATTGGCGAGTGTTTTCTGTGACTCCTTAAGACGTTTAGTTTTCTTGGTGATATTTTTTCGAAGTGTTTTGTTCTTTGAAGCACACTGTTTCATCTTGCTGGTCAGTTTCTCTATTTTTGCAAGTCTTTCAGCGGATTCTTCCTTCAGACGATCATTCTCCACTTTCAATTCGTCCATTTTCGAAATATTTTCAGAAAGCTCAGAATTTCTTTCTAACAGCTCTTGGTTTTGTTGTTGTAAATGAACAAGATCCATTTCTGCCAGTCCAAGTCGTGTGTTTTCCACAACCAGATTCTTCATCCACATCCTAATCGACCTGACTGAATCGTCACAGAGGCAAAGTTCGCCTACAGCGTCACAGAATCCTGCGCACACACCGTTATTTGGCGTCGCCATTGCAAAAACGTGAACACAATTATTTCCTTGTTTTGTCGGGGGTTCATTCGGTCGACGTCGTCTTTGCACTCTGAAATCTTTCGCTGAATATCGAATAAACGTCCAACGACGGCGTCCTCTTCCGAGCAAAGTCCGTTGACGGCAGAACACAACTCTGTACAACGTCCATGGTTTGGTACAGGTACCAATACAGTGTACACACATGTATCCCCACAGGAATTATTTGATACGGTTGGCTCGACGCTTCCATAGCATACGCATGTGTTAGAAGGCAAACAAATTCTGCAAGCCATATCAATGTGACCTGTTTAGATTGCCGACAACACATCTCGTAAGTAGCCAGCTAAGTTTCAATGACATATATTTAAATGAAGATATTCATGGGAAATGAAGAGTCATAAAGCTAGTATTGTAACTGCAACTGAATAGAAACCACTTCTTAATTAGAATGACTCATGGCGTTCTCCGAATTTATTTGTTCCGGAAATACCTATGCACTCCAACACTTGTGGACACTGACTTAGAGGGCGTTAAATGCAGATTGGTAACAAAAGGCTTAAAATTACCCTCCAATCCCATGTGATGCAATTCAAATGCTACCCTCTTTCATGGATGAATACATTGTATTTCACTTATTAGTTGATGAACAAAGCTGATGATCTTATCACGAAGTTTTAAACCTTGTAAGACTTGAAGGAGAAGGATGGGTCCAGAACGCATACATATGATGACATGATTTTATTGATATTTTCTTTGTCTTCTTTCCAGTGAAATGACATTTTTTTCTGTAATTTTGTTCGTTTGCTCGACGCATTCACAGTTATGTAGATTCATTTTGTTTGCCATTTTTTAAAGTAAATTTTACCTTTTCCAAAAAAGGCTCACACATACTTCGCTTTGCGACAGATTATCGATATTATAGTCACTTTATCGTTGAATATCTTTTATTTCTTCATCATTAATCATGGTACACTTTGTGGTATGAATGGTGTGCTTGATTCCTTACGTTGTGTTGTTGAGAAATGTACACTGCAATGAGTGTACTTTTACAGTATGACTGAAATTAGATGCATTTTAAAAAGATGCCATCAGTGACATGTAAATGTCACATTTGGAAAATACATATTTTGAATAATCGCCCGCATCACTTCGAGACTTGCGCATTTAAAGGGAAACAGTCGTCGGAACTGCGCCTGTGCGAGTTTCTTGTTTACAAACAATGCATTTCGTGCACGATATCTAGATGCACCTCATCATCATAGCTGCAACATTTAAATTATACGATGTAGATTATGACAGACATGTTTTAACTTTCATCAATCACCATCGTACCTTGGATACAGTGTTTACATTGGTCGTATGGGTCCCATACGACCTTTCAGCGCAGTTCCGACGACTGTATCCCTTTAAATCAAACCCTCAACACAGTGTTTCAACCAGTAAACCCTATCTATTCACAATATCGTATTTACAAAACTAGTAGACTTTATTAATTCGCCTTCTCCATAAAAATGCAAAAAAGAAAAAGAAAGCGTTTTGCGGTCAGTTAAAAAGATTAGACAGTAATCTACTAACCAAGTAATAGGGGAAAAAAAGAAAAAAGCCTCATCACCAGTTTTGCTCACTGTACTGGAGCAGAAACAAATCTCTTACATTTGTTGGTTTTACACGCTCTCAGGGATTGATGTGCAGTACTGTAAGTCCTTGAAAAAAACGAGAGATTTTAGAAACAAAAATGAGCGCTAAGCATCATGTGAATGTGTCTATGTCAAAAATAGTCACTGTGACCTACAAAGATGAGTATTACATAAATCGTTGATGACAAATAATAATATTTAATTCAATTTTGAATTTTTTAATTCACCATGCACTGAATATTGTTCTAATCCATATTAACTGATCACAGTGATCATCACTTTGATCAATTCAAACCATAGTACTTACATCGATAAACTTATGGAAAGTAACTGACAAGGGCGTTCAGTTTTTTTTTTGTTTCATCGTCCAAACAGCAGGAATTGGAGATTAGCAAGATCAATTGTCGTAATAACACTGCTATTAAATCAAGCAACGGTCTCTCTAAAGCTGTTCCTGGTCATAGTCACCGTGGACTTGACGGTTGCCACTGTTAGCGGAGATGTGTGGGATCAGATTGTAATCTCTGACCTCTGATAAGAAGCATAAAACTATTTTATTTACCAGATTAAATAGATGCAGCGACAGCTATGATTTAAACTTCAAGCTTATACTAAAATAATTGTTTTCTCTTAATACCCATAAATTGTAGGTTATTAATCATCTTTGACACTGGGTCTTATTTTTATATCTGTTTTCTTCAGGGAATATTTCATGCCAAGCCAGTCATACCACACGATGCCTCTACCCCATTCGTTGTTCTCGCCGTCAAGGTACTGTCCGTTGAGATTGGAAAGACTACAGCTGCTATACCACCATGCACCGGTGAAACTAACTGCGCAGTTGTGCTTTGCGCTGCGATCATTGTCGTTGTCTTTGGTGGTGAACTGCTTACCGTTGTCAAATTTCATGGAGTCTCCTAGCAGTCAGAAAGAAAGACTTTGTTTTCCGAGATGATATAAGCAATGTCACTGCAAGGCACTGTCATGCATCGTTGTTACATGTTTCATCTCATGATTCAGAACTCTCAAACAATGTTAAAAGAAGTTACAAAAGTAAGGAATTTTATCTCCTGCAAACGTTCATACAGCGCCACCTGTGGCGGAGGTCAAGAGGTCATCGTGCAGGCTTGTCCTATCCTCTTTTGCTCTGAGACGGTCCTCCAGGCAAGACTGCCATTTCGGCAGCTTGACCTCATCTGAACTGTATAGGTGGTTTGTTTTCAATGTCGACAAATTGTATTATGATGTCTTTATCAAGTCGTTGCCTTAAACAGAAAATTTAAGAAACCCGAATTGAGTCTTCCTTCCCATTTTCAATGCTAAAGTGGACTGATTTGAAACTTTCAAAGGGTTGTGGGAATTTTTCATGTCATCGAGATATCACTATAGGAAAAAATTGCGAGACTGGAGGGAGAAAGTGACGAGAAAGTGACACTTTCTCGCAAATGGTGAGAATCTCTTGCTATTCTCACTGCTGTCAGTGAGAAATTTTTAATTCTCACCGGTGAGCAGTGAGCAATGCACTCCTTGGTGAGAATCAAGAATGATATTGATTAAGATTCTCACCAATTTCTAACCAGTCACACTACGAGTGTATCATAGTCATCATTCACTGGTGAGAATCAGCCAAACTTGCTGTTCACCAGTGATTAGCGACTCTTGCTTGTTCTCACCAAAGAGTGCATTTCTCACTGACCGCGGTGAGAATAGCAAGAGATTCTCACCAATTGAGAGAAAGTGTCACTTTTCGCTCCAGTCTCGCAATTTTTCCAATAGTAATACTACAACATCTTTATAGCTCATATTAATTGTGAACGCGAATTGAGTAACTTTCATTAAAAAGTCGTCATTGAGAGGGCCATTTGAGGACATGCGCCACTGTCTTCAGGTATTGGCCAACATATAGTGAAACAGCGACAATGAGTAAAGGTCGTTGATTTTCCAGACGAAACGAAATTTTATTTGATTGATAAAATACACATCGGAATTACTAATGTAGAAAGTATTCAAACACCATACCTGCATTTCCACTGTAAGATCCAAGCGTTATCTCGTATCGTCTTCTTTCATTGGCTATTGTAAAGTCATCATACTGTGCAAATCTTGTTTCGTTTTCAAAGTTTTCCAAATCCACTCTGAGTTCGTATCGTTGTCCCTGATTGGTCAGACGATGAATCTTGTCATTACCCAACCAGAACTCTCCGTTCAGATCACCGAATCCGTTCTTGTAGTCTTCCCAGCCTCTGTAGAAATCTACAGACCCGTCTTGACGTCGCTGGATGACCTGATAAGGCAAACGACTCGGTTATGTGTGAAAGTTAACATTAAGCATGACGCGTGTATTTTCATAAACAGTTCTTCGTACATTATGATCAGTCATAGCAGTGTCCTAATGCGAAAAGAATACAGCCATCGATGAAAACCGACATGTCTTAGGGGCAACATCAAAAGTTCAATATAATAAATCTAACTTAATTGCTTAAGTTTGGCCTCAGACCCCCCACCCCCCTTCTAACTTAACTGACCTAAAATTGAAAAACATTGCGGACTCATACCCTGTACTAATTCTTTCAAACAACGTACCAATGTACCATTGAATTAAATAAAAATTGAAAACCATTATAAAGTAACAAAAATACGGGTGACTGGATCGGTTTTAGCGTACAAAAAACAGCCTTGAAATCGTAAAATTTGCCAAAAAGACGTTAAATCGTTTTTGACTGCACAGAAATTAATTTGGCCAAAACCCCCCCACCCCCAAACTTAAGCAATTAAGTTTTTTTTCAAACATCGATCTTTTGACGTCGCCCCTTATGAAGTGACACCAATAGACAGGCAGATAGACAGACAGACATAAAGACATACAAATGGACAAACAAAATGATAGACATAGCAACGTTAAAATAGGGAGGAAAGAAATCGATGGCTAGATTGGCTGATTGATGATTTTGCAGCATATTTCAATATACCGTCCATCCTGCCGAATCTGTCTCTACATCACAGTAGACTTGAAATGGTTTTCCATCGTTATCAGGATCAACTGTATACAAACCAGTCCGCTGTACAACACTGCAGTCTTCGATGCAGTCTTTCCCTGAATGTGAGATTCCTTAAAAACAATAACCATTGTGAAAAGATACGATATGATGAAATAAGAACATCATGGACCACATGGAAGTTTGTTATAAAGTTTAGAGAGCCAATGCGGCAAACTCATAAACATGATTCCAAAGTAACTGTTTCTTAATTAAAAAATTCTCGTACTAAAAGACCATCTTCGACATTCATGTGTCAGTAGTACTAGACTGCATTATTACAGCTCACCGTCTCCCTTCGAGGGTTAGCTATAGAGACGTCGTCTGGATACAGAAACAGTGTAGAGACCCAAAGTCTTCAAAGTTAACACCGTTTGTCCCTTCTCTTGAATCAAGTGACGGTGTTCGTAAAGACACCTAATATATACAATCTTTACAGTGGTTATTTACACACTGTACAGTTGAAATGAAAACTCGTCATGAGTGTCTCTCCCTGATAATGACGTATTTATGGCTAAGGTAGCTATCAATGGCCAAGACCATAAACACCAGAACAATTATTTACTTATTTGATTTACATTGTTCACAATTCTGAACCTGATTATTGACCTTTATGTTGAATTGATGTCCATTAATTGGCCTCTGTAACAGCATGCAACATGTCTACTTACTTCAGTCCATATACAACACATCGTTCCTTAGGATGATTCAAACCAATTATGTACCCATTAACCTGTTTTATTCATAGAAAGCCTGCTCAGATGTATTTGTTTGTTTGTTTGCTTGTTTGTTTGTTTTAAGATGCGCTTATCTTGCTGTCACTTTTCAGATTTGGCAAGCTTCTGACAATTACACTCTTCCTCTATGTTATATTATTGGGTAAGGTTGCGAATTGAGTACACATAAACAGTGTAAATAAGCTACAATAATAAATGGTCACAAATAGACCTTTCATCACCTACTTTCTGTTGCTATAGTTTCAGTAGTCGGGCCAGCAGAACGATAAAGTTGCTTCAGCTCGTAATTTTCCCGTCTAAGATCATCAATCAAAGAACTCTTATTCTCAAGCTGTGACATCAGTCGATCGTTTGCACTCTGAAGTTCCCTCTGTCGTTTTCTCGTCTCTGTCATCTGATCGTGAAGGTGGCTTCTATTGGCTCGGAATTCTTCATTTGCTTCAAATTCTCTCAAAAGCGTTTTCTTGGTATCATTTAATTCTAAAGTGTAATCATAATTGATGACAATGAACAGTCAACGAAGATGATAATGTAACTGTTCACTTGTCGAATCAAGGGGGATTCATAATGAAAAAAAATAGAGTAATACTGTACAGAGATAACCCTATGAGAAAAAATATATTTATTTTCTCGCCGCAACGCGATCGAAT
The DNA here is from genome assembly GCF_041260155.1 of Ptychodera flava. NCBI lineage: Eukaryota > Metazoa > Hemichordata > Enteropneusta > Ptychoderidae > Ptychodera > Ptychodera flava. Next base: position 39,114,885 of record NC_091943.1, on the reverse strand, counting down.
ATATTTTTTTCGTCGTTATCTTTTTATACTTGTAAGTTTGACTGTACGCTGCAATGATCACGCATACTCGTATTACATTAATATCAACACCAAAAAGACCCCCCTCCTGCTTCTCATCAATAGTGATTGTGATGTGTTTCCTTCATTCAACGGACAGAGTGTTGCCTGTATTAGTTTAAACATACTCACCACCCATACATATGTTGACATCATTTTCGAATTCTATGACTTTACTGGTCACTAACTCAACCGTATTACGGAGTCTTTTAACTTCAGAATGGTGTCTTTCGCTGGTCGTTTGAAGTCTGCCAAATTCTCGTACACGCTCAGTCTCTCGACTTTCTAGTAGTCGGTTCCGAGCCTGTACTTGTTCCATTGTTGACAATTGTTTGATTAAGTCAGATCTCTCCGATTCCAGGCTATGTTTTTGCACCTCAAGCTCGTCTGCGCGTGAGAGAAGTTGTAATACCATACTTTTCAATCGTTCGTTTGCACCGTTTAGGGACTGTATCCATTCTCTGAGCTCACTCACTGTGTCGTCAGCAATACAGATATCACTTAAAGCACTGCACAGAGGCGGACACTCGTCGCTTTCTTGAGGAGCGGGAACGGAAAACACGTATGTACAGCTGTCGCCTTGTCTAAAGATCGCTGGTCGCTCTTTCCCATTGCCACAGTGGTGAATCTTTGAATGGAGTTGAAGTATTAACTCATTCACGACATTTTCGCTCTGACAAAGTTGCTGAAAAGTCGAACACAGTTCACGACAATCTTCCCCTCTCGAGTGTGGAATCAGTACAGTGTGAACACACCTGCCCCCTTGTTTAAGTACGCCATGTTCGCCCTCGATGTCTTTCGCCGTTATTGGTAACATCAGTTGTAGCAAAATCAAAAAGCCAAGGACCTGGTAGGTAATTGCCCTATAATTCAAGTCCAAAATCGCCATTTCGCGACTTTCTGTCGAAAAATTCAGGTTTAAAGTCAGCGAATCTCTGAAAGAAACACAAACACCGATGTAGTGTGTGATTCTATATATAGTGGCGTCAAAGGTCATCGAAAACGTCTTTCCAGTTTTATTAAACTGTGCAATATACTGAATATAAATCACTTTGTGTATAAACACTTCACATCGAAGGTCGTATAAAGAGCACTGTAAACAAATACTTCCTCACACCTTACCAGGATTTTACTTCTCACCTGCTTTAAGGATCTTTCTTTTTTCAACACATACCTTGCAGAAGCATAAGATTCATAACTTCAAAAATTCGTATTTTGCAGATTTGAAGACGCCACCATCGTTTGAAGATGGCAAAAGTAAAGAATTAAATATGCATATACTTTGACCTCGTACATTAATTTTTCTGAGCCTGTGCCTTCATCAATTCTTTATATTAATTGTATGTGTCTAATCTCCAATCCTGAAACAATTCGCTGTTCATTTAATTTTATCAGAAATTTCCTCTTTCAGGGGCCGTTTGAACTCCTATCTTCACAGTCGCATAGTTTAATGCTAGATGTCAAGCCTGATTATCATCTCGAGCCGGAGCGTCAGATATGTTATCATGCATTATCAAGAGAAGTAGGGTTTGATGATTCACGCTTGTCATTGTTATAAACAAAACTTTTATTAAAATAACTATCAGCATTTGGGTTTTAATTACAATGTTGCACTCAGAATAAAACTCAGAATAAAATATGTAGCAGAAACAGAGTCACGGTCCCTTTTGGAAAGATTATTAGAAAACATAACAACGATAGGTGTTCGATTGAAAGACTATGTTAAAACATAACAACGATAGGTGTTCGATTGAAAGAATATGTGAAAACATAACAACAGTAGGTATTCGAAACAGCTGTGCACAATAGAATATATTTACAATAAATTTTCTCCATAGATTTTAGTTTAAAATGGTAAATGATGAATGAGAAAGGTCAAGAAGGTTGGATAGTCTGAGAAACTACGTAGAACCTCTAAAAAAACAGAGCTACTTTGTTGTTCAATTTCAAGCATGAAATGTGCTGTGACATCAATCAATTTTTCAGTAGTTTGGTTATACTTCCATGCTAGACTATCTCATTGCCCCTCGTTGACTATCTCATTGCCCCTCGTTGACTATCTCATTGCCTCTCGTTGACTATGAAAAATGAGCCAACTCGCGTTTTCCTCTGGCATTGTTTGATCAGTCCGCTAAGGGCACAGCAGGACAGAGCAGTACTTTGTAGAGTTTATTCAAATGCAAACTATTGTATGCCTTCCGTCTAAAATTATCGAGGAATTCGCTGTTTTGCTGATGTAAAATTTTGCCTGAAGGAAGATATGGCACGGTTTTGATATGCTTCGACATTGAGTGTTTGCAACTTTACATGGAAGAAAAGTTGGCTGTCTTCATCATTATACTTCTCTTGCTGCACAGCCACGCCATTCGGTTGAAAAACTTGATCAAGATAAGATACAATTAAAATGGGATAATCACAGAAAGCTTTGCATGTATATCTGTACTTGAGTCTGTGGTTGCCTGTGCGTCAGACACTAGTGCACTGCGTACCTGTATGTGTTTATGTGAGATTTGTGTCTTCTGTGTAAGACATATAAGAAAAACTACTAAGAATATATATATTTAAATACCTTTTGGTAGAATTCAGAGGCCTCTATAAAGTCAAAAATCAATTTCACACTAAATATTGCGCCTTAAACTGTTTCATTGATGTTGTTCAAGGAAATACAGAAAGTCAGGAAGATTTTGAATTGAAATAAGCTTGATATGCTGTACTGCAACCGGAGTGGTCGTGATAGAAGACGTAATTATAAAAATAGCAATGGGAGATAAATATCTAATTTCGCTGACCTCAGGTTTATGTTCTGAATGTCGAAAAGATAAAATTTCATTCGAAAAATATGGCTGTAAGTAAAACGACATGGAAAAAGTCCCTATTTTCTTTCATACATGGTAGCAAATCCGCTTTCGCCCTTGAATACTGGTCTTATCTTGATTTCTGTTCGTTTGAGCGAATAGCTCATACCCAACCAGTGAAACCACACAATGCCTACATTCCATTCGCTATCCTTTCCGTGTAGGTACTGTCCATTGAGATTGGAAAGACTGCAGATATTATACCACCATGCACCAGTACAAGAAACAGCGCAGTTGTGTGAAGTGCCTCGGTCATTATCGTTGTCCTTCGTTGTGAACTGCATACCGTTGTCATCTCTTAAGGAGTCGCCTGTATAGCGGAGAGGAAGGCCTGAATTAGTAAAGCATTCATGACAAAAGAGTTAACTCGATATTATATATCATAAGAAAGATTATTTTCTACGATTTTAGTGATTTTCGAGACCACCAAGCATCATTAGTAATGGTCGAAGGTGACACCTTGACGGCAAGTTGACAGCATATACCCTAACAGCTCTCTCTCTCTCTCTCTCTCTCTCTCTCTCTCTCTCTCTCTCTCTCTCTCACACACACACGCGCGAAACTAAGGCACAGTTAGATAAACTCGAAAATGATAATGATGATATAAAATTCAACATACTTCCTTTCGTATTTTTGTCTGATAAACAGGTACATGCGATGTAGTTCGCAATGAACCCTCTTTCTAATCATTCTCGTACTTGTATCATCTAAACAATATTCAGTCCACATGAAAAATAACATACCCGCATTTCCACTGTAAGATCCTATTGTTATTGCATACTTGCTTCTTTCGTCGCCTATAGCAAAATGGTCATACTTGGCAAATTTGCTCTCGTTTTCAAAGTTTTCCAAATCCACTCTGAGTTCGTATCGTTGTCCCTGATTGGTCAGACGATGAATCTTGTCATTACCCAACCAGAACTCTCCGTTCAGATCACCGAATCCATTCTTGTAGTCTTCCCAGCCTCTGTAGAAATCTACAGACCCGTCTTGACGTCGCTGGATGACCTGAAACAGACAAGATATGATAGACGTCGACCCGTCGAACACATTTGTGGCGTTAGTTTAAGAAAGAAGGTCGCAATGTCTTTTCTGTTGTAAAACTCTGGGATCTAGAAAACTGCCCAGATAAACCTGAAAGGCTTTTTAAGGATGTACGAGCGGTACGCGCGCGTGGACTTTGTCACTTCCCATAGGATTACATTGAAATTTGCTGGAAAATCAATTTCTACTATTGTCATTTTCATGAAAATTTGCACAAAGCTCAGTCTAGAGAAATAAATAATAATGATCAAATAAAATGATATGGTCACCGCGCTAAATTTTGAGATAAACAGCATTGAATTATTTCGTCCATAGGAAATGCAATGGTGAAAAAATGCTGACTCAGCATTTTGTTTTCACATAAATGGCAAAATTCATGGTCATGTATCTCACAAACGAGCGCTGTGACCCCTATATTTTATCACACATTTTGATAATACTTACAAAGGAGAATCCAAAAATCGACTATTCAGAAATGACATTACTTTTAATTTTACCGATCGTACATCCTTAAGTTTATATTTTTCCACTTAATCATCCATTTTCCTGCTTTAAAAACTGAGAAATGATGATGTTATACGAAAGACCTGAAGTACCCGAAAATAGTTCGTAGAAACCAAAGGGATAGCTATTCCCGCTTAATTGTCAGTGAAATTCGATTAAATATTAATCTAACCGCAACCTAACGTTGAACATTTCCCAATGTTGCATGTAAAGTCATCGACGCACAGACGTCTTACCGTCCATCCTCCAAAATCTGTTTCCATATCGCAGTAAACTTCAAACGGTTTTCCGCCATCATCAGGCACAATAGTGTTCATTCCGCTTTCTGATACGTCATCGCAATCTCTATGGATACTGCTTGCTTTTCAAGTACATGTTAATTGAAATGATTGGAAAATGGAGAAGATCTAAACATAAAAACTCAAACTGACCATGTTAATAGATGTTTTGAGATTAGCAGCAATTAAATCTAACATGACACACAGACACAGAACACTGATTTAAAATTTAATCTTAGTTTTCAGCGTCAAATATGAAAAACATCCATAGTACTAAAATTAAAGCATACATATATGTCTCTGTTGATTGTCCAATACTTTGTCTTTCTAAACCTACACAATGCCAGAGGCCTTGAAATGCAAATAAATGTGTACATTTGTGCACGTGAGCTGATCTGAATACTTTGTACTGAATTCTGTGTTTATATAAGAATGCAAACTCGAAGAGTAGAACTGACAACAGAAGACATATAAATGCATTATTTAAGCAATAAAGCGCACCCAGCAATAGTATACTACGAGATTTTGACCAGTTCACGACATATATGCACGAGCGATAGCGAGTGCATAAATGAAGTGAACTGGTCAGAATCGAGTGGTATACCTTCGCTGGGTGTGATTTATTGCTATTATATCATAACAGTATATTGAAATTCTGGCATGGAACGTCAAAAACGGTCTTTTCCTTAAGGATGTACGATCGGAAAAATATAAGCGTACTGCGCCGATTTCCGCGCAGAAATGAATCCATAGTTACCACGCGCGCATAGTGACGTTCCGAACGTTTTTGCGTTGTACAAAATGTCGTCTGCAGGTAAAGGAAAATCGCGCCGAGAAAATGTTCAGCGTGCCCTCAAAACACGCTGGAAGGTACGAGAATTCAGCAAAGAGATAAAAAAATGCAACATGACCGTAGCCTGTACAGCGTAAGTCAGAAGTGTGACGTCTGATTCGCTATACACGAGGAGGTCGTGGTTATAATCCCATTGATACTGTCGCTAGTAGACCTACCGGAGAATGGAAGAATGGCCGTCGCATTGTCGATTTGAGTGTACTAGCCGAAAATCTTGACACTTGTGTCAGTTGTGGGCTTGCCTTTACGATTGTCATCGTGTATTGGGGAAACGCCAAGTTCACGGCCTCGGCTCCTGGCTCCACGTAGTGTGTGACAACTTAGGCTGCAGCGAAGTCAACCTAATCCCCACCGATAAACGTCACGGCAATAAATATTACGTGATGTTTTGTATACTGTATTAACATATAGACTCTAAAAAGTAGAAGAACCTAAAAGTCTTTGCTTTGTTCTGTCATTTCCCTCTCATTAAAGTTTACAGGTAGGCTTGAATCATGACCATGCCTGGACAAGTCTACAGGTAGCCACTGCAGGTCAGCAGCATTTGAAGAGCGCCTACGTGCGACGAACCCGGGAGAGCATGGTTTATCGCCAGAACCTGTAAATCCTAGTTAGATTTTGCAAAATTGTGAAAAATCGAGCTCGGTGACCTACTAAACAAAATGTGGTTTTGAAAAATTCACAAAAAGAGCTATTATTTAACAAAGTTTGAGAAAATTGACATTAGTAGAAACTATCAATAATTAATAAATTACCCTCTCCCATTCCTAAAATTTGGGGCATATTTGTTGCAATTTTGGTTAAAAAATAAATATCGTGACTTTTTAACTCAATTTTAATGTAAGTAAAATCTTCAAAGTAGCTTAGGTTTATAATTTCTTTATTCTTTTACAGTGTAAATGTGGAAAATGCAATCATGATATAAATATGAAATGATGACCTGTTTTATTGATTTTTAGTGATTTTGTGAAAACCGTGAATTTTTAATGTCATTTTGTAAAAAAACAAGCGCGGTGACCCCATCTTTTTTTCCCAGTTTTGGACTATTCACGTATGTAGGTATTCAAAAATCCCCATTTGAAAAAATTGACATTACTTTTACTTTTTCCGATCGTACATCCTTAAGCTGACAGCTCGCGCGTGTACCAGCCGTAGTATATCGCGAATATACCACGGTTCTTTTCTCGTCTCGACCAATCAGATCGCTGTATTTGCGTCATCAATATACTGGTATGATATAAAACTCCTTTACGCATTATTTTGCTTGTATCTATCCTCAATTAATTCAAAAAAGTCCCGTATTTAGTGTGATGATCTTTTACAGAAATTGCAGATTCTCGTTTGACTTACCCGTTGTAGTTGGAAGAGTTGGTTTTTGCGTCTGAACACGTTGTCTCAGCCCGTAATTCTCACGTTTAAGTTCGCTCACCGTTGAACTCATCGCCTCGAGTTGTGACGAACACCTTTCAAGTGCATTCTGGGATTGGTGTTGTCTGGTACTCATCTCGGTCATTTCGATTCGAAGCGCTTCGCTGTTTTGTAACTTGGTCCGCAACGCTTCCTTGGTGTCATTTAATTCTGTCGATTGCCAAGGATAGAGTGATAATTCAATAACATCAATCGATTAGTATCTATCACAGCATCAAAAGGAGAAACAAGCAGAGATTTAGGATAGAAACTTTTCACTTGGTGAAAAGGTAGAAGCTACCAATGTGCAGTGCTCGGTGTTTACCAATTGCATTGGTTTGTATATAGATATACAGGAAAATACGAGGAGTCAATGAAAGTGTATACAGAATATATGTCAACTTGCTAGATTTTAAAATAAAAACTGAAGACCATTTCTTTCTTTACGAAATAACCCGTGAAAAGCTGCACAGATCAGCAGCTTTCTTCGTGATAAATCTAGCATTATGCATTGCCATTGTTTGGTCAACAACTGACCTGTTCTTCACATATTTAAAATTGCTTTGTGAAAGAACATTGTAGAATTATTTCAGTCTGGGCAACCACCTATTTCTGTAAAGGGTGAAATTCATTATTATCTGTTAGCTATCTAAAATCTAATATCTAAGGATTTGGTATGGTGTGATATATCTCAAAAAGTATGATGGAAACATTGATTTTTCACAACATATTTTCTTGTACTCACTGTTACCTATACACCATGAACAATCACAAGAAAATGAGAATATTAATATTTTTCTATGATCGTTCACCTGAGGTGACATAATGGCCGATGATATCGTAGCCGATGATATCGTAGCCAATGATATCGTAGCCGATGATATCGTAGTCGATGATATCGTAGTCGATGATATCGTAGCCAATGATATCGTAGCCAATGATATCGTAGTCGATGATATCGTAGTCGATGATATCGTAGCCGATGATATCGTAGCCGATGATATCGTAGCCGATGTATGGGTCACAGTTTTAAATCATGGTATCTTTCCTATTGCTAGCTCACTCGTCAAATTTGTGAAGTATTCATGATGAACTCTCTGTGCACGTGACATATCTTGTGACATATCTACAAAAATTGGCTTGTTTTCTTAAACGCCTCCTTCTCTACACAACGAGTTCCGGTCATATTTCAATCTTTACTGTATGTCAGCGTGCCACTCGTGACATATCTACAAGAATTGGTCATTTTACTTTAACGTTAAATATGTACTTAAACGACCTCTTCTGTACACACTTAATGAGTTCCGGTCATATTTCAATCTTACTGTTTGTAGTTTATGATACTCATAGTTAACTAAAGTAAACATCGTTTTAAATACTTCAGTCAAAACAACCTAAACGTTAATCGTTTGATATTCTTCTCGAGGTTTTTCTCAAACGTAGCGAGCAAACTCATCAAAAGTACCAAGTTAACATTGCCATGCAGTTGCTGCATAGAAATATGGCATGGACCTGGTCGAAGGCTGGACAGAGTTAGCGCAAAGGGCTGACTCGGGCACAAAGATCTAAAATTTCAATTATTCGAGCAAATTTTGGAGTAGTCTGATTTCTATAAATACAATGTATACTTCATTCATAGGTGGACGCAGCGCTAAAGGGAATTCTAGATCATAGCATTTTGTTGAAAGCTGACTTAAGTATAGTTATCTATATAGTTATCTAAAACGTTCAAACTCCGTTGTTGCGCGTAACAGTCACAGCAAAACATTTTCTTCGATTTCAATGTCAAGACAAAACTTAACAGTAAATATAATCCTTTTTATCAACTGCGGCGCATAGCATCCTGTAAACACTTACCATATTTACAAATTTCAACGCTGTTTTGAAATTCCGTAGACTGATTTGTCAGATCCTGTACTGTTTTGCTGAGTCTATCTACGATTGATTGTTTCTCTTCATTCATTGTCTGATATCTATTTAGTTCACGAAGTCGCTCCTTGTCCCGCTCTTCAGTGTATGAACTCGTGACCTCAAGTGACTTATCGATGGTACCCGTCTGTTACGTTTAGATGTCTCAATTTCCTCCTGCAGCTCATCAATGCGTGTGTGTAACTCTGCTATCGTTGTCTTCCATCGTTCATTTTCACCACTGAGTCTATTTATCCAATCCTGAAGCTTTTTCACCGTGTCGTCACCGTCACACATGTCGCTGACAGTATTGCAGATGTCGTGACATTTGTCATTTCCTTTGGGGACCGGCAGTGAAAACACGTATGTGCAGCTTTCACCTACTTTAAAGACATTAGGTCGCTCTCTGTCGTTGCTGCAGTGCGATATCTTCGTCCGCTGTTGCAGTATCGGTTTGGCAGCATTGCCATCATTCGGACAGTAGACTTGAAAAACTTCGCATAGTTGGCGACACTCTTGGCTTCGTTCATGCCGGACCAATAACGTGTAAACACACCTGTCCTCTCCTCCGAGGTGTATAACGCCATGCGTGTCCTCGACATCTCTGGCCGTCAGTGTTAGCGGTAAACGCAACCAGAGCGTCAAACATACTACACAGCGAAAACTAAAGAACGACTTATGCAGATAATTAAAGTGCAAAATCTTCATTTCGACCAGCGATATACATGTGTTCCCGACGTTTGATGCAGGGGATTCTATCTGTAAATAGACTTCGTGACACCAAAGCATTGTGGGATTTTATCAGAGTCGAAAGGTCATGTTTACTTCATAACACTGTCTTTAAGTGTGCCATATAAATCAATTACTCGACATCGAAGGTCGAAAACGTACAGATTAAATACACTCATACTCTGTGACACTGTACCTGCTCTATGAAGGCCACTAGTTGCCGTGAATGCCTGTTTACAATTCATTGACGATTCTGCGTCTTTAATATACAATTGATGACGAAATCCACTTCCTGCTTATGTGTCTTCTGTATAGAGAACTCAGGGATGAAGATATTCATGTTTATTACAATATACTAGCAAATATTGAAAAATTGGTGCAACAGATAAGATACGATAGATGCTATGGACAGATTTTTTTCAAAGCAAGCTATAGTTTTTACTCTGTAACTCAAAAGAGCGCTTTATTATTATTATTATTATTATTATTATAAACTTTATTTCGGACTTAAAAGTCCATATAAATGTTGTGAAATGTTATTACAGACTCTTTGAAGAATTAATTGTTCTCTTGCATACTGGTTGAAAAGAAAAACAATCAGTCAAACAAAAAGAAGCTTATTCCAAACCTTAACTATATCAGACTTGAAGTACAATAAGTCACATGTACGTACAATTGTATTACTACTATTCAAAGTCGCTCTCTCAAACCATAAATCTGTTTACGCATTTGAGCGTCAAAGTTATTGATACTATTAGATACAAACATTGAACTCGCACTACTCCGTTTTTCATAACCCAATAAGAGTCGTGCAGCATTGTTGTATGCAACTTTCAATTTACACATAACAGCCACAGAGTAATTACTCCAGAGTGGTCCTCCATATAGCTGGTAACAATAGGCTTTAAATAGAACACACTTAACATGAAACGTACACTTGCAGAAATTTCTCATCAACATATTTGCTGAAATGTAAAGATATCTCGTCTGTCGCTCGATGTCATCGTCATCTCTAAAGCGATCAGATAAGACAACACCAAGGTATTTTTTCTTAGAAACAACTTCTAATTTAACACCATTGAGATACACAGAAGGAATTTTACACATCCTACTGTGATTAGGAAAAATACACATGCAGTTAGTCTACCATATGTAGTTATGTGTCTACCATAATTTATTTCGCGAAAGTACCATTATTGAAATGTTACAATAGCTATTATCCCTTTCATTGTTAAATTATAGCAAGTTAAACTTGTCTTTTAATAAATAAACTTGAATTGATTTGAAAACCATCACAAAAATCGCATTGCGTGATGTTATACGCTGAACAACACGTTTTGATCAGTCAACTTGATTGCGCTTGTAGGTGTGTCATGTGAATGGTAATGTACTGATTCTAAAATGAATTTTTAAAATTATTTATTTGATGGAGACAGCAAATAGTTTACTGCCTTGCAGCATATGGTCACCTTTTAGCACACTATCAAAGAGGTAGCCCATCGATCGTGTTTTGTCCTACTTTCCTCTTTTCAATTATGAGCAAAATTCAGACTTTTCATGACAAACACGATTGGAACTAATTTGGGATAATTGGATGGTAAATTAATGCCGATTTAATCTACAAACATAATCTCATCTGCTTTTCTTTTTACAGTACACACTTGTTTTCACGAGTAATTTGCAATATTGCAACATTCAGCTATACGGCACCTAACATTTTTGAGAAATTTGAAAAATATGAAAATCCAATTATCCCAAATTAGTTCCAATCGTGTTGACAACTGTTACTCTTTCCTGAAGACGTGCGCTATGGTCAGTAAAGTGGCTTAGACTTCGGCGCAATCGCATCCGTTGTCAGTTGATGGTTAATCTAACACCAATTCAGCATTGGGAAAATGCTGATCCGATGTCAGTTGATGGTTAATCTAACACCAATCACAGGTAGGAAATGATGTTCATGTTGGCGTTACTAAGTGTACACCCAGCAAACCTTTCTTTCCGTGTCTACGGCAATGCGTGTCATACTCCTCGTTCCTCCCTGAACAATGATCATCCATATCGCACCATTATATCACAGGATTTAAAATTCAAAGTTTATATTTGTCTGTTATTGTTCCAAAAAGTACTCTAACTTATAAATTGCTATACTGACAGGGAATTTCTCTTGATGTATATCTATGATTCTTCAGGTTTACATGCAGTGGTTTACAATCGCTAGGCTTTTTCATCATGTGATTGTGTGAAATTCATTGTACTTCTGCGAGATTATTTTGTTCTTGAACTTTTTATGCCACATATTGATACATTAAGAGTTACTGCAAGGTGAATATGCAACGATCCCTTCCATTACGTATACTTTATCAATCTAAGATCACCGTGAAGTCAGAACTCTAATTTATTATGGACTAAATTTGAGATGCTGTCGATGACATGCCAGGTTTTCTTAGCATCGGTTTCCATCTGCCGGCCAGTCCACTAATCCCTCAAGATCAATGTCAAACACTGAGTTTCTGTGAAATTTGTTCAGACCAACAAAATTCTCATTTGAACTATGTTTATTGGATTCATGGAATTGGACCTTGACTATGTGATACAAACACTGACGGAAAGTACAAAAATAAATGACAATTATAACATATTTTATACTTGTAAAAGCTAGTGACACAACAACTAAAATGCAACGCTATTTCCAATGCAATAACGATGTATAAACATGAACGATGAAACCTTGTTTTCGAGATTCTGTAGAAGAGCAACTAACGTCAGAATTGGAGTTTTAAAAACAACGGATCATGATACTGAACACGAGTTAACTGGGAAAACTGTGTCGCATTAATTTTGAAACTGGCATTTAGACAGAGTCTTTCAAGGCTGGTCTTATCCTGATTTCTGTTTTCTTCAGGGAATATTTCATGTCCAGCCAGTCATACCACACGATGCCTCTACCCCATTCGTTGTTCTCTCCGTCTAGGTACTGTCCGTTGAGATTGGAAAGACTACAGCTGCTATACCACCATGCACCGGTGAAACTAACTGCGCAGTTGTGCTTTGCGCTGCGATCATTGTCGTTGTCTTTGGTGGTGAACTGTTTACCGTTGTCAAATTTCATGGAGTCTCCTAGCAGTCAGAAAGAAAGAATTTGTTTTCCGAGATGATATAATAAGCAATGTCACTGCAAGTCAAAGTCATGCATCGTTGTTACATGTTTCATCTCATGATTCAGAACTCTCAAACAATGTTAAAAACTGTATAAAAGTAGAATCTAATAGCGATTAAAATACTTTTACAGTGATAGGTGGTTTTGTTTTCAATGTCGACAAATTGTATTATGATATCTTTATCAAGTCGTTGCACTAAACACAGCATTTATGAAACCCGAATTGAGTCTTCCTTCCCATTTTCAATGCTACAGGGACTGATTCAAATTTTCAAGGCGTTTTGGGAAGTTTTCATAGAATGGAACTTCTACAACGTTGTTATCACTCAAAGTAATTGTGAACGCGAATTGAATAACTTTCATTGAAGTCGTAATTATGAAGGCCATTTGAGGACATACGCTATTGTCTTCAAGGTATTGGCCAACAGATAGTGAAACAGCGACAATGAGTGAAGGTCGTTGATTTTCAAGACGTATTAAACGTCCATACGAAATTTTATTTGATTGATAAAATACACATCGGAATTACTAATGTAGAAAAGATTTAAATGAAATACCTGCATTTCCACTGTAAGATCCAAGCGTTATCTCGTATCGTCTTCTTTCATTGGCTATTGTAAAGTCATCATACTGTGCAAATCTTGTTTCGTTTTCAAAGTTTTCCAAATCCACTCTGAGTTCGTATCGTCGTCCCTGATTGGTCAGACGATGAATCTTGTCATTTCCCAACCAGAACTCTCCGTTCAGATCACCGAATCCGTTCTTGTAGTCTTCCCAGCCTCTGTAGAAATCTACAGACCCGTCTTGACGTCGCTGGATGACCTTATAAGGCAAACGACTAGGTTATGTGTGAAAGTAAACATTTGAGCATGGCAAGTGTATTTTCATAAACAGTTCTTCGGATATTATGATCAGTCATAGAAGTGTGCTGATGCGAAAAGAATACAGCCATCGATGAAAACCGACATGTCTTATGAAGTGACACCAATAGACAGGCAGATAGACAGACAGACATAAAGACATACAGATGGACAAACAAAATGATAGACATAGCAACGTTAAAATAGGGAGGAAAGAAATCGATGGTTAGATTGGCTGATTGATGATTTTTGACAGCATATTTCAACCTACCGTCCATCCTGCCGAATCTGTCTCTACATCACAGTAGACTTGAAATGGTTTTCCATCGTTATCAGGATCAACTGTATACAAACCACTCGGCTGTACAACACTGCAGTCTTCAGCATACTCGTTTACCTTGCCTGCAGCAGTGTGCAAGGGAAAACAAAGTGTGATAAATATTTGAGGACAAAAACAGACAAATTCCTGACATGGGAGGACAAAACAGACAAATTCCTGATATGGCTGTGGTTTGATGAGCTTATAGCTTACAGGCAGCATGGGGAATTTCCTTTGTATGATGGCAGTAAAGTTAAGATATTTCTGAAACCTATCACCCTTTGTATACTTAAGGCAGTATGCGCCTTGAAAGTGAACGACTTAAACTTTTGCTCAAACTTTTCTTAAGTACTCTTTCCATGCACCATTCTCTTTCAAAATCAAGAATAAAAATTGGGGGTCACCGTGCAAATTTTGGTACATGAGAAACAAATGGCCGCCATCCCTGTGTTAACTTTATGGAGGAAAAGAATATTTTCGATTTTCGACACTAAGACGGTGAAAATGTTTCTTACACCAAGAAGAGCTTTAAAATCAGCCCTCACAAGTGGTAGATTAGAAAAGAATTGTAAAGTTCGAATGTCTCAACCGCCTATAACATAAGTTTTGCCTGGGGTTAAATGTATTGCATTCATCTTAAAGAATAAACTTCCCATTACCTCACCGTTAAAACGTGTGGGTTTATAGTCGCAACGATATTCCTTACCTTGGACAGTTGTTGCCAGAGTTGAGATCGGACTCACAGCATGAACATTCATTTTTTTCAACTCCTGATTTTGGCCAAGAAGTTCGACAATTACCGAACTCATTCTTTCAGTCTCTGACCTACATCTCTCATTTTCCTGCTGAAGTAACTCTTTGTTTTCTAATTCTTTGCGTGCTCCTTCTTTTGTAACATTTAATTCTGCAATAAAGATATTTGATTATTTATATGGTGCAATAGCTCTAAAACTGATCGTCTCAAGATAGAGTAACAGTTTAACGCCCTCTTGAAAGCAAATATTATTGACGATGCTTAGTTGACATGCTGCGATCGACAGAAAGTTGTCATGCGTTAAGTCATATCATAACAATTTTGTACTTTTCCTGCCCCTGAAAGAGATTTCAGATTTTAATGGAATCATACAAGAGTGTCAAAGGACTCTTACCATCCATGCAGATGTCAACTTTGCTTTGCAATTCGCTCGCCTTTGTAGCAACAACATGTAGTGTGTCACGGAGTCTCTCGGTAACCGACTTATGATGTCGTCCCTTCTTCCGACCATCATGCACCTGTTTCGTTGGGTGGTGTAGCTTTGCCGCAGAGATTTGTTGCATGAAATCAGATTTCTGAGACTCCAGAGAGTCTTCAAGCTGAAGAATCCTCTTTTTCAGACGTTCAGTTTCCGAACCAAGGTTAATTATCCACTCCCTTAGCTCGCTAATCGTTTCATCAACGAGACATATTTCAGTCATGGCGTTGCACAGGTCAGGACATTCATCGCTTTCTATCGGACTGGCTTGAGAAAACAAGTATGTGCAGCTGTCACCATGTTTAGATGTCGTTGATTGCTGTTTCCCATTGTTACAGTGCGACATTTTTGCTTGTAACTGCACTATCAGTTCACTCGCAACGTCATGCTTTGAACACAAATGTTCAAAAATCTCGCATAGTGGGCGGCATTCTTCGCCTGTAGTGTGTGGAACCAGTAAGGTGTACACGCACCTGTCCCCTTGCTTCAATGCGACATGTTGGCCTTCGAATTCTGTTGTCGACACCAGCCTTATCACTGTGAGAATCAAGCACACAGCAAAATGCTTACACCAGAAACACTGCCAGGGCCGCTTTGATGCTTGAATCTTCATTTCAAGGCTGGATAGCATACAATTTTTGAACCGCTAGGTACCAGTGACGGCAACAACAAACTTGCATGGATTCGAAGCCCTTACTAGTAGATAGAAGAATGCAGTTGTTTCCGGTGTTTCTGGAAGCAGTCTCGTGTAGGGAATATAAATGAAGTCTCCTGTGCACAATATGTAGGGTCATAAAAAGTCATAAATATACCGCTCCAAGTGTCACCATGCTAATTCGGCACAAGGCCTACAGACTAAAGATTTGTCAAAGTGCTAACAGTATGCGACTATATCCGGGCAAAGGTCAAGAACTGAAGTGGGTGTATTTACACAGCTTACAAATAAAATATAAACTTGCGGACTGGTCAGTTTCTTCAGCCTAGGGGCCGTGAATCCCTTGGGGTTCACCCTGTTTTTGACTTTGGTGATGGGGTCACCATGTTTTGAAACGCTACATGGGGGGGGGGGGGGGAGTGAGCATTTTAAAAAATTACAACAGGGCTCACACCAGCCTAGAATACACAATACAAGCCACGAATTTCATTCAGTTGCGTTTGCCATTCGGACGCGTAACTTTAATACATCAGACATATATATCAGAAATATCTGGATTTTTTTTTTCAAATTGGAAGTCTGTTTTGCAAAGCATCATACGTGTCACAAATAGCATCATTCAGTTAGTTTTTGACGAGCCCTTTGGGCGTGTAACTTTAATATATCAGAGATATCTGAATGTTTGGATATTGAAAGTCTGTTTTGCAAAGTGTACTAAACATGAAATTTTCAGTTCATATGAAAAGCATGACAATCCTGATCGTTTTATGTTTTCTCTATGAGAATTCACTATAAGAAAGCAACATGCACTAAATCACAATACATTAAAAACAGTGACATATTTTAGAAAGAGAAAAATGACAAGATATTTTCATTCTTATCGACGCAACTATTTTCCTTCCTGTCACAGGTTTTCAAATAATAGGCGTTTTTTCATTTAAGTAAAATGATAGTTAACAAAAGGACGTTTTCATCATTATTATCTGTGCTTTTATGGTTTCAACGTTAAAAGAAAAGGTCCCCTCAGACACTGCGCACATCAGATTTGACTACAACTTATAAAAATAGCTCTCTTATACTTCTCAGGAGATGTGATCGGATGGCTGGCAACAGTTAATACCCACTGAAGTTTTTGATTTACTGCTGTTCTCTCTGGGATACTAGTGATTGACATCAATTTATGTACAACAGTTCTGGACATCTGGTTATGCGTACATATAGGAAGTGTGAAATACATTCATATCAGCTTATTCAAAATGCTGCATTCAGACTTTGAAATTGAAACTTTGAAATTCAGATATTGCAACTGACATGTCAACAATGTCACCATAACATAGAATGACTGAATGTTTAAAATATAACTGAAAAGGATTATATATAATATAATATATTTATATGTATGCATGTATGTATGTATGTATGTATGTATGTATGTATGTATGTATGTATGTATGTATGTATGTATGTATGTATGTATGTAATGTATGTATGTATGTATGTATTATATTGTATTATATTGTATTATATTATATTTCATCTTTTTGTCTCACCTTTGTCACCTGTTTTCAAAAGTTGGAATGGGGAATCAGGTACATTTTTCACGTCCGTAAAAAAGTCATTAACAGCGTCCCCAGTCAAAGAAACTGACCAGTCCCTTATGAACAACGATCTTCTGTCTCTTTTTAACACCGATTCCAGCACTTTGTCATTTGACTACATCGCTTCAATCTGAACAGAACATCGTCCAAGCGATTGCATTATCAATATGTCTGTATCATAGGATATATTTAACTAGTTTGCATCTGGACGTGGTGTTGATTTATTCCTCTCATACGATTGTCACATCGAACAGTGTCGAGCAGACGAATGTGAACATGTGATCACTGGGTGCACTTTCTTACGAAAGACAGGGAGAAGAGACATTTGTTAGTGGATACTCACTTGTATGGGGGATTGCCAGACTTATCAAATCCATTAACGCAGTAATGCCTCAGTGACGTAATTAAATAATTTCAGTTACATGTGTGATGTGATAATCATTGTATGAGGGGTCCATGACATTACTTTTCAAGGTGGTCATATGAGAGATTGTTTGAATAGTAAGATTGGAGTAATAAAAATGAAAATGTCATAAAATTGAAAGCTTAACAGCTTGAATTTTACAAAGTGATAGAATAATGCAAAACATTGAAATACTGTTTTTATCTATCGAAACATCAAATTCACCGATTAATAAATATCACTTGAATCGGTCTCACTGCTATGAAAATATTGTTTGACGAGAGCATTAATGTTATTATGGAACGATAAAACCTACAAAATTTAAATTATTTTTAAATGTAATTTTTATAAGTTGTTTTAGTGTATGTAAACCATTCCTATTTGACCAGGTGGTCACAATAGTTTGGTAAATAAATAAATAAATAAATAATAATAATAATAATAATTATTATTATTATTATTATTATTATTATTATTATTATTATTATTATTATTATTATTATTATTATTATTACAAGTTTAGGGGCTATAAGTATTATATAGAAATCTAAAAAACAATTCATTGAAGCTGTGGGACTTCTGAAAAAAAGGTGTTGTTACTCCTGAATGGTTGCCATGGAAACATCTCACATTAAAATGAGTGTGATTTTTCTGGTGTGCTAACCAGAAAACCCCTTATTATCAATTTTTTACATCAATTAATAGTTCTTTAATAGGAATTAGGGAAAAGTAACATTTTCAATCCCAAAATAGTTACTATGGCAACTCGAAACATTAAAATAAGTCTGGCATTTGTGTTCTCTGACCCGAACTTTCCCACTAGATAATTTTCATATCAATCAAAGTTACTTTTCATGGGATATTAGAAAAACTGAAATTTTCAACACCTAAAATGGTTACCATGGAAACATGGGGCAGTGAAATCGATATCATATTTGGTCTTTTCGACCCAAAATACCCTTATGGTGAAATTTTCACGGAAATTGAACCTATTATTATTCGTGTTATTATTTCTATATAATACTTTCTATATAATACTTTATTAATTATTAATTATTGTACTTGGGCCTCAGCCCAAGTACATTTGTTTTCATTCCGTGGGAAAAAACTCTGTAAGGTATAACCATTCCTGGCTGAGACCAGGGAGGGCAAAATGTCTTGGCTTCATCTTTCTTGGCATAATAAATGGCGTAATGATGTTAACTGAATGGAAGTGCTGCTCTCAGCCAGTCTTGAATAAGTGAGATGTGAATATTAATGCTTCTCTATCTGAGTTTTTGCCACAAAATCTTCTGAATATAATCAAAATGTGCATCGAAATGCAACAATTAATGCACCCTCCGTTTCCTAGGCGATGGCACGACCCTTGCTACACCCACTGGACGAGCCAAAGTGGGAGGGGTAATTTCAGTTTGGTCGAACAAGAGAGCTCGAGACCAGAATTTAACATTTAAACTTGAAACATGTTTAATCGCTGACAAGATGTGGACTAGTGTTAATCGAAGTAAAATTGTGAAAAGGAAAGGTTTTATATCCCGGACACAATGAAAAACATTACGACTGGAAACTGTACCCCCAGTTGAGAATAGTAATGCCCACAGCGATGGAGAACACTTATCCTTGAGCTGAGAAAACCAGACCATCATTTCGAAATAGAGCTGCAGATTCGAGAAGCTCGTTCAAAATAGCTAGGTACACCCCATAAAGGGGTGGTTTCGAGTTTTGAGGGCAAATTTCGCCTCCTTCATATAGAAATCGTACGTTTGTTTTTCCAGGAGAACACACCATTTGACACAAAATTTGCATGTAAAGGGGTCGCCAGTAAGCACGTGGTCAAATCTGGCATAAGAAACAATATGAAATGTTGGGTAAAGCCAGTCCAAAATAAACTGATTTGAACTTTTGTGTTTTGTAATTTATACCACTGCAGTAACATTACCTTTTTTTGACAGATCATCACACAATGTAATACGTTTTGAAACTGAAAACTCCGACGTATTCTGTGTCTCCTTTGCTAAAAAATACGGTATGCCGATTACCATGTAAGGAGATGATGACGTCAAGACAGATTTGTAGTGTGTTTGGTCCTGGATGGTGCACGAAGTTTTGTCAAGGTAGCTTGTGTATTTATTTCCTAAATGGGAGAGATTAGAGTCGATCTAAACGAAGGTCGAAGAATGTTATGATCCTCTAAGCGAGCTGAACTCTAACGCGAATGGTTGGATAATTTGGAGGATGTCTAGAATGATCTCGTCTCATTAAGATTATTTGGCGGTCAGAATTGAATTTCAACTGCGTCACAAGTTTGCGAAATGAGTATTCCGTCGAACGGTCAACGAACGATATTTTAGAAATCTGGAGACATGGCACATCGCATTTTTATTTTAATATTTTATATTTTACAAAAGATGTAAGAAGCAATGATTTTGTCGAAAATTCTGAAAAAAATATAGGAAGATTTGATCGCGAACACATTTTCACTTGGGTCAACTAGCTCTGCGTACGATGCTGTGTGTTCCGCTACAGCTAATCGCCCCGCTCACCACAGCCCTGCAAAGACCCGTACGCGTACGTAGGGTCGGTGACTTCAAATCCATTTTGGGACTTGACGTAAAAAGCCAAATTACTGCCGAAATTCAGCGTTCTTGGGCCCAAGTCGTATCCCAGCCTACCTCAGCTACTCGATCGCTTCCAAAAATGACAGTCTTTTATTCACTTCTCGTAAATAACCGTCGATGTCGGCAACTCTCTCGCTAGCCCTGCGTACGATGCTGTGTGTTAGCTGTAGCACATAGCATCGTACGCAGGGCTAGGGGTCAACATGGGTTCGCAGCCATGTTGCCTCAAAACTTATTTCTGTCTGCACTCAAAACTCAAAAATATCGGACATGAACCTGAAAGATCGATGCAATTTTGTCAAACTTCGGCGAAATTTCAGCATATAGACAAAATTTCATCTAGGTAAGGTAAATTTACTGAAATTTGATCGACAAATAATCCTGAGCTTGAACGTGACAGCTCGCTTTCTCCGGGAAGTCAAGCATCCAGCTGCTCATACACAGTTGCCCATATGGCCAGGTTTATGAGATTGTTTTCAAGCGACGGCGGCAGACCGTACGGGGCTCTGGATATGAACCTACCGCCGGTGTAGCTGTAATAACTGTTTCGTTGTTTTTAGTGCCCACGGACGAAGTCCTGGGGGAGTTATAGGTTTGGTCATGTCAGTCCGTCCGTCCGTCCGTTCACGCAGATATCTCAGACATGCCCTGGTCAATTTCTTTCAAACTTTGCACAAGAATAGTAACCAACCCCATACAGGTGCACGTCGATTTGTTTTACAATGCGATCGAATTTGGCCGTGTTAGAGGACTTTTTAGTTTACACCTCCATAGACTCCCATGTATAAGGCAGTTCTCCATAGACTTTCATGTATAAGGCCAAGAAAAATAAAAATTTAGTTTCTCATCGTATTCATATTGCCTAAAGGATGCAGTGACACAGTTTTTTGTCCCCACGGATAAAGTCCAGGGGGCTTATAGATTGGGTCATATCCGTCCGTGAGTCCATCAGTGAGTCCATCGGTTCACGCAGATATCTCAGACATTTTGACAAAATATCATGTGACCTTGGTGACCTTTGACCTCAAATATACATTATTGTCCATAACTCAGTAACCACAAGTGCTAAACCTTTCATATTTGGTATGATGGGACACCTTATGACGCCATATATTGTACCTCATTAATTATGCGCATATCTAATTTTGAGCGAGCCAATAGAGCTAGAGGTCTGATTTTTGGTATATAGGGATAAGTTAACAATACAATTTGTTTGACAAAACGTCACGTGACCTCAATGACCTTTGACCTCAAATATACATATTTGTCCACAACTCAGTAACCACAAGTGCTACATCCTTCATATTTGGTATGATAAGACACCTAACGACACCACATATTGTACCTTATTAATTATGCGCATATCTAATTTTGAGCGAGCCAATAGAGCTAGAGGTCTGATTTTTGGTATATAGGAATAACTTGGCAATACAATTATTTTGACAAAATGTCATGTGACCTCAATGACCTTTGACCTCAAATATATATATATTTGTCCACAACTCAGTAACCACAAGTGCTACACCCTTCATATTTGGTATGATGGGACACCTTATGAAACCACATATTGTACCTCATTAATTATTCGCATATCTAATTCTGAGCAAGCCAATAGAGCTAGATGTCCGATTTTTGGTATATAGGGATAACTATAGGGTAGAAATCTAAATATGCCCATCTAAATATTAGACATCTACCATCGAGAACAGAAGAAATTTGCTGTAATTTGAATATTTCAGGAGTTTAAGCAATTTCACTATAAATAAAGAACCCCTGCCTCAAACTCCACAAAAGTTGCTAGACATATTTTGCCGTTGTCATGCGATTGCTTCGTTTAATAACCAGTTAATCAAATGCCTAATTGACAGGAGGAAATTCAAGACCATATTTGAATAGTAGTATATATTGTCCTCAAAATTACTCTATCTCGGCCCAAGTACTCATTGCCTTCAGCAATACTGCCTTGTTATTATTATTATTATAATATGAACTTTGATATTACTGAAGGTCAGGGCATTTTTGAAGGGTCCCTGTCATTTTCGAATAGTTAATGTTGCCCTGGCATATTTAAAATTACCCTGACTGACTGACTAACAGACTGACTGAATGATTGAATGACATTTTAAATCGATTAATCGTAAAGCCTCACTTTGGGCGAGGCAAAGTAACAAATTGACCGAGGTTAGTATAGTCTAGTATTTAAGTGACAATAATCATCCAGACAAGTTCAGATATTTTCATGAAAATTGAAATTGAAAATCCTCGGGGCCTCTGAAGTAATATCTGGATATTCCTAATGTGAAGAAGTGATTGCATTTTGGTGTATTGTCATGGATTTTTTGTTCACATTGTAGCATTGCCGACGCTCTTACTGCAAAATCATCATTTAGATGTAAGCCACATATCGACAATCTTGCAAACTGCGGGAAGTGTACGCAGCTGCTTCCGCTCACTGGCTGCTGATCCACATTTCCTCTTCATTGAAATTTAAGGTTCCATATGACAACAACGTTAACGTTATAGGAAATTGAACATTATGAGCAACATAGCCCTACAATAGGTTAGACCCGGAATTGAAATGGATCACGGTACAAACAAAAATATGTGCACCAAGGCGCACAGAAATATGTGTATTTCTATACACGTTTGCACACCTGGGTTTGTTTGTACCTGTATCACGTGATCTTTTTGGCGTACTGAGTCCGTTGAACACATCGCGTCCAATTTATTCCAGAGCAGAACCATTAGAGTGTGATGCAGGTATTTTTTGCAATTCGCACTGCTTGGTAAACGTAGCGATTATATGATTTACGTTGTGGAAATGGACTCATCCAGAAGCTGAGGTGATTTGGGATATCAGGATCAGTCGATTCGTCTCTCTCAGAAATATAGTGATCGTTTTGATTGTTTAGAGTTATCTTACCTAATGTATTATTTTCTTGTTACTCGTAAGTAGGCCTATCGGTAACTAATGAATGAACTAATGAACTACTTTACTATGCTTAGTTCTGTGGCTGATTACATGATGCACAGACGTTAATAACAGCCCTTAAACGCTAGATATATGTTTCGACACGAAGTGCTTGACTTATAGAAAATAAACTATAGGCGGCGTCCTTCGGAATGACAGCGAAATTTACATCTGAAAGGAGCCAGGAGATGGTATCGCTATTGTACATTTCTTGTCTAACGTTCGCAACACCTGGGTCAAATAACTGAACTTTGACCCCATCGTTCGTGTCCTGACAAGCACTTTGAATACACAATATCTTTATTTGATGGTAAACCTAGCAGTGCTACTTAATTGTTGCATCTAGGGCACAGTTCCAGCACTACATAGTTACAGCGCCAAGAATGCATCCAATTTCCAGCCCTCTTATTGAAGAATACATTTGTTATGGATTACCGCTTGATTTTTTCTCTCAGTGCCTATTAAATACTAATGATAAGTTTGATAAAGGGACTGTGATACGGGTAATATTACTTTTATTCATTAAAAGAAACATGTACTAAACAAATTAATGGTCATCAAGCTGATCAACACAGGTCTCATGGCCGATTTCGTACACAGATATCAAGCATTTTAATTTCCAGCGAGTCTGTGAGAAAATCAGTGGAATACTTTGGCATCAGGTAGCTCTTACACTGTTAACACGGCAAATTAAAACGCCCAAGGCCGAACGCCTGCTATTGTTTCCTCTCGCATTCTGGCTGCCTGCCAATACCAATATGAATACATACATCATGTTTGCATGCTCCGTCACTCGCTTTACCCTGTTAACTAAATATTAAATCACACACTCGCGAATTTTCGCAAGATAATTGAATATTTGCATTGCCATCGAAATGCTAAGAATGGTGATCATGTTATGTCACTGTGTGTTGTGAAGGCGAGTTTGTATTTTGAAAGGTTTTTTGTCTTTGTAGAATGGTTTCAATGACTTCATTGACGGCAGAATTGAAAAGGTAAGCGTAGTGAGCGGACAAGTCGATGTGTATCACTGTGAGTGACCGTGTATGCCTTCCTTGCAGCGGGGCGTGCAATGAGATTGGAAGATCTCCAATGCTGGTCGGCATCGAGCCAAGTTTGGTCTTGGTCAGTGGATTTACGAGATTAGATTGACAACAAAAGAGAGATCGCCTGGAGAGGGGAAGCTCGCATTGAAAAAAATAGACCAAGAGCAGCGTTTGTGGAACAGTCGTTGCAATTTGAAATCGAGGAGACGAAAGTGTCGGGTGTAGAATTCATATTGGTTTCGCTCTAAGTATCTTGATGATTCGCACTGAAGCATTTTATCTTGGTATTTGCGGCAACCCCTGGTTACAGAGGATTTTAATTGCAAATAACGGGACACACTGACCGTACACAAGTGACGGACTTTTTTACAGCGTCCCGTACAAATAGTGGGTTGGTCTCGTGGTTGCGAGGGACGCTATCGTGATCGACGTAATCGCACTTGTAGAGGTGAAATTCCCAGCAGCGTTTGTTAACAGGAGCCAGATTTCAAAAGCGGCGTGCAAAGAAGGTATGTATAAATCTTATTATCGGGTCATATTTGCAGCAACTTCAAGCCCTTTCCTATTGCACAGAGGGTAAATCTAGGACAGAACGTAATGTTGTGTGGTTAACAGTTTAGGGAAGTGAAACTTAGGTATATCGGTTGGAGGCTAACACGAATCTATGTACTGAGGTATTTTAAGACACGAAATGAAATCCCAGTCTATCTCCCTTAATCCAATTCAAAATAATTATGAATCTTTTCAACGCACGTCAGGTGACTATATCAATTTAAAGAGGCCTTCTTGCAACATACGCCCTGTGATTTTCTTTCGAAGATATTTAAATATTGGTATTTATGTACACTACTTATGTGTACAATGGCAACATTTAAATACATTTTGATGTAACTTAAGATGTACTCGATAATATACATCTGGCAATTAAAAAGTTTACCAAGGCGAGTATGTCTTATGTAACCCTGACATAAAAGCCACGTTACTGGCCAGGCTGAGCTGTCGTTCCCAATGTATAATTCCGTTCTATACGCTGGCAGCACTGGGGAATGTTGGTGCTGGTCGCAGGGACAGTATGGTCGCATACGGGACCTTTACTACTACACGCCCTATTGACTCTCCATCGAAGGCAAGCATTCAGCATCGCTTACGTATGACCTTTGAAACGCTGGCGTCCAATGAAACATGTAACAATTCATTATGACTGTTCACTCACTGTTCCTTTGTTGACATTTGTATCTTTGCGTTTCAGTAGCGATTTAAGTTTAATCCACGGTAGCAACCTTTGGTATCAAACAGGTGATCTGATTCGGGTCTTTCCGTTTATGATGGCACGTAGCTATATAACAAAATATGGATTTAATTTGACTAAGTTTCAAAATGCCTCGATTCTCAAGGGCTACTTGTAATGGGGTTATTTAATCATTTGAGAGATGCACAATCAATGCAACGACATCAATTTTTACAATGTACACGGGGAAACTATTCAA
The DNA here is from genome assembly GCF_041260155.1 of Ptychodera flava. Classification (NCBI taxonomy): domain Eukaryota; kingdom Metazoa; phylum Hemichordata; class Enteropneusta; family Ptychoderidae; genus Ptychodera; species Ptychodera flava. The sequence goes on along the minus strand of NC_091943.1, from coordinate 39,088,904 downwards.
CTGATCGATTCGAGTTTGTGATAAAACTTTTGTACATTTAGTACTATCACATGCACGTAAGGATGCAAAGATACTAGGCTATTAGATTGTATTCATAGTCCATACAAGGAAAATTTAGTAAGACAGGGTGGAAACGGGAAAAAGATATACCTACATGGGTACATATACATATACATACATGGTAGTGAAGCAGAGAGACTGGGAGGCAGGGAGAAAGGCAGATACAAACGGAGAAGAACGATCTAATGCAGACAAAATTACAGCAAAGACAGCTATAAACAAATTGCATTTCAGACGACAAAGCTGATCATCAGTATCAACAGAAAATACAATCACAAAATTGGCAATTGACAATGAAGACCACAGCAAGAGGCAACCAAACACGCTTGTTTTCAAAAACTGTCAAACACTTGGAAGGAAAGTGAAAACTGTTCAGAACTGCCTTCCCTCTTTTACAATTTGTAATTTTAACGTTTTCCCCACCCAGAGTCATCTTCCGTCAACACCCCACTATCCCTCTCCCCGATATAAAATTCCCATCTACCCTCAACCTGCTACGTAAACTATCCACTCCCCCTCTTCCAATATTTATTGGTATTGCTCTTCTCCTGTGCACGCTCTCTCCATTCTTATTACGCGATACAGAACTTATATACTTACAGTTTGTTTTCATTACATTCTTTCATCTATATAAGATTATGATTACAGGCGGCACAGTCCACTGCATTCCAGTTTGAGTAATTTCAAAAACTTGCCAACACCATGTACCTTCCTTAGCTGTTCCTACTATTTATAATATAACACTCGCTTGAAATATATTGATAGAATATTGTCACTGAGAAGAATATTTCTAATGACGCCAGCAGATAATTTGCAATGTTAAACAGGAACAGAACCTGCCTGATCTATAGTTCAGCACAGGGTGTTGTCTACATGTCCGTCCCCGGGGGTGGGTAGGTGTTTCGTTGTATCGCTAATAAAGATATATTCTACCAACCTTTGGTGTTTCGGTCTTAACTTAGCACTGCCCTTCACAATACACGTTTTATCAACATGCTGCATCTATTATCTGATGAGTTTGAGTGCCTAATTAGCCAAAGTAATCAAGGGTAAATTACTAATCTGTGGACGCTCTCACCAGATTATCACCCGATTAAATTTGACAAAGTCAATAACGAACGCACCAGCAAGGTATAACTGTCTTCACCTTGCTGGTGCGTTCGTTATTGACTTTGTCAAATTTAATCGGGTGATAATCTGGTGAGAGCGTCCACAGATTAGTAATTTACCCTTGATTACTTTTGGCTAATTAGGCACTCAAACTCATCAGATAATAGACGCAGCATGTTGATAAAACGTATATTGTCAAGGGCAGTGCTAAGTTAAGACCGAAACACCAAAGGTTGGTAGAATATATCTTTATTAGCGATACAACGAAACACCTACCCACCCCTCGGGACGGACATGTAGACAACACCCTGTGGTTCAGGAAAGACGTTACCATTCATAACAACATAAGAGTATTTGATTTATCGGACCTTTACTAAACAAGCGATTACAGAATACCACGGACCAGTTACTCGATGTTTGATCTCGTCAACTGAGGTATTTCAATAACTGACAAGCGTCAGCTAGATGCCAGACGGGATCAATCAATGGAAATCTGACAAGTCGTGAAGTAGTAGTAAAGAATACGAACGTTGGTGGAATATTGCAAATACGTGAATGCAGAGTTTATGACGCCCGCTTGTAGGTTCTTCTGCCATTGAATAAAACTAATAAACCGGAAATACCACCTTTTAACAGGGTCATGAGGTGTAGAAATAGTTGATAAGAATCACATTTTATAGGTCATTGTTCATAGTCAACTTCTAATACGGCGTTTACCCACAGTAAAGGTTATGAACGAGATACAAGTGTACACAGAGGGTAATGTTCTTGTCTCATTTAATCCAGTCAACTAAACAATATATAAATGTACTGTATTTGCATTTACTTGCTTATACTGTATCTTGAATCTGATAGATTTATATTTTCATATTATATTTTCAGTTCCGCAACATCTACCATGTCTTGGAGTAGCAACCCAACCGCTGAGAATGTCAGTGTTTTGCGGGGAGAGCGAATATCTTTCCCGTTTGATTTGCCAGCAACTACAATACACAGTACTCTGGAACACCTTGTGATTCCGTACTTTGGTGGCACAGCAGGCGACAGAGCTGCAATTATTTACGGCGACAAGATCGTCACTTTCAATGAACTCAACGCCAGAGCCAACGCACTCGCTCGTTCTATCAGGAAGCGACTGATCGTTAAAAGATGGCAAACACCGGCATGCGTTGGGCTTCACATGGGACCTTCAGACAGCGTTATCGTTGCAATCTTTGCCATCCTCAAACTTGGACTCGCATATCTACCCTTGGATCCAATGTATCCGACGAAACGTCTCTCGCGAATGATAGAGACGGCTAGGCCAGTGTGCGTCTTGACGGAAGAAGAACATAACGATTCTATGATGAAGGTGATGCGAGACATTCCAACAGTCAGAGCACCTCAAGTCTTTCTGATAAATCAGCTTCAAAGCGAGGATGAAAACAAGAACTTGTTCAGTTTGTATAGATTAGACGAACGAGACAAACTCATGTCAAATGGGGAATCTTCGACAGCGTGTATCTTATACACTTCAGGATCAACTGGCCTGCCAAAAGGTGTCATTATTTCTCATAGGGCAATCCTCCATCGCGTCTCTGCTCTCTGGAATTCATTCTACTTCACAAGTAAAGACGTTGGCTGCTTCAAAGCCTCGCTGAGTTTTGTAGACTCAATTACTGAAATATTCGGTTTTCTTTTGCGTGGTAATCCCATCGTTGTTGCCCCTTACTGCATCACTTCTACTCCAGCAAGATTCATCGAACTCCTTGACAACCATGACGTCACGTGGGTGATGTTAGTTCCCAGCCTTCTGGACGAAATTGTAAATTCTCTGTCGAACCAATCGGACTCAAAGGGTTCGGGAAAGCTAGAGTCTTTAAAGTACTGGGTTATGACCGGTGAAGTGTTACCCATACAACTCGCCAAGAGATTTTTCGATCAGCTTCCAGGAAGAATACTTTGCAACCTCTGGGGAGCAACAGAGCTCACGGGTGACGTCACACACTCCGAGTACACGATGGATGACATAGAAAATTGTAAACACCTGGGGAAAATACCAATAGGTACACCAATCCAAAATACTAATATTTATGTACTAGATGAGAATATGCAACCAGTTGACATCAGTGAGCTTGGAGTTGCGTATGTCAGTGGCCCTAATTTAAGCGACGGTTATCTCAATGGAACCACAAACGACACCAACGGAAAATATGGTTGCTATGACAGGTATGGCGATCGCGGCAAGGGTCGTAAGGAGCCCAAACGGTTCCAGTACAATCCGTTCGACTATCACCCTCAGCATGCTGTCCTCTACAACACTGGCGACTACGTCCGGGCCATGAAGAACTCGTCAGGAACGGGGGATGTGCACCTAGTGTTCGAGGGACGAACCGACTCTCAGGTGAAGATCAGGGGCTTCAGGATCGATTTGATCGAAATCGAGGCTGGTGTTTATGAGGTTCCCGGTATTATGCGTGCTCACGTATTCTGTCACATAGATGAGGATGAAAGTAAACTAGCTGTTGCATACTACATAGCAAGGGATATGAGTCCTGGCGCCGATCCAAGTACTATCAGAGATCACCTTGCCACTACTTTACCGTCTTTTAGCATGCCCAAGGGTGTTATACGGGTGGACAGTTTTCCATTGTTACCAAATGGTGAGTGTCCTTTTTGACTTAAGTGACTTGTTTCTTGTTTTCTTTTCTATTGTTTGCAATGAATCGCTTAATGTTAAAAGAAGCTGAAGACGTCATACTCATAGTAAAACTGGTGAAAGTTCTTTGGTGCACAACGATTCACAGTGTTCAGAATGCATCATCAATCAAAAGCTCTACTGAACCTGGATCGCCATGACAACAACTCGATACCAATGTAGGGGTCAAAGTTCAAAGTGTTGTGTTCACTTTTTTCCTTACGTTAAACATTGTTGTAAAATACTTCCATGCCCATACCATGCGATTACCTGTCCTCGATATAGATGGCCCAAGGCACACTTCCACTCGGCGTCTCCCGATCAACATGTGTTTTTATCATTGGATGTTGCCTTTGGCAACATGTTTCGTCACATTTAGGGTCAGTACAATCTGCAGAAACGGTTACTGAAATGATTTAACTGTTTTGGAACATCAAATTCATTTTCGGATTTTTTCAACAAAAATATTCATAATTTATAGCATTTTGAGTAGATTCGGTAAATTCTGCCATGAAAACCATGACAAAAAATGTTCTATCGACCGAATCATATATTTTGCATGATTCTGTGTTACGTCAATAAAGTAAAATAGTTACTCTTGTGTCAGTTGCAGGGAGACTAAAGAAATTAATTGATGAGATTAAACTGGAAAAAAGTTAAATATTTATTTGAACACTAAGTCTTGCTCAGAGTAAATTAGACACCTACTCTTTATAAGACGATCTCAGTGTAATGTGTACCTAAGCCAATTTTCTTTTGTAGTTGTGGTCTTACCAAATTTGAAAACATTTGCAATCAATGGGGTACAATATGATTGACTATTACCACATTTAATCAGAAATGAGCATCTTGATATGCCGACTATTTTCGTAAAATAATAAAGCGATGTTTAATAGAGCGCACGCCAAGACTTTTGATCAAATCAACTTCAGTCTGTTTTCACGGCTAGGGAAAGAATCAGCAATCGTATATTTATATCTGTTTCAGTTCATCAACGTAAGAATTTAATGTAATTTATGACTTGTGTCGCATGTCGTACATTTTGACTTTCACTGGCTGCTATTATTTGTTTGAGACCAATGAGTCCAAAACGTTTGCTTGTCATCGTAACGTTATCTGATTTAAAAAATTAAATTTTAAATAAGAGTAACAAGGAACAATTTTACTAAATTTCACAATTCCAGGCAAAATAGACGTTGATGGTTTATATGAAGTGTACAAAGATTCGCAGCTTACACCGGAACAATTAGAAGAAAAGAGGGAAGAGAGAAGGGCTAAAGAAGAGGAAGAACAAAGACTGCGTGAGGAGGAGCTGGCCAGACGAGCAGAAGAGGAGAGGCAGAGGGAGGAAGAAATGATTAGAAAAGCAGAAGAAAGGAGGAAACAGATGGAAGAAATGATGAAAAAAGCACAGGAGGAAGAGGAAAGAAGAGCCGCAGAAAGAGAGAAAAGATTGGAAGAAATGAGAAGACAGATGAAGGAAAGGGAAGAAGAATTAGAAAGGATAAGAAAAGAAGAAGAACAAAAGAGACTGGACGAGGAAAGGGCCTTGGAAGAAGAGTTGGATATGGAGATACGAGAGGCGTTTGAAATGGTTGAGGAAGAAGTGCATGCGGAAGAAGATAAGATGTTGAATGCAGAAACTAAAGAAGAAAGTGAATACGAAAATGAAAGCGAGGAAGATGATGAAGATACTGGTGAAGAAGAAGATGAAAAAGAAAAGAAAGACTTGAGTGATGCAGAGAAAGTGGATGGTGAAGCTAGCGATGCGGAAACCGAAGGCGATGGAGCTATTGAAGTTGAAAAGGTAGATCATGAAGTGGATGTGACCAAGGTTGAGGAACATGAATGTGGACAAGAAATAGAGAAGAAAGACAATGAAGATTTGGTATCTGATGAAGATGTAGTAGAACCAGATCATCCAACTGAGGAACCATCAAAGGCTGCAGTGATCAAATTAACGGAAGATCATGCTGCAGAGCAGGCTAAGTTAATAAGAATGGACAAACAACATCAAGAAAACGGATCATCAACGGATGATGGTGAAAACAGTAGCCAAGATGAAGCTGTCATAGAACAGATTGTTGAAGAAATTGTCAAGAAAACCGAAATGGATGAAGAAATGGAACAAACAAAGGAGAATGGTAATGAAGAAAGTAAACAAATAACTGATTTGGAGGATTCGAAAGAGAAAGACGATGATCAGTCTCCAAATCAGAAACAACAAAGAGCACCGACTCCTCCGAATACACCAACCGATGAATTAAATGCAAATGGAAAATCGACATCCTCCTCAAACTCCTCCTCCACTTCCTCCTCCTCATCGTCATCTTCATCCGAAGACTCTGATGATGAAGACGATGATGACAAAGGTGTAGCTAAAGATGCGACACCTGATGTATGCAAAGAAATAGACGGTGAAGAAAATGGAGAAAATGAAGTCGGGTCAAAGATAACCAACGATGATACAGAAAGTGGCGACGTGGATGAGGAGAGAAAAGCAGATGTTGAACATCAAACAGACTTGGAGAAGAAAGAAGAGGCAAAAGTGCCAAAACCTCCCGAAAAATCACCTCAAGAAAAGTTGGTACTGTCAGTTGTCAGAGATATTCTGAAACTATCCGATGACGTCACTTTGGAGAATAATTTCTTTCAACTTGGTGGAGATTCAAGTAAGTGAAATAGAGAAGTTATCTTATGTATATTCCAAAGTCATTCAACTCATCAAGACTTTGCTATTGTGCAGTTTCTGTGTAGAAAAAAAATGATTATTTCGGTTCCTCGATCACTGTGAATGATTGCGTTTCCTGTGTGGCGGTAGTGTAAGGCAGGTGTTTGTTAATGGTAGGGGAAACTGTATTAAACTATTTAAATGTGATTTTACTTGCAGTTAATGCAGTTCAAACCGTTAAAAAACTCAAAGAAGGAGGATTGAATATGACCATGACGTACTTCTTCCAGGCTGAGACTCTCGCCGATCTCGCAAAGTACGAGACTTCAGGAAACGTTGATCACGATGACGAATTCGAAGTCCCGGGATACGAAATAGTGTCACTTCATGAGTCTACAGTCAATGAGCTTGAGATAGGCTGTCAACTGGCAGTGGATAGCTACGTGAAAAGTGAACCTCTTACAGCAGCAGTTGATATACCGATAGAGGAAAAGAAATCATTTCTTGACACCGGTATGAAGATGGTAGCTATCGATGGCAAGGACTACTCCTTCCTGCTACGTCAGCTGGGAACTCGTAAGATAGTCGGCATGATGATTAACATGGACTTCTACGAGCGTAAAGTGGACGATGCTGACAACTTGGAACAGATAAACTTGCCCAAGATGAAGGCATTCGCCAACTACAGCGCCTACTTGGAAAAGACAGCACGTGACATCGTAGACGTAAAGGAAGTAAAGCAATGGTTGATACGATTAGCCACGGTCATATCCGAAGACACAGATATCAGTTTAAAGGCCCCACTGCAGAAATTAATGGAAATCGGTAATGTACATATATTACCTCGGCATTTCATTTATATCACATAAATGTGGTGAAAGACATGGCATTAGGTATTGATAAAATTCAATTCGTGATCATATGTCTTAAGAGACGAAGTAACAGATACATTACACAATTACAAAATAGTCACAAGAGGAAAACAGACTCTAACACGACATCCGCTTGATAAATCAATACTAGAATATAGAAGGCGATATTACGTACAGTCTGATATTTCGATATTAAACTGCTTGTTATATATTTTACAATTCTTGAAAATAAAAACTTCGGTTTTCCTTAAGGTAGAACTCGCCTCGGGGACAATTATTTTGAGACTCAAACTTTTCAAATTCTGTCCTGATCTACCACTTGTGGGGTACATTTTGAAGCACTTGGTAAAAGAAAAACTTTTACCGTCTTTGTTTTTTGAAAATCGAACATTTTATTTTTCTCCATAGAGTTAACACAGGGATGGCGGCCATTTTGAATTTCAAATATTGGATATCTTGGATACGGTAATTTGTTTCTCTAGTACCAAAAGTTGCAAGGCGACTCCAAATTTTTATTTTTGATTTTGAAAGAGAATAGTTGAAAGATTCCTTGAGGAAAGTTTGAGCAAAAGTTCAAGTCTTTCACCTTCGAGACGCATACTACCCTAAATAGTTTATGTGATTTTATTTTTCCTTTTCGATTCTGTGTAGGTACATTGAAGGTCGCCAAGGCAAACAATTATAAGGGAGTGTGTGGAGTTTACACTCATCCTTTGACAACAGCGGTTGCCAAGGAAGTTGGGATGGTAGCAAAAATGGAGTTTGATCATGTCAAGGACTACGAATGTGAAGGAGAGAAGTGTTTTACTGACGTCAAACCCCCGGACCTCAGTTGCTTCGTGCTGACCAAGGAGGTTTAATAACCGGAGAAGCAACACGACATTGGAATAAAATAATAGATAGATACATCTAACTTATCAGGTATTTAATCAGCTTTAAGTTGCGGATGTATATGTTTAAGCCTAAGATTGTCAAAACATATCAGAACAAAGACGTGGACGAAACATTTGTGCTGGATTACATGGCGATGCGCGTTTCACGATATCATCACTCGTGTCGCTTTCTTGAGAGGACGTGAACAATACGCTGGTTTTAAAAACAGCGACACGTACGATTTAGGGTTTGGTCTTTACATGGATATCGGGGAGGTTTGTCGTCCATATCCTACGTCTTCAAAATAATCTGAAATTTGCCCTAAGAGGACTATATCAATGACAAACGCCTACTGAAATAAACCACAGGTAAAGTGCATAAATGTAAAAGTAGTACTATTGCCTAGACATTCTAGATAGAGATAAGTTCACCGAGAATAACTCGCGTTGAACACAAACTTACAGAACCATACTGATGTTTAGTGACATTATCCTGAATACTAGGATATTTTTCCCGCAGCTTTGGCAGAATATGTACAATTTTAATCGATATGTATAATGTCTATTGAAGCTCAGATTCTCGTGAAAGTTTCAAACACATGTGAAGAGCGCTCCAATGACCCCCATACTATGACCCCCATACCATGACCCCAGCGTAGAATGGGTCATATATGTTAATATGTCACTGAATGGGTCATTTATGTTAATATGTCACTGAAATACTAACCACCTGTTAATCGTGGCAGCATTATTCCCATAATACGTTCTATATTCTGGCTTTGTTATTCTTGAAATAGAAAATTGATAAATATTTAACGTTTAGAGTGCACAAGTTCAGGTAGCTTACGTGTCCTTTCGCTTTTCAAGACTTGCTTACTGTGCGTATTTATCTTCGTTTCGAAGAACTGGCCTGTTCTGCGTTTGTTCCCTAACTGTAAGCTTAGGGAGCGTTCAGTTATTGTGGCCGGGGTGGGCCGGCACAATCCAGGGGGGGACACCTCAAATTTGAAAACTACAAAGGGGGGTCATGTATTTTTCAAACAGCTCAGAGGGGGGTCACTTAATTTTCATAAGTATCCGTCCCGTCAAAAAGCAGTTTCAGTGTTCAGAAATATTCTGGGAGATAAAAAATGTTTCGTTGCATGATTTCATTCTCTGAAGTTATTCAACTGTAAATCTGAACAAAAGTATAATTATCTGTCACATGAACATCTTGTCTTGGCAACTATGAGGCTTGTCTTATTGTAAATCGAGCTCACTGAGGGCAATGAACAATTTCTGTTACTTACATTATAGAGATATAGCAAGTTTTGTTAGGGAAATTATTTAACAGTTACCTGTACTGAGACTACTAGTACCATGAAAAGTTAAATAATACTTTTAGGTGAAATTCCAATATCATAATTGTTGTCCACATCTGAACTTTAAAATACCCTATTTTAATCAAGTACATTTGTATCAATTATCAAACACCTATAAAAGCACAAATTAATTTGGTTCAGCATTGTAAAAAAATTATTCTTAGTTTTCTCATTGACTCCAATGTATAGCGAATCAACATTTCAGTGAAATTCCAAAATCCAATTTCTTGCACACATATCAACCTTTAACCATCCTAGCCTAAGTACTTTAAAATGAAAATTATTCATAGTTTCCTCATAGACTCCCATGTACAGTGAATCTACATTTTAGTATAATTCCAAAATCCAATTTCTGGCAAAACACATCCATTTGTTACCCTAATCTAATCAAGTACATTAATATCAACAATCGAGAGTACATAAATACACGGGTTTACCTATTTTTGTATTGGAAAAAAATTATTCGAACTTTCCTCATAGACTCACATGTATAGTGGATGAACATTTTCAGTGAAATTCCATAATCAGATTTCTTGTACACATAATATGCACCTTTAACCATCATATTCTAATCAAGTACAATTATGTTAATTATTGAATGTCTGTATATGCACAAGTATACCAAGTTTTTCATTGGAAAAAAAATTATTCACAATTTTATCATTGACTCCCATGTATAGTGGATCAACATTTTTGGTGAAATTCTTCAGTCAAACTCTTTGTCCACATGCCAGTTGTAACAACCCTATTTCATTAAAGTACATTTATGTAAATTATCAAATATCTGTAAATGCATAGATATAGTTTTGCATTGAAAAAGTATTATATAGTTTTCTCATACATTACCACGTATAGTGAATCAACATTATCAACAGCTGATTTTCAATTAAATCCAACTATCAAAATTTTGTACACACACGCTTGCACAAAAATATTGCGATCCACCTGTAATTTCTGTCCAATCCCTGTGAAGGGTAATTTCAAAATTATAGCAAGTCAGAAGGGAAATCTGAGCATTAACACCTTGTGAGTTTGTCAGGAAGGTCATTTGAAAAAATCTAAGATTTTTTTTTATTCTATTGCTTCATACCCCGCCCTGAGGTGTTTGTGTGTGCAGCTTTACTCAAGCAATGTGGGGGGGGGGGGGGTCATGAAATTTTTGTCATCTGAAAAGGGGGGTCATCAATTTTTAGGTACAACGGGTAGGGAGGTGCACTTATTTTGACTGATGTGCAGGAAGAATTTGCCGGCCCACCCCCGGCCATAATAACTGAACGCTCCCTTATCATCAATAGCAAGTCTACAGTATCTTAGGTATTATCAGGACTATTTAAACTCTTTTTGTTTTCTAAATTTTCTGTACTTTGAAAGTGGAAACGTTATAGTATATACGTTCGATTTTGCAAAGTAACTTGTGATAATAGAAAGTTGTTATTCATATAATGCTGTGGGCGACACACGGATACATTAGATTACCGTCTCGCTCGGTCAGTGTACTCGTCACGTGACTAAATAGTGTTCGGAAATCTGAGTGTAAATTACATTCCGGCATGATTTCATCAATTTATATGTGACAATCCTTTAGAGCTTCTTAATTATATCTACTACTAGCATTAACAAGTTGTTGTGTTGTTCACGTTATCTTAAAGCATTTATAGAATATTTTGAAATGCCTATTGAAGGCTTTTGCTAGTAGATGATTCTAAGTTGTCTTTGTCACGGTGAGGGATATAATCAAAGACTAAGTTACAGCGTCTGTTTACAATATCTCTTTACAATATCTCTTTACAGTGTGATTTTACAAGACTCTGTTTACAATGTGATTTTAAAGACCGAAGCGCAAGAAACGAGAAAAATATAATAAGTGTATCAGTAGAGGCTTTAATATTTATATCTGTAAATGAATGTTTCAAATCATATGTTAGTTATTCTTCTCGTATTCTAGAGTATTTTGTTCAATCAATAATCACTACGATCAGTATTTGATATTAAATCATGTCAATATACTGTTTTAGAGATATTTCATATCTTAAGCATCAGAGTATAGAATGTCGTACATTTCAGCATATTTTATTTCATTTTGATAGTAATTTTCTACCATGATCATCATTGCTATTTGAACCGACTATTTCGCAAAGCTTCTCGGTTGTAACTGATGGTTAACAAAGCATTTTATACATACTCATTTAATAACACTTACACAAACCCGTCAATGGATGGATAGCGTACACTCAATCTTCACCATCTATTGCATTGAATATAATATGATAGTACTTTCTTATCTAAGTTTAACCTGGTGACTGTAAATCCATATTGTACAGTCCTCAAATTGATTGATGTCAACGTTCAGTGGTCATATCATCGCTGCCATGATGGTAATGGCATCATTGTAGTTTTATTGATCACGACTCAGCATTACGAAGAATAAAGGTGATTTAGGTCTTTATTATAAAAAAAACGTCAACGGCATTGTACACCTCTAATGACATGACAGTAAAACAATGGCGTGATTATTATTGAATTTTGTTCTGGAAAAACGTATTATCCGAAGTGAACTCAAGGACTTGAGGTAATATTCAATACAATCTATGAAAATTCAATCTCCAGGGCCATAAACGTACACAATCTGACAAAACTTTAGCTGGAAAAGGAGTCCAGCTCATAGCAAGGCGTTGAATTGAAGCTGTAGTTTCTTTATTTTCAGTCGTCATTTCAAATGCAATCGTCTGTTTGTTTGTTCAGCTCCAACTACTAAATACTTTACAGCCTTAATGAAAAAGATTAAATTTTCCCACCATGCACCTCGACCTACTTCAGCCGCGGATCACAGGTTATCTGGAGGCACACAATGAAATCCATAATAGTCAACATTTCTGACGTCAACGACTCCTCAATTGCTTTAGTGACCATATAAGGAAAAGTCACACTGTGATTACCTGCCGTCTTAGAGTAAACATGTATTAAAACATAATCCATCAATGCCGTAATTAGCTGCAAACCATTGATATGTTCCACGTCTATATTCTAAAACATGTCGTATGTACTGAGTTTCGGCCTTGTGAACGCGTCTTATCTGCTATCGCCGTTATATACATTTTCATGTGTGCGTTTGTAAATTTTATCTCTTTAAAACTAACGTGAAAGCCCACAGCAGAGTACTTTTCTGTCCAGTTTAATCAGACTATCGGTGATTCAAATGGTTGAGGGCTAGAGTAAGTAGATTCTTTGTTCAGGTCTGCGCACGCGTAGATTTTTGGAGAATTGGGGGGGGGGGGGAAGAACCATTAACATATCTTGCAAAATATTCAGCATTGGCGATATTTTGTCGATAAACAAGCCATGACTTTAACATTTCATCAACACACTTCTTCACGTCAGTCATACTACAACCATTGGACCATGTAGCGACTTGACACGGTACACGCTAGAAGCATACTGTCTAATACAGAAATCCAATCTGCATTGTGTAAGAAAACTGTCAAATACAGCCAAGTTGGGTTTTTGTTATTTCGTAACCGCCTACCGCCTTCCAGACGGAATTTGAGTGGACGCAAAACAAAACTTGGACTTAACTTACTTTGGCCTGACATTTGCAATCACTATGTGTGTTACAATCATCATTTTAATCGGTAGGACCAACAATTGCACTGTATATTTTACTTAACTCTATGACGGCAGTCACGTGGGATTATAGGCAAGAAACCACGATTTTCATGTGTACTTTTATAGATTTGATCATCACATCATGTTGTTATTACCTTGAAAATTTCATCGATAAAAAAACCGCTAAGTCAGAAAAGTGATTTTGTGTAGAGACATGGAATCTTTGAAATTTTTAAACAATCTCCAATGCCATGTATTTGTTAATGTTTTGTGTGATTATTGTAATTGTGATGTAATTATTGTAGATATTGTAATTTCCATCAAATGGAGGAATTGAAATGCCACACTTAACTTTGTGTTGTTTGTTTTCTTCTTTTTCTTTTTCTTCTTCTTGAGAGAGAGAGAGAGAGAGAGAGAGAGAGAGAGAGAGAGAGAGAGAGAGAGAGAGAGAGAGAGAGAGAGAGAGAGAGAGAGAGAGAGAGAGAGACTGATATGTAGGCTAATTCTTGTAAAATGAATATATCAATTTATCACAACCCTATGTAATGTGGAGTGTACCTCCAAGTTGCGTTTCATGTAAATGCAGTACATACCTATATTTACATCATGATCGGATTTATCTTGTGTGACAGTGCCTGATGTTTTGAGGGGGCGGGCGTTATTTAACATGCCTAATGGGGGTAGACAGGCCTTCTTTATTCTTTTTCAACGACACAATATCATTGATACAATTTTACATTAAGATTACACATATTAAGCATTTCCAGAAGTATCTCTCAATAGACATGCTCGTTAAGAACCAGTGCAAGCGCTCTCAGCGAATATGTCCTTAGCAAGGGCAACGGGAACTGGCATCGTCACGAACACTGCCTGTAACGAACACAAATTATTGTGAGGGTCATGTTAATTCCCATACTTGCAATGATCTTGAAGACATTGAAAGGCAAATTTTGAAAGTGATTTAATTTATTTTCTTAGCCTTCATAAAAGATTAAAGAGCCTCTTACTGCCGTGTATATCACTGTCGTCGAAGACTTACAAAAATTCTCCTCGAAAAGTGATATAAACCGAAGTAGATTAATGCCACAACATGAAATAACGACCAATGATAAATCCTTAAACGACTCACAGGTACAATGCTAAGTGCGTTGCCAGCCTTCACAAGTCACGAATCCATCATGGAATCTGAGTCCACCATAGGACTACAACTCACACAAAAAAAAAAAAACAAAAAACCTTGAAAAGTTACATTATCCTTGTCTTGATAAAAATTCGATCATATCAAACCCATTTAAAAGCAATAAAATACCTTTAACATAGTTTCCGACACCTTTCAACTTGTTGGGTTTCTAGTTCTGTCAAAAATTACATTGAAATATGTTGTCGAGGTATCCTGTGACTAACCTCCTATGTTAGTCTAAAACTGAATTTTCTCCTGACTAGAGTTCACGTGACACATAAAAATAAATCCTTGCATATTATGCACAATAATTCTGTAGACGAGCCAATACTCTCTATTTCAACATTCTTTTGGTAGAAGAATACGAAAATGCTGAAAACTGCCATCAAAAGTTGCGTATTGTCGTTTCAGGCCAGCTTTTTTATTATTAACATTCGTCCCAGTCCTCTTGTCGAAAGTTTATGCTAAAGGCACTCTCTCTATCACTGTTTTTATCAACCTACTCAGTGTCTTGAAAGTTTCATTCGTTGTCCAAATCACGGCTTGCAGTCAGTGTTATCCATGGGATCATAAATTGATTGATTGGATTTACGACACGGCCACCGATATTCTGCTTTGAACGATAGTGACAGACTTCCAGTAGGTCACACTGTACTTAACGTTTATACAAGTTAATTTGTTTGTCAGGAAGATCGATCGATTCAAAGGTTCCTTAAATTATCCTTACGAGGCAACTCAATGTATGTACTCTGGCTCGTTCAGGGAAGTAATTAGAGGCTCCAGGTCATATTATCACGGTCTCAGTTTACAACCATGTGAAAACTATGATCCCTTTGAGCGACGTTCGGTCATAGAATATTCGAATTTTGCAATCAGCTAATTTGCTAAATTGAAAAAGAAAGCAAACAGAAACTGAACACCGAATTTACATACTGGTAACTCACACCGTATTACATGTAATGGGGATTACTCTTGTGAACAAAAAACGAACAAGAAAAAAGATGAATCAACATATTTTAAACTTTATTTTTCTGAAAGTGCCGTACAGATTGTACCAATGTTAACTGCAGCATGAGATGTTCTTTCAGCAATGACGTTTCTGTGAGTTGGTCTTAAATTGTATGCCCTGTGATTTCATAAAAGTCGACAGAACGGAATCTTTTGATTTTTGTTTTTGATATTGCCTATATATAATATAGCTATTCTGTTGATTTTAGGGGCAATCGCTTTATTTATATATACGACAGTGTTTTGTAAATTTCACATAAAATAAACACGAAAAAATATCTTATTAAAGTGACAAAGTCGGCCATTTTTCATGAATTTTATTTGATACGAGATACTACTTACATTGTTTGAAAGATACTGAATGAATGGATGATCATGCATATATTCGACTCCGGTTTTAGACACTATACATTAAACCATCGCGAAAATAAATTAATGGTCATGACCATTAATTCATTTTCGCCATGGTTTCATTTAATTTGTCTAAAACCGGGGTCGAATATATGCATGGTCACCCATTCATTCAGTATTTTTCAACATGTCAAACAATATAAGTAGTATCTCGTATCAAACAAAATTCATGAAAAATGGCCGACTTTGTCACTTTAAAATCAAACGTGTTGATCTGGCGTGTCGAAGAGGCATGTGCAAAGTTTGCATGAAAACCCTTGTTTTAATTACATATGTTTTGTCCCATCATAGGACCATAAGGCACTATCAGTCATAGCAAGAGTGTAGAAAATTATAAATTTATGATTATGAGTACTGATGATAAAAATTATATATTTCTGTTATTATTGCATAGTTCCAAAAGTACCTCACTGCACTCGAATCCTGAGTGATCACATTGATCAGTATTTATGCCAAATTCACGCAGTTGTAGCACAGACCTTCAGGAATATGGTCAATATTAGTTGCAGCAGTAGCATTGCATCTTGATGCAAGCGGTCACTGTACTGCCACGGTAGATGCATCTAGGTACAGTTCAATGCTGTTGCTGCAAACAATATTGACCATTTCTTAGGGTCTGTGCTACAACTGCGTGAATTTGGCATAAATACTGATCATCATTCAGGATTCGAGTGCTGTAGGGTACTTTTATAACAATACAATAATGACAGAAATATTAATTTTTATTAAGAATATTCGTAATCATAAATTTATCAATAACAGGGTCTGTACTACAACTGCGTGAATTTGGCATGAAAACTAATCATCAAAGATTCGAGTGCAGTGGATACTTTTGTAAGTATACAATGATGACAGAAATATATAATTTATATCAACAGTATTCATAATCATAAATTTATTAATTTTTTTACACTCTTGCTATGACTGATAGCGTCTTATGTCCCTAGGGTTCTCTCACACTATTATCAACATGAAGAGTAGACCCCCGTACTTGGAAATATGAAGTCTGACGTCTCACCTTCCAAGTGTATAGTTCGGATCACACTCTTGGATACAAATAGGTGCCATAAAAGTCAGGATGAAAGGCTTTGGTGAATCCATACACGAATGTGGTGCAAAAGATAACTAGATGTCATCTTTGAACCTGTAAACTTTGGATTTTCTCTATTCAAATATCAGTGTAATTAACGTGATGTACCTCTGCCCAAAAACATTAAGAGTATTTTCACAAATGCATGATTTAGCTATCAAATAAGCTTAATGTGGATGTGTAATTTCCACCCAATTGACCCCGTGCTTTGATTACAATGTACAAAATTATATAAAAACCACTCAAACTTCACAAACTGACCAACATAATTGTTTCTCTGGCGGCAAGAATATTTTTATTTACAGGAATTGTCTCCATCAACATGATTTTTACGATAAAAAATCCATATCGTAATGTATGAAAGTATATGACCCTACTGGGTACGCGACGTAGTGGAGATGTTTGAAAACACGGATGATAATGATATAGAGCTGGGCCACGGGTATTGTATGGAACACTAAAGGTGTTTATAAGGTAGCCGTCAGTAGTGACCCGCGTGGAAGTCTTCGCGCGTTCAGCGTGCTGTGACCAAAAGTCGTACCATACCGGAACTTCTGACCTGTAAATTGTGAAGCAAACATTTAAAAGATGAAAGACGTAAGATTTATATAGTACGAGTATACATCGTCTCTCGTTGTTGGAGGGATGGTGTCGAGACGGTTAAAGAGTTTTTCGGAACGAGCATCTGACATCATACACACATATTCTTTAATTGGATATGCAATTATTTGCGGGTCAGCGTTTACTGTTTGCAACAACACAATTGAGGTCACATTACAACAGATAAGAGAGGATGAAGTGGCAAAGAAAGTTATGTTCTATAAGGAACCACCACCCAAGCAGCGCTAGATTTTTAGTAATACGACGCTTTGTATGACTCACCAGGTATATGCCCGGTATAATGCGGCACAAGACCAGAATGTATAGGATAAATTAGTTTAGTATCTCGTACGACCATCGCTGGTCGTTCTAGGGTTACGGGTTGGCTTCGTCGCGCTTCCATGTTAGCAAACTCCGTGGTAAACTCGTTGAGGGCGTCGTGGGTTAGATTTGGATAGCCCATTCCCAGAAGTCCTCTTGCCTTGGGAACGAAACCAGTATAACCTTTAAGGAAAGTTAGAAAGATTTGCATGTTGACATCCACAACCAATATCCTTTAAATGTAAAAGAGTATTTACCTGATCAGTATGATGTATTTGGTAGCTTTTCTCACTATTTCCTAGCCATGTCCTTAACGTCCACAATTACCTCTGGTACTCGACAATCATCAGCATAACATACTAGAGGTAACCACTCAGTGTTCAGTGTTTAGGCTTGCTCTATGTAAATTTAGATTGTCAGCTCATACATTGAATATTGAAACCGGGCGTTGGAGCAAAACTCCACGGTGTAACAGACTTTGTGAGTTGTGTCATTTGAACCAAGTCGAAGACGAATTTCACTTTTTGCTTATTTGCCCAAAATACCAAGATTTAAGAATCCAATTTATTCCACTGTACTATTTCAACCCACCTGTTATGTACAAGTTTAGTACTTTGCTATCATCTGAAAATGTAAAGACTCTAAGGAAACTTAGCAGATACATATTTTATGCAATGCAACGTATAGACATGATTTTAGGTAATAGGCAGACTGAAGCACTCTAGGCTATGTATCAAATTATTGTTATACTTTGCTGTACTTTTTTTGGCCGGCCGGTGGCCAACAGTACTGAAATAAAGAAGAATTGAAATAGAGGTAACCACTCACGGTGAGGGCGTGGTCTATAAAGTCCTACCAAATACATGACAGGTGAATGTTTCGTACATATGGAGGAAATCAGTTATTCCTTTGAGTGCTGTAATTTTTTCCCACCAAAATTTTAGTCTGACATTTGACCAATTTTGATATATATTACATTTTTCTTTAATTTTGTTATAATTTTGGACCAAATGGACATCACATATCATTTGCTAAATTTTTTATCAAAAGTTTGGCAAAACGACTAAAAAATTTACCGTAGTATATTTGTTAAAGTCTACAAAATTGAGTTTGGCGCTAAAATGGTTAAACACTGCACGATAAATTATCAATTGACAATTGGATGACTATTCAATCTAATATAAGACGTAGCTTATATACCAGACATGAAGCATTTCCCTGGGTTGTCGTTACTCATCCAATATGGCGATGTACTATGTTGCTTGGAAACTTTGACGAGTATGGTTTGGCAGTAGGAGAAACGGCTTTCAAGGGTGATGGGTATCGGGCTGTCAACAGCTGCAGAAGAAAAAAAAAATAATTTTTTAAATAACAGTCAATCCAATTTTCGTTGGACCTTTCACGGGATTTTTGAAGCATTTTGAACCTTAGATAACACTTTAATCTGAGATAATAACGAAACGATACGGCGAAAATACCGAAAGTGGCCAATATGCATGTCACAAAATTTCAATATCGAGTATAGATAAATTTGAACGGCTTCTTATTAGATTGTGTTGATGACATTTACAAGGTGGATTCAAATCGTCCTGTTTAGGAATTATGATTCCAGTCAAATTGCATATGTCCGTCAAATGAAAAAATACTTGTGTTTGTAATCCGGACTAGTCTATTTAAAAATTCCGATTCTAAACTATTTTATTCTTTTAAAAAATGGCATATATATGATTTTGTTGTTTTTGATTGGTCACGCCATAATACAATTATAAAATAAAAAGTTTCTGACTGACCTACCCTATTTCTCCAAGGTGTGTCAAAGGAAACACACAATAGAATATCTTTATGCCAAGCAATATCATAATGGTATTCGATCAATAAAAACAGAAAGGTCAAATGTTGTAGGCATAATCTTCAAGGTAAAAATACACGTTTATTGAACTTTTATGTGTTCAGGGTTCAATTGCCAACTTTTCAGCCTTGTGGAGGTTTGCAATCACGTACCATACGGCCAAAGTAGTGACTTTCGTTTCATCTTGTACCTGCTACAATCTATCTCTCATTAAAGCTTTCTCTTCAAACAACAACCCGATGAATTTGTCAAAAAAACTTGAAGTGACATATATCATTTTGTGTTTACCTTTTTGGAAGTAGGGTCTGACATTCTACCAGACTGTATGGCGTTGATCATGCGCAGCTCATCCATTTTTTGGGAGTGGGCTCGTTGGTCACGTTCGAAGTCTGAGATGGCGTTGAGAGAACTGTCAGCGTACCTAGTGCCGAAGTAGTGTTGACCTTTTGGGATGTACCCTTTGAAAATATTTCAAGTCGGAAGAATGGTTAGTACCGACGTGTATATAACCAAAAGGAGTACACCGAACATAATTAAATATAAGCAAACTTTAGGAATTTTTGATTAATTGTTTAATTTATATAATTTTTAGTCATCTTATTTTGGATGTTGCACATTCAGCTAATTCCTGACGCTTCTGCAGCTGACTTTTCAGTTACTGCAACTTCATAGAATTTGTTCGTACAGTTTTTTTTTTTCACGTCAAAACCTGCATTAATATAAGTTAAACTGAACTAAGAATTGAAACAATTACCTCATCCTACCTTATCAGACTGCACTTACATGACTACTCTAACAAATCTGAAACTAAGCTCCTATATCTAGGTTAATGAACTGACCGAAAGTAAATTTGCAAAGCAATGACGTTTTTACTCTCAACCAAAGGAAAAATGTCTTTCCATATCAACTTAAAGGTGCTCTTGTCAGTCCCCCACCTCTTATCATGGATGCGTTTGTATTGCACGTTAACTCACAATTAGCATTTCTGCTTTCAATTGAAGTTCATTTTTAATGTGCAAATTTCTTTAAAATCTGTCGTGTTCAACGACCTATACGAAAAGATCTGTAAATGCTATTGCTGATGACGCCTCCATATTTTGTGCTACACATGCCAAAGTAGCTATGCGGTGACGTTTGTTGAGAAGTGGGGAAATAAACCATGTCAGATGGTGGGAATTTACCTGTGTATCCGGGCACCATATTTGTGACAAGTTTTTGGTCACCCCAGCTCTGGGTACGAGTTCTCACCAACTCCACACGCTGATCGACTTCGAATTCTGTGCTTGGTCGAGGATAAGTCTCGGCAAGCACAGGGCGACCCGAGCTCGCCACTCCCGGATTGGTGAGCAGGCGTGATGTAGTCTTGCCGAAGGTCTCGCCAATCTGATACTTAAACTGTGGACAAAATCCGCAGTACCTGTGTTGAAAGTTGGAAATTTCAATGATTATCCGACCAAGTTACCTTTAAGTTAAAGGTGCCCTACATTACATCACATACAACAGAGTGTCCTGATATTGTCATGAGACACATCACATAAGTCATTCAAAAGTGTGCATGACAATGGAAAGGCTCCATCCAGCCTGCGTCATACGTCCTCATGGTTTCACTGAGCATTTGAGCGTTACTATGGTTTCATCAAATGACACATGCATTCAACACAGGCATGACCTGCTTCAGGCTCATACCATACTTTACCGTTCCTGAACCCACACTTTTCGAAATTAAAGACACTCAAGGTTGCAAAAAACACATGGAAACAACATTTTCAAATAATACACACAATTTCACTTCATGCATGAGACTTAAATGAGTAAGATGCGTCGTGTTTGTCCATTTACGTTAATATACGTCATTATCACCATTGTAATCAACCTTTCCTACTCTCCTTAAATCCAAATCTATAATTCCTCTTATCCCTCAGCCTTCCTTTCCGTCCAATATCACCGTCTATCTATTCTCTCTCACTCTCTCTCTCTCTCTCTCTCTCTCTCTCTCTCTCTCTCTCTCTCTCTCTCTCTCTCTCATATGTTTCAGAGTTCTAAAAATGTTACGTATACCCACGGCGGCCTGTTATATCCGTAGATTGGCACCATCGACCTGTCGCGCGCTAAGCAGAGGAAATATTAAATAGTGCGACATATCATATTATGAATGTTCATATAAGATAAAGAGTAAAGAGTTATGTAAGTCACCATGGAAATATCGCTCTTGTTGTATGTGGTCAGTATATGGATAGATGTTCTATTTTGTTTTGTCGAATACAAAATTTATATTGAATAGTTTGACTTAAAAGGGAAATCCGTTATTAATGCATTTAATCAATAAATATCAGGACGTGGCAAAGATCATAGATGGGAGGGTAAAGATTGATAAGATAGCTATTCATCGCCGATGAGGTTAGATTCTAGGTAACTACGTCTGATTCTGTAACATCAGACTTGTTTCGATGTAGCATGGTGAAGGCAAAGATATGATAATTTGTTAATATCATTCAAGGTGGCTGAATTACCATGACAGATGACAGCTCTTTGTAAACTGTCAGGAAATCACATATTACCCCGGTAACATCAAAGACATAAATCTGTAAGTATTTTGTGGTTTTTTCTAAATACCAAATGATAAAGGGTCTGTGTACACCGATATTTTTCAGGTTTTTTTTCATGTGACTGGAAGATGGCAGCTTTCCTGTGGGGCATGAAAAGGGGGGGGGGGGCAAAAAGGCGGGAGAAAATTGTTTTATATCGTAGCAAGAAGTTAGCTTTCACTCTCTCTTTCAGTTTTTACATGTAATTTTGTGTGAAATTCATAAAAAATTGTAAATTTACATTTTAAAAGCACATCTGGTTATAATTCCTCGAAATAAATTTGTTGGCTGTCCCTGAAAGACGTAAGCGAAATCATAACAACTAAGAAGATTCTGACCTTCGATACTGTAGCTTCTCGTAAAAAATATTAATATAACATCGCTGCCGATCTGATTAAAATCCGATATAACGATGGGTCGGTCTTTTACGTCATCGTATTATGGTCATCATTTTGTGCGGTCCTCCCCTCACTTGGGGATTTTAATCAGATTGCATCGCTGCTAGCTTAAGTGATTGAGCCTATGCTTTCTGGAAAGTTCATATTATGTCATGCAATGTAATGGTGTTTAAGACTATGTCAAGCACAAGTGCAAAATGAAGCATGTTATTTTGGAGCTGAGTTGAGATATTCATACC
The DNA here is from genome assembly GCF_041260155.1 of Ptychodera flava. Taxonomy (NCBI): domain Eukaryota; kingdom Metazoa; phylum Hemichordata; class Enteropneusta; family Ptychoderidae; genus Ptychodera; species Ptychodera flava. The sequence goes on along the minus strand of NC_091943.1, from coordinate 39,065,997 downwards.
AAAACAACTAATCAGTTCTAAACACATAATCATATCTTTGGCGGCAATACATCATCGCCATCATCGTGTGGCATCACCTGAATTACGTTATCGACAACCAATTGACGTAACCCAGTTTATCAATTCGCCTAAAAGGCAACACGGTGATTTAACTGGCGAGGAAAAGCGCATTGACTAAAATCTGTATCAAGGAAGATAACTGAAACAATCTTCGTCAAAGAAAAATAGTTTATCTTTATGCCCTCGTAAAATAGTGAATTGACTGGTATTACTTTTTTGCAAATAAGAATTCAATGAGATTATTAAGATGATATAAACTTTTGATAAAAGAAAAATGTTCACAATTTAAGTGCGCTTGATTTTAAAGTTCTCTTGGGACTGTCCATTGCTATGTCCACAATTTAACAGTTAGGGTACATTAGATGACCTTTGCAGCCATTATTGGTGAGAAATTGATATGAGTGAGTTTCTTTTATGTTGAGTTCGGAACAAACGTGCCACTGTTCAGCTGAATAGCCACAAGTTATCACACCAATTTGGTTCCTCGCTAATCAACAATAGAAGCAAAATCGCTAAATCGTGTCCGTCACAATGTCCATTTCAAGTTCTGTGATTCAGTTTGGTAATTAAATCCCTGCTTTAATAGGTCGCTTTTGTTTCAGTAATTACCTTATTAAGAATGTCTGCGGGTAACCACGAGAAGCTTCGTTGTCTCAATTATAATATTGTTGTTTGATGTCGATGTTACTAAGAATGAGAGGTATGTCATGATTTAGAAGCAACTTGTAATATTATTTGGAGGGATTACGTCGACAGTTGGTGACTCCAAGGAGAGGTCAGTATGCAGTAAGCTCACTCTGTAATCGGCACTTTTTATTGACTATCCTGTTATGGTAAACTCGTTACAATAACAGACATCGGTAACTTAGTCCCAGCAACCGTAACATGAAATACCGCCACGCGATACTCGGCAAAAGACCTTCCTTTGACAAACCTAGAATCGTGGATGTAAACAGTATTGGTGTTGAATTGCCGCTCTAGTCGCAACTTACAGTTCAAAAGATGACGGTTTCAAACAAGTTGCTTGCAACCTTTGCTATTAAAGCTACGTCGATTCATAAACTGTTAACACATAGGGCCGTAATTTAGCATTCAATTGTAAGACTCATAAAAATAAACTCTACGATATTGTGATGGGACTAAAAGAGAATTAACCTCACAACATACCACTTGAATCGCTCTAGCACTGAAATAATGACAGGTCTTTAGTTTGCCAAGCGACTCAATTATGAAATATTATCCCCCTTTTTAGGCCGTCCCAAGAGTGAAAAACTGTAATGTTGTAATTTCTGCATGATGAAAGATAGCTACGTTTTGAATAAATAACATCTCATTCTTTCTTCTGTAGAAATCCACAATAAAATAAATGTCTATATCCTTTAAGTTAATTCAATCTTATTTTCCGCCAGACATGCGATACTTTTTTAACTTATCGTGTTTCGATGTGACATATCGGTTTTGGGACATTCACCAACCTACCACAGACAATGTATTCTATAAAACTTCACTGTAGCCAAAACACAGTATGTTGTTCAATGTTTGAAGTCATAACAGACAAGGGCACGACGTCAATTTCCAGAAGCAATAAACTGATGGATTTTTCAAAGCAGATGGCAGTGAAAAAAAAGGAATATTTCCGGCGTTTCTAGTCAAAGGTGAAGAGAAAACGAAATTGCCTCTAATAGCAACACTTACCCAGGTGTATGGTAGGGATCTGGAGTCATCAAAATGCTCTTTCCCGGTCTTTCTTGCGGCATCTTGGCTGAAAACTCTGCGCTTTCCCCTCCACAAGATATGCCTACTCGGTAACTACTCAACTTTTTGTGGAATTTAGCCGTCTACATATGGGTCGTACGCAGCAACGATTGGACACAATCACTCGAGGTGTACCATTGAAGTCAGCGCGTTCTATCTGGACAATGGCACTCGTGACTCGCCGTTGCTAAGGAAGCTACGGCCTCGCGACAGTCTGAGTCAGGTGGTTGCTAGCGGGACGCGCGGCTCGGTTAACTTTGTGTCGGCGGTAAACAATCTACGCACTGTTAAAATCCATTATTGATGAGCCGGAAATGTAAAGAGTGAAGTAGGAGGCGGGAGCTACGAGAATGTCCCCGCGTCATAGAAAAATTAAACGCGCCGTCAATAAAGATGCGGTACAGTGGATAATTCTGACAATGGTGTTGATATTGAGGCGATAAATAGTTACCTTCACTTAAGATATCTTAGGCTGCACGTGTTACTAGTCAGAACCAAATACAGAATAATATATTTTTATTGTCTGAGCTCTCATTTGTATTGCTATTACATACAGATACATACTAATGTTCTGAACATTGTTGTACCGTTATTATTCCTGTCCGGATTGGCCTACTGCCTAAAAGTGCCTGGAATGTTTTCAATAAAGGATGTTTACAAATAAAGTAAAATAAATCCGAAAAAAAAGATCTTCGTATTATTACCAACAAGCAACTTTCGATTGTTTATTAATTTTTATCCGTATTAATATTCAAGAATCGTCATTTAGGGACCGTTCAGTTTTTACGGCCGGGGGAGGGGGGGGGCGGCAATATCCAGCGGGGGGGGGGGGTCATCGTAATTTTGGAATCCGCGAAGGGGGTCATCGCTTTTTCACTGGTAGGAAAGGGGGGTCACACATTTTCAAAAACATAATACCTAAAATAAAGTTCACTTTATGCCATGGCCATGATCGACCCTCTTTACCGGCGGGCCGCCTTCTGCGGCCCACTACAATAAATATACTTTATGTATTACCCATGACCCTCTTAACGGGCAGACGCCTTTGGCGGCCCACTCCAATAAGGTTTACTTCATGCAATGGCCATGATCGACCCTCTTTACGGGCGGGCCACCTTTGGTTGCCCACTAGAATAAAGTTGACTTTACGTAATGGCCCATGACCATCTTAACCGGAGGGCTGCCTTTGGCGAACCACTCCAATAAAGTTTACTTTATACAATGTCCATGGACATAAGTTGTCTATGGAAATGAAGTTAAAAATTGCCTTATAGTCGTCCTAATTGACAGACGTTTGCATGGATGTGGCTGAGAAGTTTGTGCACTGGCATCTCTGCTACACGAATAAAGTGCGCCGCGTACCGGAGTTCAAATCCAAACCGTGCGGGTAAATTTGACATATGGGTTTTGGTTATTTTTCAGGGGGGGGGGGGGTCATCAAATTTTTTCGTCTGACAAAGTGGGAAGGGGGTCATCTTTTTGTCACGAAAAATGCAGGGGGGTCTATATTTTTGAACACCGGCGACAAGATTTTGCCACCCCCCCGGGCGTAAAAACTGAACGGTCCCTTTGTTTATGTCTCGTTGTTTTACCTGTCAAAAAATACTCGTTTGTTTTAACAACAATTCGGTGTAATAGGCCTAACTTTGTTTTATGAACACTGTATATGTCCGAAGTTGTTTGACACTATACATAATCAACTACCGGTATATGACGTGAACTATGTGCTGGAGGGACGTGGTGCTAGCAATCGCCTATAGTTACTCTATACTAATAATTCTACAACAGGAACATCCTCAACGGTACTTTAATACTGGCAACGTAATGATCGCACACTGTTACAGAGGCCAAAGGACAACGCCAATATTAAAGCGTCGGTGTGGACATAGATCGTAAATTTATAAAATTACATTGCAGAAACATGACTTTGCTTTGCCAATGTTCAAAGATGTAAGGGGTGGACCATTTGATATCCTGGGGGGGCTTGGAAGATTGGTGGAGAGCCATTATTTTTTTTCCCACGTGCTTCACCATGAATTATTTTTTTTCTACAGGGCATATGCTTGCAACTTTTTTTTTCACTTTCCTTCTTCGAGATATATTTTTTTTTTACCAAATTTCGGTGCAATGTTTGTTTGCTTGGTTTTTCACACCCAGTAACAAGATGCTGTTCTATCGCACACAGACTATATTCAAGAAACTAAATAAAGATATGTAAATACATGTACATTTTTGATTCACTTTACAAAAACATATTTGTAAAATCATGTACATTTATGGCATTTTATGGCATTTACTTGTCAGTGTTGTCCTTACATTGAAAGTAGCCGGGTAATTTAAGAAAGTAGATGGGTGGACTGCGAGGGAGCGAAGCGACTGAGCGGCAAGTGAGCGTAGCAAACGAGGGGGGGGAGAGCGCGAGAGGGGGGTGTCCCCCTCTCGCAAGGCGAAAAATGAAATTTTGGAGTGGAAATGGTGTTCTCTGGTGGCACCTGAGGTGACATTTAGCTGAGACTGAAACAGTATTTTTGTTGTGTGTCTTAGACGTGGCTCACATACAACAAAACAAATAAACATGATTTTGTTTTGTTTGTATTATTTATGACACACTTATGGTTTTATTTGCAGTGAAGATGTAACATTTAATCTTAAATCACCCGCTGTCTGCTCATTTCATTGCCCATTTCCCATTCTTCATTACCACATAGTAGTTTCCCCAAAACCATCAAACTCATTCGCTTTTGTTATTAAGAAAAACATTAGTAAGATAATTCACTATAACAGTGTTCGCATTTACGAATAAAACATGCGTATATAGAAAACTCATAACAATAAAAAAATGTGTAGAGAGTCGATACAATGCGTAATAATATTACGCATTGGATTGAGTCTCTACGCATTTTGTCATTGTTATGAGTTTTCTATACACAAAGGATAATAGTAAAATGTTTGCAGGCTGTCTCTCTTCTTGTGGTATTTTAACAAAATCCATACATTCAGATTTACACATTTCTGGAAAACACTGGTGAGCAATTTCAATTTCAGCATACTTCCTCTAATCATCAGGTCATGTATACTGTACAATTGTTCATATTCAGTTATTGTTCCTCAAGCTTGAAATGGTTTATGCTTTATAAAACTCCAGAGCTACTGCTTGATTTTTATTGATGCTGCAGTGTGCATCGAACAATTGCCAAGATTTTTTTTTCCGAGTCGCAATGGTCCATAATTGTTTTTCCATCAGCCACTTAAAGCCAGATTTTTTTTTCGAGCAACTCCACCTGGCATCTTTTTTTTCCCCCAAATCTTCCAAGCCCCCCCCCCCCCAGGATATCAAATGGTCCACCCTAAGACTGTCGCACTCCGACCAGATCTTGTTGAATATGATGACTTCGCATATTCAGTAGTCCATTAGAAGTATTACTGGGGTTTCTCTACATTTGGAATAATATCTGGTTTGTTTTTTTCAATAGCCTAATTGACAAGAATCACATAAGTTGGATCTGTTGGTCTTCCTCAAGTCACAATCATAGAAGTTAAATACAGTATATATCGTGGATGAAATTGCTCCTCGCTCACGGGAATAGCATGTAACTTGAAGAAACCAGACCGGATTGTGCGCCCTCTGACGTTCACAAATTGGCAGCTTTATGGTCCACTCACATCAAACCAGTCTTGAGTGTTTAGGTCAAGGTAGGCAGTATTCTCAATACATTTGGAAAAAACGAGGTAAAACAATTTACATAACAATACGTACTTTCCATATTATTTTGTTTGCGACAATGTAGTCTCTTGTACAGGTATTTGAATATGAATAGATCGCTCAAAGAACAGAGGGGAAGACCCAACTTTCAAAATATCCTTTTGGAGAAACCTGGTATGTGTGTGTGTGTGTGCACTCACTCATTCTTGCACAGGAGATGTATATATAGCATGTAACTACTTGAAGGACAAACACCCCGTTAAAATTATGTAATCTGTGCAGTATATTCTGGTTGATAATATTCATTAAATCCCTGTTATATTTGAATTGATAACAGTGAATTCATATGAACACTACAGAGAAAGTGATTCTGTTAGACAAAGACCAGAAATATATATTGGAACTTTTGCTACGCATAATAGTGATCATACATTTGGCATAATTTTTTATTTCAAAAACTTGCATAAAAAATCTAAGGATAGAGTGGGAAAATCAAACACAACTTTCACTAGACATGATAAATAAAATCTTTTAAAACAGCAAGCATTGCAGAGGACAATCCTACTGCTAGGAAAACAGTACACAAATCTACATGTCATATCTTAAATACATCAAGATTGTAATTGTCAGCTTACATTGACATAATAAAATAATTTACAACTGTTGCTGAAAAATTTAAATCTAAATTTAAGTTAAATTATTTATTACAGTTGCTGTGAAAATTTCCATCTAAATTTAGGGAAAGGTTCTTGTGCTTTAACTTTGTGCAATCAACCAACAGTGACTAAAGTAACAAGGAATAGACATGTGGAAGTTTGGCGGGCTGGTGGAAGAGTTATGTAAATGGTTGTTGTTCTGCTGGAAATGAACGCAATGGTGAAACCATGGGATAGCTAACAGATAAAAGCAGAATTACTGTTGGTACAAGATATTTGTAATCATTCAAATCATTTTGGGATATTAACATTATTAAAAATTGCTAAATATAAATGTCAAACCCCATGTCTTTGCATTACACAGACTCTGTCTCCAAATTGGACTTGATCAAAGTAATTTCTGAAAACACTGCATGGGTAGAAAGATCATAGGCATTATGGAAAGTCACATGAATTATCATTTCTTAAAATAAACATGAACACTATGGTAGAGTTCAATGGTAAAAAATAACGTCAAGGACACTGTGCTCACATTTGATCAGATGGGGGAGGTAAAAATGACGGAAATGCTAGCTATGGTGTTGGACTGTTCATGGTGTTGTTAAACCATGGAGAACAAGCTGGCAGTGCTAACAACGCTGCCACACTTATGTGACAATGATATGCACCAAACTGCCTCTAAGGATTGCAGTGTCATCAAGACAAATGGGAAAGTGTTCAAATGTTCAACATGTTCTGCATGTATTTTAAGACACAACAAACCAACATTCATTGAATCAAACAAGGGATTTGTGTAATCCTGAAAAATAGACAATTCAAGATATTAGCTAAAAGGTGACCAACACATATCAAGTCTACCTAAGGTACTTTAGGATACCAATTTTAAACTGATCAGCAGTTATTGAATTTCCACCGATTTTACAATTTTTTTGTAACTTGCATATTTTTAATGAACAAATTCCCATCTATAATTCCACATGCATTTACTTATCAAGTACAAATACAACAGCAAAATGTGCTGCTATTCTCAATTTGGAGAAAGTTGACTGAGGTCACCGGTAGGAACATGCACATCAAGTTTAAAAGCAATCGGACAAACACTTTCAAAGAAAATGCTTTTACCACAAATGGGAAAACTGCCCTACAAATACACAAATTACACATTAATTTGAAGAAACCTATATAAGATTATCCCCAGGAACCTGCATATCATATTAAAAAAAATTGCGCAAGCAGTTTCAGAGAAGATGACTTTTTGACCAAAAATGGGAAACATTGCCCTATAAATCCAATTTTATAAAAATTTCACCACAATTTAAAGAAATCTGATTGAGGTCATCCCTAAAAACATGCACACCAACTTTCAGAGCAATTGGACGAATGGTTTTGGAGGAAAATATATTTTGGACTAGGAATGGGGAAATTGCTCAAAAATTACAAATTTATGCAAATTTCATCACAAACTGAGTCACCTATAGAAACCAGCATACCAAGTTTCAAGCTAATCTGGCTCAAGGGTATAGAGTTTTAGCAGTTTACAGGACTTTGCCCCCTTTACCTCATTTGCATATTTTTTACTCCTCTCAAACCTTGAGTTGCACCTGCATTCCAAATACTCAGCTGGTAGGTGATGTGGTTTCCAAGTTTTTGATGCGGACTGACATACATACCCAAATACATACATATACATACATAAAGATGCCGCCAACTGACCATGTAAGCTCCCTTTGGCATACATACATATACCAAGTGTGAGTTACAAAGTGACCCCACAAATAAAACTATATGTACATATTAAAAAATAAAGGCATGTCAGTTCATAATCTTCATAATACCAGTTCAAAGGTCAGGACTAAAGTCAAAGGTGATAGCGATTGGCGGTTTGTTCCATGAAGTAGTGAAAGAAAGCAGAGATATTTACTTCAACTTACTGTGGTTTCATAGGAATTGCATCATTTCATCAAAATATGTACATTTTGTGTGGTGGCAGAGATATTTACTTCAACTTACTGTGGTTTCATAGGAATTGCATCATTTCATCAAAATATGTACATTTTGTGCGTTGTACACTATAACAATAAGTACAAATAAGTGATTAGATTGCAGGCTTAGATATCATGTTCTTTGACTTTTAGCTGGGCTGAGATTGTAAGTGACATTAAAAACATTTTTCATAGCAGGGTTCCGACACCCTTCATAGCAGGACTCACATACATTGCATATCAACTGTGGACTGTGAGTGCAAGTGTACAATCAATATGAGTTCACATGATCCCAGTCTCATCAAACCTGGAAGTCACTGATATTTGCTGTAATTTCCTGTAAACTTTAAAACCATCAAAGCTTTCTCAATGGCAATTTCATGTGTTTCTGTAGGTACTGTATTAGACTGAATTGATAAGACAATTGATATGACTACTTGGAAGGATAACACTGCTTTCAATGAAATTATAAATCATTATGACCTCCAAAGCCATATCTGTTCACAGTATAGGCATGGACTTTGAAACATCTGAGCACATTGAAAACGAAAAAGACAAACAAAAAACAGTCATTCAGAGGGGTACAAATTTACATAGGTTAATGTTGTCATCTTTGCAAAGATCAAATAAATATTATGGCTGTATTCAGACTTTCAAGTTCTTTTTATGTAAACAGACAGAAATTGATTGTTGTACAAGGCAAGGTATAAACAGTTTTTCTAACATTCATATTGTCTTTTTTCCACTAAGAGATTTAAGAAAACTGCCATAAAAATAAGATATTTGTGACTTGTAAGAAACAATTTTAATTCAATGAAACTAAAAAATATGTGAAGTTGTTTTCAGTAAAGCATGGCTATTTTGGATTTTGGTGATCAGTCTTCTGAAATTATTGGTATGTATTGTTTTACTACTGTAATACATTTTTCTCATTTGGTGGATTCCTATACTACCATGCAAAATGGGTTGTGGCATAAACAGTAAAAAACCTGCAAAACTCATAAATGCAGCAAAATGTGCTTTGGAGGTTACCATAGTACAGAAAGAAAGTTAAAGCTTATTTTTTTCTAAAGGAACAGAGAGAGCAGTGTGATAGCAATATTGTTCCTTGTGGACTGTGTCAATGGACTGTGTTCCATGTGGACTGTGTCAGTCTGTAGCAGATTGTTCTATATGTTCTTCTGGGTGTTTGTAGAAAACCACGGAAGCTTCTGATATTACACACTTGTAGAGACTTTATAACAATATTGCAACTTCTATGATCTAAAATATGTACAAAAAACTTAAAAACTTTTGGAAATGTCTTTTTTTTAAAGTTACTGTCCTAAAAAGTGTACAAACAAACTTGCATTGTGTTACAAGACACTAGATCCTACTAGGTATAAAAACTGACACACACGCACAGCTTACCTATTGTAAACATTTGACCTTGAATGACAAAATCATTGAAGTCTTTTAAGCTGCAAAACATACCAAAAACACAACAGACAGTCATCAACTCTGAAAATTTTAAAGCTATGATAACTTCACTTTTGTCAAACTCTAAAACAGGTGAGGATCAATATATAAGCCAATGTACGAGATTCATAGATAAACATTCTAACTACATATATAATTTCAAGAATTTTGACTTCATTTTAATTTGGAAAATTACTAGTGTTCATCCATAATGGGAAAATTATGTTACCTAAACTTCTATCCCTATCACTGAGAAAAGCTTCAAACACTTTGAATTTATTAAAAATTTTACGTCATCAGTACTTTCTCACCACACTTTACATTTCACTACAGAATGGACTAGTCTTTTGAGGTAATTGCTGAAATCAAAATCATTCCATTAGTCCAACATCAAGTTCATGTCATCGAATATGACAAAAAAGCAAAAATCCAGATAGAACAGAAAGGTCAACCAAGTGAATAGGATTAACACAGTTTGTGTGAAATGTTGCTTTGCAACATGAACCCCAGCCATAAACAGCAGAAAAAGTGGACACAGAATGACAAGTTGAAATCATTGATGGCAAAAATATCCAAAATGACACACCAGTTTGTAATCTTGTATTGAATATTCTGCATCATCACCCCTACTTGTCAGTGTATAAATCCAATTCTACCAATAGAAACCATGACACTGGACTGTGCCATTGAGACAAAGGTGATAAGGGTCTCTAAACATCTGAGCTGAAACAATATGTAAAGCTTTGAAACATCTGAAAATTGTAGGGTTCACGGTCCAACTTCTGGTACATACACAAGCTAGCTCTTGTGTCCATTATAAGATGGGAATGATATGGAAATATTGGAGAATATGAAAGCTTGTCATTGGCTGTTGCTATGGAAATAACTGTCTACACATAAATGGTTTGTGTGCTGATCTTCCCAAACTGAAAATGATGTGTGAGTAATAACACTGTACCTGTGGTTAGCTTTTTGAATTCATGGTGTTTTGGAAGTACTTTATATCTGACAATATTGTGGATACATCAAATCAACTTGACTTTGCTCTGATCAATAGCTGTTGATTTCAATGCTGTATCAAAAACTGGACACTATGATGACAAGGTTACTGTACCAAGGTGAGCACACAAACTGAGTACATGCAAGTACCCAATCCATGAATACAATTTTCATATTTGGCAAAATCTAATTTATGAATCATGAAAGGTCTCTGATATTCCTATACTGTCAATTGGCATTTCTTTGTTGCAAAAATTAATTTATCTGTCACTTCTCTGAGAGCCTAGCACCTGATAAAATACTCAATCACTCTAAAGTGACAAGGAGTACCGGTACTTGTAGAGGTGAACCTTTTCAAAAACTGAGGTTGTGCTATCTTATAACTTAAAAAGTAGTCTGTACTTTCACAGAAAACTCACAACATTGATAAGATGAGAGCTGACAATGCTGACAAGTCATCATTTCATGGTACAAAGCATGAAACAATACAACATGTTATCGTACCTATTCACTTGGTATCATTCCCTATCTTGTTTTCCTATAAGAGCATGTTGGTTTAACCTTAAGCTGACTGTTTTTTGAAATGCACTGACGTACAAGAGTATAGAATCAGTTTGGGAAGGCCATCTATGCATTAACTGATATCTACTTATTACTGCACACTGATATCATCCTACATATACACATACTTGTGTTTTAAGCCTCTGAGGTGAAAATGTTCAACTAGTCGTAATACCTCAATATTAGGATGTGAATAAATTAGTGTAAAATCTCTTGATGTTTTTATTTATTGAAGTAATAAATATATGTTGAAGGAATAAATTCAAATTAAACAGGACAAAGTTCAGAAAACTGTAAACATATGTAGATTTTAAATTGCACTACAGACCAAAGTGTTGTATGTCTGCAGAGAATTACCATTCATGGCAAATGTGGTATAGTTTTATAATTTCTACTGTACATTACAGTTTGATCTGTACAGAGCAAAGAGGAGATTAATTAGTTAAGGCATTACCATTAATTCAATATTTTGATCATAATAGGCATTGCAATAATTTATGGAAGATTTGGATAACATCCGATGGAGAATTTTTATAACATTTTAAAACTGTTAATATCATACTAAATCTTTGATAGTAGGAAGAGTATTACCAGAACTTATTTGTTGTAAAGTGTGCATTTCTACCATAGTTATAATACTGTGGATTGTTGGTATTGGAGCTGGCGAATCTTGGCGGTACTCCTAACACATTCCATGATGAGTCCATCACTGGTCTTTGATTAGACGCTGTCAGACAATAGTTGCCATCACTGTTTATATTACTGTTCTTCTCTTCAGTCTGATGGCTTGGGTTCACTTTTGTGTCTTGGCCAGGGTTCACTTTTGCTGGTGACTGTGATGCAGCTGTAGTCATCTTGGCAGGGCTACCTGTTACACTTTGTGATCTGTATGGGTACATTTTAAAGATATGAAAAGGAAATACCACGCCCATTATTTTAACTTCTTTAAATAACGTGGTTTACTCTATATGTATAAGAGAAATATCACTGTAATATATACAATGAGAATTGAAGAGTAGGCATTTCAGACAAGCCAAGTTCCAGACATTTGAGGATAATCTAAAATTTAAAGGATTGATATTTCAGTCTTGAGTTACTAGGGCTCATGCTCAATGACTTCACATCTCCTGAAAATAACTGTCTCTGGTTACACTCTGCACATGGTATGTATATAAGATATGTATATATATGAGAATATATTTCATCACACTAAATTCAATTCAGCGCTTGTAGCAACTGTTAAGAAATATAAATATCAAATAATAAAATGTTTGAAACCAGAATTTAGTATGTGTAACTAACTATTGCTTTTAAAAAAAGCAGAGCTATCTATAGGGAATGGGTATTCAAACGTAATTACATGTATAGATTGACAGCATGGCAAATACTTACTTTGCTGGTATTGTTTGAGTCACAACTGTTGCTGCCGGTGATACTTTCAAGTGACCATCCCTTGTTTGCGTTTGTAAATGAGAATTGAATTCAAAATTACTGACACGACCAAAAGGTGGTGGCGGTGTGTTGTCTCTGGTCTTCAAATTGATTCCAGATCCACCTCGTTCACCATCACCTACAGATTACGATAGAAAAGACAAAAGTGATGTTGATTTAAAAGTTATTGAGGTCGAATATTTCAATGCCATTGTCCTGTGTGCAACATAATTCCATCACTACCCTACCCTGTGCTTAGCTTATGTCTTGGCAAACATTTTTGAGAAAAAGGCTTTAACAAGTGGTTCACATATTAACATACCCATATCTTGTGGCGGATAGTGCAATTTGAACAAGTTTGAGGTTCAACATGCCAGGGTCACTATCACGATGGCATATATGCTCCATGGGAATTCTGGTAACATATTCCCTTCAGACAGTTATATGTATGTTCAAAAAAGTCAAACACTATAAAACATTAATAAATCCTGCAAGACCAACAAATAACCATGGTTCAAATCTTTGTGTTGTCATGGGTGATCAAACACAGCAGCTGCTAACTTTCAGTCAATATCTTTATTGTAAATCAAGCAAAACAAGATGGCCATCACCACTAACTGAATTATAAAGCAATGTGTGAAATCTCTTGAGATACACATTGAAAAGGTCAAATAAATTAGAACCAAGCACTTCAGTGAGCCTTAAATGTTTGCAAAGATCCATAAAACAAATGTGTACAATTTTTAATAAATATTTGGGGTTGGAAATGCTGTTGCCACTTTGAAAGATCTATAGTCATACTGTAATATTATCATCTTGAAATTGATCACTTTTTTCTTTTTCAGCAAAATGAAAATTAAGCAAAAAATGTAGCATTCAGTAAGTTTTACATATCATTTAAGTAATCAATGATACTAGCATATTGATATAGATGATTCATTTACTAATTGCTAAGTGTTTGTGAAAAAGTCTGATGTGATCAAACTAATGGCAGCTATCAATGTGTATGATAGGAGTCATAAATAGGACTGTGAATCATCTGATTTGCAGGCATAGCAATAGAAAGAGATATAAAGAACTACAGGTACAATTCTGAAGTGGACTTTTTTGAAATGGCACATCAAGTAATGCATGTAATGTTAGGGGCTACCAATGTTCTATATCCATCAAGAGGAACTTTAAAATGTTGATTTCTGTCTAAAATATGGTCAAACTTATAATTTTCCTAGCACTAAGGCCAGAGTGAAACGCACCAGACACCAGGCTAGAACACATGCTATGACATCATAGACTTCAGGTACCGGTATGCACCACGGATATAATGCCCTAATTGAAACCATTTAACAAGTTTCCTAACAGTTGGGTTACAGAAGTAACATTATAATTCATGGAGCATGGAGTTCAATCAAATTACATGTATTGTTATGTGAGGGTACACCTGAACATTGAATGCAAGGTGCCAAATGAAGAGCCAAATCTTGTTTGCTGCATACTAAACATTATGCAGCTATTTCTAAAGTCTGATATATTTCACGCTGACACCAAACATCATGCAGCTATTTCTGAAGTCTGATATATTTCACGCTGACACCAAACATCATGCAGCTATTTCTTAGGTCTGATATATTTCACACTGACACCAAACATCATGCAGCTATTTCTGAAGTCTGATATATTTCACGCTGACACCAAACATCATGCAGCTATTTCTGAAGTCTGATATATTTCACACTGACTCCAAACATAATGCAGCTATTTCTTAGGTCTGATATATTTCACACTGACTCCAAACATCATGCAGCTATTTCTAAAGTCTGATATATTCACTCTGACACCAAACATCATGCAGCTATTTCTAAAGTCTGATATATTTCACACTGACTCCAAACATAATGCAGCTATTTCTTAGGTCTGATATATTTCACACTGACTCCAAACATCATGCAGCTATTTCTAAAGTCTGATATATTCACTCTGACACCAAACATCATGCAGCTATTTCTAAAGTCTGATATATTTCACACTGACTCCAAACATAATGCAGCTATGTCTTAGGTCTGATATATTTCACGCTGACACCAAACATCATGCAGCTATTTCTGAAGTCTGATATATTTCACACTGACACCAAACATCATGCAGCTATTTCAGAAGTCTGATATATTTCACGCTGACACCAAACATCATGCAGCTATTTCTGAAGTCTGATATATTTCACGCTGACACCAAACATCATGCAGCTATTTCAGAAGTCTGATATATTTCACGCTGACACCAAACATCATGCAGCTATTTCTGAAGTCTGATATATTTCACGCTGACACCAAACATCATGCAGCTATTTCTGAAGTCTGATATATTTCACGCTGACACCAAACATCATGCAGCTATTTCTGAAGCCTGATATATTTCACATCACTTCCTCTATTTCATTACATCAAGTTTGTACTATGCTCTGTATGTAGATTAAACAGTGTGTTTACAGCATTTTAAGACACTAGCAGTGAATAGGGTTGGAACAGAAGCGAAATAAATTTTCCAACGCTTTGTTGAACAGCGGGAAATAATTGTCTGAACGTCATGGTAATGGCCAATTAGAGGGGTCCATTTGTCACGTTTTGGGGGGATCATTGGATCATTCTAGGCCAGCACTCACTACCTATGCAGCCCCTTCTCTTTGTGTTTATTTTGATATTTTATTTTTTTACAGGATTTTCACATATCTTGTGACGATCAACAGTTGTTGTTCTTGATTTTGGTAAGCCAGTACAAATGACATCTGAATCCTCCCATAGGTGCATTTGACAGTATGTTTTGTAGATGTTTCCAGGATTTTTTCACGTTTAAGATGGCTTTTTGCCTTGTTTTTTCCTGGGTGGTCTTATGCGCAAGAAATGGGACGTTGGCATCCTTGTATAATGTCATAGAGTTTTTGCACAGTTTCCAGACTTTTTTGAATAAATGAGACTGGCTGGCACAAGGCGAAACCATCTGGCAACCTTCCATTAATATGGAGTTTGCATGAGTGTTTGTGTTTGCTTGTGGAACGTAGTTAAGATATAAGACATAAGGTATCTCAAAAGAAATGAACAAGGAAACACAACAAACTATTGAACAAAACATACCATTTTCAAGATATTGAATACAGAGATTTTCAACTTGCCTGTGATTGGGCTTTGTCGAGCTACTCTACCAAGACTATCCCCACTTTTTTGAGACCTTGGCACTGGAGGTGGCGTGTTGGTTATGGGACTTACAGTACTGCCAACACCATATCTACTGTAATTCTTTGCCTGTGCTCCAAACCCTGGTGAGATTGTGCTGCAATAACAATGACAAAAACATATATTTTATATCATGTGTACATTGAAATGTTCTAGCTAAAAATTTGTGACGCCACACCCCTGATTATTACTGATAATGTACCCAAATAGCCAGCATTGTGGCCGCAGATGTTTTCAATTTTCGACCGCGGAGTGATGTCAGTAGGTGAAACGCATACAAGCGAGGTAAATGAGAGATCAGATGATACAGAAGAGCGAATGATGCAGAAATTGTCTGGAAAAAAGCAGAACTAAAAGTTATGTCATTTATGTGTATTGAAACTTTGAATATTGTTTTGGTGGTTGAAAAATCCGAACTTCAATTATTTGTTTTCACGGCGCTGTGATGCAAAAATGACGTAAAAACCCGCTAGTACCGGGATGGCCCGCGGTCGAGAATATCTACAACTTCCCTGGCATTGGTAAAACTATAACTAATAGCAATAATGTATCATCCAACACCCACATCCCTGCCCATAATGGACTCACGGAAAATTTGCATGACATAATGTACTCAGCATCCCTCCTTTCATTACATCCTGTAAAGTTTGATTTCGTCCATTATGGGCTGGAAGGGGGTACATTATTGCTTAAATAACTATAGACCATGGAGTGGAAGACCATAGTCCAGTGTTTTGCCCAGGAATTGTAAAGGTGGGACACAGTGTCCCATGATTGTTAAAATAGGGGGACACTAAGTTACAATGGGGGTCAATGTGTGAGCGAAGAATGAAAAGCAAAGTCAACTCCCCAAGGCAGAAAGGTATTGTAAATATGTAGGGCTGTTGTTTTCCATCAAAAAATTGATATCATGAATACATACATTCATTGTAAAATTAAGATTGCTGGACGTCTCCTATAATGGTTTGTGACAAAGTCATTTTAACTGGTTGTATTTACAGTTTTGAATTGTAAAAAGACATCATCATGATAAAATCAACTTCATGCGCATTTTCTTTTAAGGGGATCCTGCATTACATGTGTTTAACAGAAATAAAGAAGAATGTTTCATTACACTTATGACTCCAGAACTAGAAGTGGTTGAAGGCAATAGTTTGATGCACATTGTAACCTGGGTTTTTTATTACTGCTATAAAGTTCTCTTCTTTTTTATAATCGCTCCAATGACTGACATTTTTCCCTGAAAATTGCAAAAATATAGTTTGAAAACAAATATGTGGGAAAACTCCTTGATCATCATGATAGCAATAGCACATAGCCATAACGCTGTTTTGACAAGCTAGGTGGTTCTTGTTAAGATCAGCTACAATCGAGCTAGGGGGTCTTGACTATATAACGAATTCAGCGTGACCTCGATCTCTAGGTGGGCTGGCTTGCAGACGATCGGAGAGTTTTATGAGACTCCTTCTGGGGAAATTTAAGGCAAATTACTACTTTGAAAGTCAGGGATATAGTGTTTCAACAAAAAATGGGGGGTTGATGATATTTTTAGATGAAGTCATGAGCTTCCAGTACACCAAATACACGTGCAGTCAATTCCGTGTGATGCCATGTGCCCGGGCTAGTATAGTGACTGAAAATTTGATTCTCCGTACTTCACTGTACTAGCATATATTTACATGTAAACGTTTCATTTCAAGTTGTTGGTCAATAAAATTTGCTTTGTGAAAAGTTAGTTGTTCTTTTTACAAGCCTTCTGCTTCCGAAATCATTGTGGTTATCGGGATCGTACGTGGCCCGGCATTTGATTTTTGTCCCCAAGGCTGCAGGGCCGAGTGGACGCACATCGCCTTGCTCATACCATGAATTGTAGACTGTAACAGACTAACTGATTTTTCAAAAGTGTTTACATTGTGAAGAAAAAAATAGACTAAATTTTAAATGTTTCATTTTCTCAATAGAGAAGCAATAACTGTACGGGCTATCAAGTGTGTAATTTAATAGCTCAAAATGTAGTCTGTCTGTGGACGCTGGACTTACAATTCTAGCCCTGATTTTAGTGCGTCCCTGTGACCCATGTCCGGTATTTTTGCGGGACATTATTGCTAATTTTGCGTCAAAAGACGCAAGAACGCACTCTGGGCAAAACACTGAATAATGTTAGTCTATAAAGTAACTTACTCACCAGTTAAACTACAACTACTACCAACTTTTACTACATGGTACCAGTATACTTGCAATAACATGTCAATTACTTACCCCTGTCTATCATTTATCTGTGACGATGATGTTGTTGCTTTGTTCTCCAAGGCACTCCCTGTTACCATGGCACCTTGCAATGCTGAAGAGTTGTTCAAAGGAACATTTTTCAATACATCATTTTCAGGTCCTGTACTGGTTTGGTAACTTGCAATGCTTGCCCATGACGACTCCCTTTCATACGCTGTGCAAGAATGCAAGAATGTACCCATACTTGAGTTTTTGTTTTATATGCAAGTGTTTAAAAAACCTCTAATGCAGGCCAGAATGTTTCTGATATTGCAGTTTTGACAGATCTGTTACAGGTATTCAATTTCAATGATCACATGTTTCAATCAAACACCGTAGACTGCTTGCCCTACAGCTGAAGACATGTACCGGTACACGTACACAGAAACTTGTACTCACTTTTTAATATTTGCACACATCTTTCTTATGTTAATTGCTAGACAATCATTTCACTGAAATGTTGAACAGTTAATGATATTCCTTCCTTTCACACTAAAGAACTTTTCTTTTTAGATCATTCTGCATGTTAACACCATTCCCAAGGTGCGTTTTGACCAAGTCATTCTGGTTGAAGCTGACTCAATCTTTGGATAGCTGATTTGAACACATAGTATAACTGTTTACATAATCTTTCACTCTAATTGTCTGTATGTGTCATCAGGTCCATTGGGACTGAGAAAATTCAAATAGAGCACTCAAATGCTGGAATTACTGTATCTCACATTGTACAATACTTGTGTACATGTTCGTGGGATTTTATATTTGTGAGTTCATATTTTACTGAGTTTTTTCACTGAAAAGCACAAGCATGCAGTGCTATGCACTGATATAGAGTAGAAGCACAAAATATTTCTAATACAGGTTTTGTATTTCATTCCGGCATAGTATCACAAGACTAGAGTGTGTAAAAACGTGGAAATCCCTTCAAAACTAAAGAATACTGCTGTACAACTGAACTAACTTGGAGGTATTGACAGTTTTCTGTCCTGAGCACTGAATCTGGATCTCTTGCGGACATAGCTGGATTCTGGCTGTCCTCTGAAAAATCCTTCAAATATAACAAAATTGTTGACCTGAAAGGAAAGGGAATTACTGATAATATAGTTGACAGCATTTCCTGCATGCAAACAATTCACAGAGTTTTGAGTCCTTAAGTAACGTAAGCCAACATTCCTCCATGCAATGATTTCTTTGCTCTATTTGGTACTTTATGATACATGTATATTATATAGACATTTTGTCTGGTCTTAAAAGTGATACACTACTCATCCAGTGAATGATATTACAAGACTGTTGTATGATATGAAGGTAGTGAGTCTCTAACACCGAGTCATCATGTCTAGAATATGGGTATTGTACATGTATATGGGTACTGTATATGGGTATTGTACATGTATATGAGTACTGTATATGGGCTGAACTCACCTGTGGTATTGTTACTCTTAAGTTGTAGTGTTTAACAAGAAATGATGTAAATTTTGGAGATGGCCTATCAATGGCTAAGTGCTGGGCTTTCACATTCTCTGTCTAAGTAAAAACAAGAAGATTGACATTGTATTGCAATTGAGGGCATCTGTTACAGTGCTAGAAGATGAATAATTGGATTTGATGTGATTGTCTATACATGTAGATGACAATCATCAGCAGTCACAATCAAGAGATATCATCAGATACAAGACTCACGAATAAGGTGTTCACCATTTCTCAAGGCTCTGTAGAATACAAACTGTAAATACGTGAATGTACTTCTTATTTAAATCCTGAACTAAAAAACTTGGCCAAGGATGATTGTTAGTGATGTGCTTGGCTATGAAAGTGCTATGTTTGCCATGTCTCTGTTTGGAAAAAAATAATCATGATTATTATTTTTATCAGACCCCTGGCCCCGCTAGGCATTTTAGTTTGTAAATGCATTGCATGCATAATATTTGAATAATAAAATAGAATAAACCAATGTGCAACAGGTCACATATTAATCCAATCTACACTGTCTCATTTTGATGCATTGATAAAATCCAAAGTATCTTGACCTAACATGCACATACAGTAGTCATGAGCCATTGACTACCCACATGCTGTCAATCTGGTACATCAATTTAACTATGTTTCAAAGTTCAACAATAAAAACAGGGCAACACCACTTCAGAAACAGAACATTTTGCTGATAACACTATATTAAAACAGAATTGTTGAGATAGTAGCAAATCAAGCTCATGTTACTCCATTTGTCAGATTCAGAAAAGCACTAATTTATGTTTACATTTATCGATCAAACTTCACACCAAAACACAGACCATGACTAATATTATTAATGTCTTTGCTTTCCAAAAAGGAAATTTCCTTCTCTCTGCAAAAGTCAAAAATTGACTTCTCTGGTCCTTCAATGTACACCTGCATCAGTGTTTGCAACCAGGTTACACAGAGATGACTTTGGAACATCGACTTGATTCAGTTCTGGCAGGAAAACCCAAATACTCAACCTCAACACTGGTATTGTCTGAGCAATCTCAGCAATTATTGAAAAGTCTGGAAAGTTTCTGCTATGATTTGTAATTAACTCCTAACAAAATTCACAGAACTGCAGATGCTGGTCTGGGTTCACAAAATCCTTGAACTGCACCAAGTCAACATAAAGACTTTTTCGCATCAAACAGATCTTTTTCATCACTTTATGGTCGATCATCGCTTGGAAGGCTCCAATGATGCTGACCTACATGTATCGATCTTTGTGTGGCAGGTAAATATGGTTGATTAAACACAATCTAAAAATGATATCAAAATATCAAGGGCATTGGCAGGAAACCATCTGTTCATGTTTTCAGTAATTTTATTAATGTAGTACTGTGCTGCATGATCAAGTTGGAATCCCTCATCTCAACATCTCTGAAACAAGCTGTGGCTTGTTCATTGTCTGGTCATTCAATATTATCTTTGAAGTTCGACGAGTGAGCAAACAAGTGGTGGTCATCTCACATTGCTGTCAAACTGTCAATCAGAGTATTGATCATCACACATGGTATGGACAAATCAAGATTTAGAGTTTGGAAAGTTTTACTGTCCCTTGTGATAACCAGAAATATGACTAACAGCAGACAAGTAACAGCAATGAATGAACATCCTTTCACATCATTGAGAATTCTGAGAGCTTTTGCATTGTTGGTGGCATCATTTTTGAACTATTTTGAGTGTTGCACATACAGCAGGCCAGTACTTGTCAATTAATATATTGGCAGAAGAAGTCACCTTTATCAGTATCATTTCTGTACTGTTGATGACATCTTGCATGACTGGTAATTGCTCATAACGCTGGGCTGACGTATCAAAATTATAACAGAACACCTGATTGACTATGTCCTGGTATTGTTTGACTGGCTTTTCCAATGCTGAGATTGTGAACAGATCAATGGAACAAGTTTTTGTGTGAGGCAGTGCGTATATGAATGGATGAGAAAGGGGATTTCTGCCTTCATTCTAACACCAATGACACTTCTCTTCAGCCACTATGTCCGTACAAAGTCCAATCAATTTATTCAACAGGATAATTCAGTGAAAGCTCTTTCACTGACTCAGTATGACCTTTGCTTGCATTGTGGAAAACAAGAGCTGATTGTTGACAATTATCTCGCATCTTGATCTAAATCTACTTTGTGCAAAGACACAGAGAAAGCTACATGTATCTGCCTGCCATGATCAACTGAGAATGATTTTCTGTAATTTGTAACATCCAACTTTCATTTTTCAAATTGGTAACATAATTTGCATATCAATCAATTGCTAATGATACGTAAGATGAGTGATAAACTTGGCAATATTTTTAGCCAGCTTCATCAGCAAAAGACTGTAACCTAGCCGTGCATGGACAATGTTTTTTTTTGTACTTAGAATGTTGGGCAGTGCAACAATTTACATACGTGTATGGTTGCCTACCTGTATGGCTGATTTGATGCATATTAAATTTATAACTGACAGGACTAACATCGTGGATGCAATGTTTGCGCGAAGTTCGCACGACAACTCACAGTTTTTGCATGCAATCATCAAAATCCTGTGTGAAAACTTAAGTAACTTGTGTTTATGGTAGCTTTGTTTCATTGTAGGGTTATTAACACACATGGATTAATTGTAGTATACCTAATCACATAATCACTTACACTTGGCCTGGGAAAAGCGTTTGACCTTAGTTTTATGACTATAAAATACAGATGAGAGAGGTAAAAGAGTGCATGTAGAAAGCCAGATATTACCGCATTGAACAATTATAAACAGTCTGTCTGTGATTCATTATAATTTAGAAATAGTTGTGAGAAATTGAGGTATAAATAAGTGGTACTATTTGATACAAACATTAAAAAAGCCAGCAAGAATGGTGTATATGTATGTATATAATAAACACACATAATTTAAAACTTACCCTAAGCATGTGTTCAAATAATCTTTTGCCATATCCTTTCCTCTGACATGATTCATGGACATAGAAGTCCAATATACAGAGAGGTTCCAGTTCAGTTTGATTGCCGTGTATGTCAATGACAAAAAGCCTTTTCCTTCCAATCTTCAGAATTCCAATAACACTACCTAAACCACTGAATAAAGGAAATTGAAGTTCAATGTATCCCTTACGTGTATTCATCTGTCTCTAATGCCATTCACATCACAGAACTGTGTATGTGATTGAAAACAAAGTGCTGTGACAGTCATAATTAGTTTGTGATGTTTCAAAGTATTTTCCTTTATTCATTAGTTCTTTACCTGCTAAGGCATGTAAATAAAACATGTAAAGGGTAGGGTTGGACAATGACACTTTCAAATAACACTCAATGTTTATTATCTGTAAGATAATTTTTAATTAGAGCTACCGTCCCAACTGTTTGAACAGAGTTATCAAAAATGCCTATCACAGACACTAGTAATTACTGTCAGCTGTGATAAATGGGATCAGATTCAATAATAATCTTTCTGACCCTGATGCAGGTTTGTGGACCTAGGTTGTATGGTGGAAGGGCCTGTGTGTGTGACGGCCTTTACACCAGATGGCCACGGTCTACAAAACCCATATCAGAACCATAAACGTTTAATCATACTTGGTGGAATGATAAATATGTGGGTGGAAATCGAGGTGTAAGAAGGACAACTGCATGATGTAAATTATCATATAAATGGAACCGTCAAAGAGGTTCAATCACTAGAAAAAAGTTCTATTAAAATAAATATTATGGCTTTTGGTGAATTTTGTCACCGCTTCAGGAAGAAATCATGATGTACTTTAAGTTAAACAAAGGTTAATGGCTTGGCCAATGTAGCGATGTATGATTCCACTCAATTTGACTGTACACTGTTGGTTCACTCACTTGTTTGCTTCAGCCTCTTTCATAATATACAGATGATGATCAGAAAGCTTAATTCTACTGCTTGATGTAATCGGTGCACGCAATCCTTGGGCCTGTAAGTTAAACACACATAAAAATGTGTTGGTTTATATGTACATGTATAGTATCTTGCCTTTCATGAACACAAGCACTGCCATTATTCTCCCCTCCATGCAAATACAAATAATTGCTTTCATTCAATTTCATAAATTAATACATGTACATAAAAATTAGCACTGACATGTATGTGAAATGTATAATTTTGTAAGTATTCAATTTCTTCTGAGAACAATATTCTAAATTAAAGCTGCAAGCAGCGTTGGCGGGGCCCAAGCGGTTGCCATGGTTGAAAGTACTTGCACTGATGATACTATGTGCACATTTTGAGCTTCCATGTGTCTTGTGTGTAGAGAAATTTTTAGACTAGTTGTTAACACATTTGAAAATACATTTAAAAGCTGACGCATCTCAATTCTTATTTAAAATGATTTTGACAAGTATGCTTGACAGAGAGAGGCGAACAACGTGACAATTGATGTATATCATCATAACTCATTCTGTAAATTTACCATGTGTCCTATGTGTTGATTAATACTTAAACTAGTTGTTATACATGAAAATTTCGTGTCAAAGATCGTTTTCCCGATTTCCCATTTACATCACTTTGAAAAGTGTGTGTGTCATAGACAAACGGTAAATAGCATTACAATAAATTTCAACTGATTATGTGGTCACTTGTAAGCCATACAGACTGATGTGATGACAAGAAAAATAAAGTGTTTTTTTTCTCATCCTCGCGCGTGTCAATTCAGATCTGCTGTGTCCACCTATTTTCTGCTAATGAGGAAATAAATGAAAAAAACTGCAAAAAATACATCACGATAGTGCATGTATAAAACAGCTATTTTCTGCTAATGAGGAAATAAATGAAAAAAACTGCAAAAAATACATCACGATAGTGCATGTATAAAACAGAACCGTAAACTAAATAATTGACTGAAAAAAAACTGCAAAAAATACATCACGATAGTGCATGTATAAAACAGAACCATAAACTAAATAATTGACACTAACATTCCATTCAGAACTGTACACGTATTTCACTGTTATATTACTCTGTGAAAAATTTGCAAATGTTGCACTTAAAGTCAAACCGCTGAACTGTTGCTGTACAAAAATAATAAAGCAACACTGCTGTTCATTTATCTCTGCGTGCATTCATATGTTGTTGCCATTTTTTCCCGCGTTGTTGATTGAAGAATAAATAAAGAAACCCGCGTCACCACATAATTTTTGAAATTTGTCTAGGATAACAAAGAAATGTTTTATTTTTCTTGGCATACTAGTTGTTTTGATGACCTGTATACTATGAATTTGAAAATGTTGGGTAGAACAAAAAGGTGTTCTTCAAAACCTGAAGATTCCAAATAATAAACTGCAAAAGTTACTGGCAATAACAAAGTATGGAGTTGTCACTCAGGAAATAAATGCTAAACATCGTGGTAAAAGTTGAAAATACTGTCTCTTTTATAAGATTACAATTTTTGCAATAAGAAGAGTGGGTAGCTGAACAAATCATAACAGCCTTGAGTACGAATCCTCCTTTTTAAGAGTCAAATAATACTAGTCCTGAGCACTGTTTCTGTTGAGTGAAATGCTCCCTTAGCTGTAACTTTAAAGGCTAGTTATACTTGTCAAAAGTTAGGCGTATGCGATGCAGCTATATTTAATAGTTACAAACCTGTAATCGCTATCAATGCAGTACTGTTCATATCGCGCTATAGACAACGGCACGAAACCTGCTTCAGCATACCAGTTTTTCAAACGAATTAGATATCCATTTTCATAGCAGTTCAAAAGTAAAATACTCTCAGACTTGAGAAATGTGTGCATTTTAGACTTTCGACACATTTGCTTTACGCTTTAATTTAGCGAGCTTTGGTAGCTCGATGAATTTAGCAAGCGATGCTTGGACAGCGCACAGCGTATCGATGACACTTGGGTCAGGGGTCATCACCAAAAACGTCAGAGCGTATTCACGGCGAGCTCGAATCATGCCAGGATCGCAGAAATCATGGATCATAAATCCAAATGTTCATGTCTATTACGTAAAGAGAACCCTAAAATATAAAACACATAATGATTTGATATGGAGAAAGATCTTTTTGTTTCACTGACAATCAAGTTAAATGCTCAAATATCGCGACAAGACTTGCGCATTGGCACGATATGAATGTGTAAGTACGTCGACTGTACTCGGCGGACGAGCGAGCGCCTTCTCTGTAAATCTGTTTACGATATCACGTCACAATACACTGAAATTTCTTGCGAATTCATCTTTAAGGAGGCCAATTCACACAAGTTCCTAACGTCAGTAAAGATTTTTTCTTGTTGGCAGCAATACACCACCAATGTTTTCACCGTTCAGGAGTGCCTTACTCGTATTGACAAAAAAGGCGTAAGCTTTTGACCATGCAAATTCCAGTCGACTTTTCTACTCTGATCATAATCTTTCTTTCCATTTCATAGCTCTACTTGCGCTTAGAACCTGTGTTAGGGGTGGTTTCTCCCCATATTGGTGGAGCTGCCTAAGTCAAAAAACGAGAGTTTACCATTTTTGCTTAGTTTCACCGTCACTACAATCCTTCAGTGTTGACGACGACACTGTACTGCACAGTGCACGGAGTAATCTGTAGGCACATTGTGCGAAGTTGTCCAACCCAAAACTTAGTAACATTTTAGTCGAATAGTCATGGTAAACATATGGGGTACTTTTGGTTTCTGAGCTATTTCGTTACAATGTTATTCATTACTGTATGTGTTACAAATACGATCTTCTGACGGGGATGAACAGAGATAAAGCATTACGTCTCAAGTTGAATGCAGGATAGTCTCGCATGCCAGACCTCGAAACCTGCGTGCGGCGCGAGCGGCGAAGCCGCGAGCAGCGAGTAACCGCAGGTTACGAGGACTGGCTAGAACCGACGTGCTATATATACTGTCCAATAGAATGCTTCGAAAATCGGCTGGATGAAAGAGTACATCTATTGTTTATTCATGAATGTAGGTGGAGCGTCTAAAAATAGCCTTTTGAATTTGACTGAATGATTGTGTCATTCATCCAGAAATGTTTCATTCGAAGTAAACTGCCTTACGTTGACCTCAGACAGTAGTACGGCTTTATGAAATCACGGTTACGCTATCCCCAGTAACCATGATGAAAAAAATCTGCAAAAATGATCTATGCCGTTGAAGAAAGTGGTGATGGACAGCCTGAAACCGAAGCAGGAGGTAGCCATGACAGATTATCTGGAAGGAGACGATGTTTCCGTGAATTTGCCGACAAGATATGGCCAATCTCTAATTTTAAGATTGCTCCAGCCTTGCTTCAATGCTTGCGATTGCATTTTGTTGATCGACATCCTCTATGGAGTTTGCTTTTTCATTTTGCTCCGTTCAAACGAAGCTCGGACTTTGGGCCCCATTCAACTGCCGATGAGCTGGTGGTAAATGGCCTCACAAATTCTCGCCGTAGATTTTTGCTTGAGTGTTTTTTTCGGCGCAGATACGTGAAACGTGGTGGACAAGTACAGTGAAAATGCGTTATGGCCGTCTGTACGCGGTGGTCCACAAGTTATACTTATTAGCATAGGAAAGACAGCCCACTTTTGACGTCATCACATTCCTGAGCAGTTGGTTCTTGCCAGACCTCGTAACCTGCGGTTACTCGCTGCTCGCGGCTTCGCCGCTCGCGTCGCATGCAGGTTCGAGGTCTGGCATGCGAGACTAAATGCAGGACAGCGCGTGGACAGACTAAGTGATGACATCATAGTGCAATTTTCGATTCGCAGGTTTGGCTAATTTTTGCCTAAATCTTCTCGGCAAACGCTACTTTTTTCTCGCATTTGCGATTTTGCGAGCAGGCAGCGGAAACACTGCCTGCGTCATTGCGAACAAAGGAAGGCCACAACGCACCTTATTTTCAAGCAGGCGATTTATGTTTGTTTTTCAGATTTCGTCCATTGAAAATCCTACCCGCACGCGAAAAGCAAACAAGAATTTATTGTATGGCGCCTAATGTAGAGTGTGTGGATAAAATACACAAGGAAAGTGCTAAATGAGTCATGGAGTTGATCGTTTGACAGAATCTAGTATCGCTTAGTTTCGAAGTTAGAGTCAGTCCTTGGAAGTCGGATTTGTGAAAACCTGTAAGGTGGTGAAATCTACGATATATATATCGGATATTTACCAGCGATTTGACAGAATCTAGTATTGTCTAGTATCGAAGCTAGAGTCAGTCCTCGGAAGTCGGGTTTGACAAGAACTGTGAGGTGGTGAAATGTCCGATATAT
Organism: Ptychodera flava; assembly: GCF_041260155.1. NCBI lineage: Eukaryota > Metazoa > Hemichordata > Enteropneusta > Ptychoderidae > Ptychodera > Ptychodera flava. Next base: position 39,038,182 of record NC_091943.1, on the reverse strand, counting down.
ATCGGATATTTACCCGCGATTTGATAAAATCTACTATCGTCTAGTATCGAAGCTAGAGTCAGTCCTTTGAAGTCGGATTTGGCAAAACCTGTAATTTGGTGAAATCTCCGATATATACCGGATATTTACCCGCGATTTGACAGAATCTATATCGTCTAGTATCGAAACTAGAGTCAGTCCTTGTAAGTCGGGTTTGACCAAAACTGTAAGGTGGAGAAATCTCCGATATCGGATATTTACCGGCGATTAGACAGAATCTAGTTTCGTCCAGTATCGAAGTTAGAGTCAGTCCTTGGAAGTCGGGCTTGACCAGAACTGTAGGCAAGGTGGTGTAATCTCCAATATATATATCGGTTATTTACCAGCGATTTGACAGAATCTAGTATCGTCTTGTATCGATACTAGAGTTCCCAAATTGCCGATAAACATCGAGTAAATATCGGCAATTTCACAGATCTGGCGTACCGAAGCACAGGGCCGGTCATTCTACTATCGTCTAGTATCGATATTAGAGTCCCCAAATCGCTGATAAATATCAGGTAAACTTCGGCGATTTCACAGACCGGGCGTGCAATGGCACAAAGCAACATTGAAATACGATCAAGCTGCAGAACTTTATTAAACAAGGTGTTGTTTTAATCGATGTGTATCAGCGATTTTTCACTGATTCTCAGTTAACAGGGACAAATTGGTTTGAGCGGTGTCGTATGGCTATAAAAATTAACAGTGCGTAGGAAAGTCTTATCGGATGTTAAAACTTTAAACAAAATAGCTATTTTACACTAGAAACATCTACATGTACCATTTAAATGCATTATTTAAATAATTTTACCCTTTTTTGAATTTGTTTTTCTCATCAAATCCACAGTAAAAAATATGTCGCATTCAGTAAACTCTTTACGTTCACTCTTTTCTCCGAAAATTTGCAGGGGTATCAAAATATTTCGTTCCTTTTTTCTTTGTAGTAATATGTCACGCATTTAGTAAAGCAAATTTTATGCTGAAGAATTACTGCCTTCACCGTTTCCTTCATGAACTTTCGTTGTCGTATAATCTAGGTAATTTACGTGATCATTCATTAAGCAATTTTTGTCCATAGTTGATGTACGCAATTAATTCGGATATATTTCCTTATTCTGTTATAAAAAGAAATGGTACATGGACATGATTTGTTCTAGTTCTGTTTCAGTAGTAAGTAAACAATGTTTTCCTTACAACATGAAGTTGCTCATTTGCCATATTCGCCCATTCTACCCGTATAGATAATCATGTAATAAACGTTACCGTAAATTTTCTGATTGCTCAAGTAGATAAGTTTTAGCAATTCACATAATTTATTTTTGAACAAGGTCATCTTTCATGTGAAACAGATATTTGTTTTCAATAGGCTGAATTTATGCAGAAATTGTGTGAAAAGGTTTTAAAATGTAATGAACGTTACGTAAACTACGTTACTAGTAAAAAACGTTACCAGCGTATTACCCTAAAGGAGGCCACCGCACACTGACTTGGTGTTTACGCCAATACTATTCACAACGAGGCCGACACGCTGTCCGGTAGCTGACAACAGCAGACTACTCAAATCGCCATTCAGACAGACCAAAATGTGAGGAAATGATTCTAAAAGACAGACCCTGTGAATATTTTGCTCATGTACGGTGTAGCCTCATCTTGACGCGTCCAGGATACAGTAACAATACGTGTCATGATATGATTTGTTATCTTTCTGTCTTGCTGTTCGGGTACGTTACAACTTGAGAATCAACTTCATTTGGCAACACTGTAAATAAATCTGGATCATATGACTGACCATGTTTGCAGGTTGGCATTGTAACGTAAATTACTTAAATTTTAAAAAGCAAACTGAATAGGGCTAAATCTGATTTTCAGTAAAACGTTTGGTATTTTGACATAATATACAAATTAACGAAGCAAACTAATAATCAGCAAAGGCAGAGAAATATATATAATCATATAACTATTGAAAACAACAAATTTCAAAGTAGCGGTAACGTAAGTTACATATGCGAAGAAGCACTCGTTATAAAATCACATTTGATATTTTAAAGCTTGTAAAAGTACTAAATAGTAAACAACAAAGTTGTGACTTCCTCAAAATGCCATATTCAAACATACTGTAATTTTCTAATAGATAATATTTAGTTGCAATAACCGTAACGTAGATTACAATTAATGTGACAACAATGTGTTCTTGTTTTTTTTTTTCAACATCGTCATGGGCAATATGTCTACTATTTGCAGAATGGGGAAAGCTAGAGTAGAAATTCATAGAGCTTAAAGCGGATGAAAAGTGACTTAAACTGGGAAGAGTTTTTAAGAGGAAGGATAGGGAGCGTGTCAAGATGTACGTGTACTACAACCCAGTAAAATAGTTAAAGTAAGAGGGCAGCACAGCAAAGACAAAAGAAAATTCCAAAGTCAATGCAGTTGTTGTCGGAGAAGACAAAAAGTCAAAAAGGCACTCAGTAATTGTTCAGTCACAGAATACGACACGGGAAAAATGCCCAGGTCAAGGCTCTCGTTGAAAGATGTATTGTGCTGTATTGAGCAAAAGTAAAAATATAAATGTGGCAGAATTCTGCATGTAAGCTCATTAACTGATGATATAGCACAAGAAGAAGTTTTGGAAAAGGATAAGACAGTTCGCTAAAATACCATATAAGTTTCCTTAAGTCTGATTGATCAATATGTTAAACAAGGATGACTTCTTAATGTAATGAAGCTGCTACAATACTGAAATTGTTAAGAGAATGATATTTCTGAATTCTCAGACAATTTACCGCATGTTGCGTTTCGAAATGTGTTCGGTAGCATTTGTCTTTCTTGTAAGTATGATGGATTATAGTCCTTTACTCTATATCTATATAAAAATGACGATTAAAATTTGCATTTCTACATTTATTTCCCCAAGCGAAGTCGGTGACTTTTCAACTTTACATTTCTATGAGGTAATTGGAAGTAATATGTAATTTACGTTATTATCATTCAAGATCGACTTTATCGTAAATATCAGTGTATTAGATAGCTGAAAACTACTGCAGAGGACTACAAAGATGTTAGTTCATCCAATATTTATGATTTTTTGATGTCATTTGAAACGCCAAGTGTTTTACAGAAATGTTGGAATTTCGATGGATGAAACGTTCCATTTGATTGATAAGACATTCCATAATCCCTCCTAAGAGAGATTAGATAACATACAATTTTGAATCAAAGTGACTTAGTTGTTAACAGAAAGATTGTTATTGATAAAGTCAATTTGTTCCTTTGATATTAATTATGACAAAACAAAATGTTTAAAAGATGACAAGAGCCATGTAACTTGTAATAGTTTCTTTAATTTACGTTACCACCGACAATATTGACGTAATCTACGTTACAACTTTTCAGGACCATATAATGTTTTTATTGACAACGTAGCGCAGTTGTTAATCTCAGTGTTCCTATTTCGCACTCAACACAAGTAAACAAACAAACAATTTAAAGCGAAACTATAGTCACTTTTATATATCATAAAAGATAATATCAGAGTTCATGAAAATTTTGTTAAGATTGATGGTATCACGAACTTGGCAGTATTTTTTGTCTATCAACATTGTGTTGTAAGCGTTAATTACCTATTTCATGAAGGCTATGGGTAACTTGCTCTTAAATGAAAACATTACTTTCCGAAATATCTGTGGCTACTTTAATGGGTATAACTATTTCAAAAACATTCCTTGGTAACGTAAATTACTCGGTTAATTGGCATACTTATAATTAAATAGCACGAAAAATAGAAACTTAGTTGATTTATGTGTTGAAAATTTGCACATTAGCGCAAAGTCATGTCCCTAATACTCGAGATATAAAACTATACTGATTAGCCGACATCAAATACAAAACCATTTTAGCCTCCACTTTGTCCACTTTAACTGAGAATCAGTGTTTTACGACATTAACACACTGGGCTTGATGTTGTCTTGTTTGCATCTTTAATAAACTACATGCTCTCAGTTACGCAACACACCAGGGCCACTCCATGCATGTCAGATAGAGAAACATAAACAAATCACCACACCTTGCAATGTCATGTATCTTTCTTTTTTATCAGTTATGAACAAGTGAGCGTGCATTCAGACACCTATACATAACATTACCCGAATAGCTTCATTTATGATCCTTGACACTCACATATCAGCTGTCCGTAGACCCCAGTAATTGTGCCCTGGTTGGACCTTGTCCCGCTCTTATTCGGTCAATCACACCAGTCGGCCACCCCTTAAAGTTAGTGGCACACTGCTCTAAGTACTTCCGTGGCAGTATACTTGACAAAGTCACCTGGCGTACAAAAGCTGGTCGCCAAAGTTGCCTTACACAAGGTGCCAAGATTAGGGTTCGTGTGACTGCTAGCTGAATTTGACAGCGGGCATTGCAGTCTGTTGTGCCGTCTTTGACTTTCAAGTGTACAATATTATATATCATACATCACTAATCGATCTTCTGACTGACGAGGTATTAGACTGCAGCCTTATGAACATTGAGGCGACTTAACCGATCCAAATGCTGTTCGCAAACTTGAAAGTGCTCGCACTAAGAAAGATATGAGTAAAATTTCAGTTGAATCTGTGTGTTTGTTGTGAGTTTGAGAAGATTTTTAATGATTAAACTGCGATTTTCGCTATATCCAATACTGCGAACAAACCTACTGACTGACCCAAACGCCTTTTGGAAATTAAAAAGAACTACCACTAGGGATTATGAGTGTAAAATTTCAGTTCAATCTGTGTATTTGTTCTGGAAGAGAAGATTTTTAAAGATTAAATTGCGATTTCACAAAATCCAATATGTGGCCAAACCACGTGACCGATCGAATTTTTTTTTGCAAACGTGAAAGAGATCACTGTAAGAATGACATGAGTAAAATTACAGATTAATCAGTGTTTTGGTTCTGGAGAAGAAGATTTTTAAAGATTAAATTACGATTTTTCGCAAAATCCAATATGGCTGCTAAACCACGTGACCGATCCAAACGCCTTTCGCAAACTTAAAAGAAATCACACTAAAGATTATATATATAAAATTTAAGTTCAATCAGTCGACCGGTTCAGGAGAAGAAGATTTTTAAAGATTAAATTGTGATTTCACATAATCCAATATGGCGGCCAAACCATGTGACCGATCGAAATGGTTTTTGCAAACTTGAAAGAGATGACACTAAGGATGACATGAGTAAAATTTCAGCTTAATCGGTGTTTTGGTTCTGCAAAAGAAGATTTTTAAAGATTAAATGAGTATTTTTGAAAATCCAATATGGCGGCCAAGGTCACGTGACCGCACGCGATTTTATTTGCAAATTCTTAAGACCTTAAGTCAGGCTTGCTACACAAAAAATTTCAAATCGACTAGACCCCTTGGTCTTCTGGAGAAGCCGTTTTTAGGTTTTTGGAAAATCCAATATGGCCGCCAGGTCACGTGACCAATCAAAATTTCAAGGGTCAGGTGCACGAGTACTAATTGACACCTATTTGCCCTGCAAATTTGAGAAGTTTTGGTTTAGCCGTTTAAGAGATCTAGGTCGACAAAGAATCGGCAGAAGAAGAAGAAGAAAAAGAGGAAGAAGAGGAAGTAGTAGAACTTGAGCAATAACAATAGGGTCCCAGCCGGTCGGCTTGGGCCCCTAATAAAGGTTGAAATGGTATTGATATTGATGTTGTCACTGAAGCATGAGGTACATCTTGATTGACAATTTCAGTTCTGAACAACAGGTTCATTGTGAAACAGAAAATGGTAGACATGATATTGACCTTACCGGGGGCGGTACTTGACTTACCTTAGCTGATGCCCTTCCCATGTTGTCAATGACTGTGTGCATATTTTCAGTTGTGTTGGAGCTGTAAGGAAGGAACAGCAGAACTCTTCAGACTTGTAAACATATCTCAATTTTCGTCCAAAAAACATTCAACAATTGGTAATCTTGTGTGGTAGAAATAAAACATGTAATTTTATTGATTTAACGTTTGTTGTGGTTTGGCATACAATGAGCTCACATGCAGAATGACCATACAAGTATGACAGATTTGTCAAATTGTGCTGAGTATTTACTTAAACACGTATTATAATATACCAGAATAACAAGCATGTTGGCGCAGCATGCGACTTTTGCAAAAGATGTTTTCACTCAAAGCATAAATTTTCACACCTGATACATGTTTCTTGTGACAAATTCCACAGGATTGAAAATCAAATACTATATTTTGTAGATACAAAGACAAAGTTGCAAAATGAGTTGATTGATTGTGCCAGTAGATCTTGCTTCTACATGTATGTATGCAGACCTCCATGAAGATAACTAAGATCGTTTCACTTAAAGGGAGGCAGTCTTCTGAACTGGGCTTGTGCAACTTTCTTGTTTACAAACAGTGTATTTCATGCATGAGATGCATTTGACTCAACATAGCAACATGTAAATTTTATGATATACATTATCATAGAAATGTTTTAAGTTTCATCAAACACCAACATACCAGTACCTGAAATACAATGTTTACATTAATTGTATAGAACCTTTCAGCATAGGTCTGACAATGAGTGGTGGGACGATGGCCAAATTTATTATATGCATGCTGCTGTCTTTGGTATAAACTGATTAAAACCCTGGCATGTATCATGGCATTGGATGAATATGTCTTGGTTTTCAGAGGAAAAGAAAACTTTTTTCAATATGTAATGTGTGCTAAAATTCTTTTCACTGACTGATAAAAAAATATGGCTACTTGTCCCCTACAGTGACAGTCAAGACAAACTGTAGGCTGCATTCACAAATACCTCTGGAAGGGAGGTGCGGGAGTATAAGAAAGTTCTCTGATTTTTTCAAATGCCTCCCCTAACAATATCAAAACCCATTCAAATGCACCTCTTTCGACGTGCTGTAATTTTGAAACTCCTCAAAATAAAACTCTCCTGATTTTTGAATGGACAGATTTTTCGGAATGTTTGTATGTGTGGCTGTGAGTGTGCCTGTGAGGCTGTTTTTCTCTTCACAGGTAGAAGAGCACTGTTTTGACATATTTTCTCCTACTGGAAAACTTCATCTTGCCAAACAGAAAAACGGCGATTACATTAAAAAGGTTTAGAAATAGGATGAGTTCCCTCACCTGTCAGGAAAACTGGACATAACATAATTGTATAAAAGGGGCATTAGCTGTACCTTTTAGCCAATTTTTAGTACCTTTTAATTCTGTGTATAAACTGCACTTTCTTGTCCTACATCTCACACATTGCTAAAATAACAAATATGCAATTTGGCAAACTACACTGTTTACCAAACCACACTGTATACCGGTGTGTGTAAAGACTGTAATCATTGTTTATATTGATGACAAATGAATTATAGTGTCTGTGTGTGTAGTGTGCGTGAGAACACAGGGATAGATGCTGGTGCTAGCTTGATGACTAAACTAGAACTAGTTACTTTATTGTATAACTAAAAGAGTAAAGACTGTAACACATCATGATGATCATGTTCCAGGGAGTAGAAGGAGAAACTGCAGTAGATACATCATAGTACATGTACACAAAACAAAGCACCAATAAATAGTCAAAAGTTACAGCTATAAATGGACAACCCAACACACATTTCATATCAATCACAGACAGTTTTATTTCGAGTCCCCCCTCCCCTTTAAGTCCTGAAATTCCTTCAAGTGCCCCCAACATTCCCTTGATGTTTTCAACCCCCCACCTCTGTCAATGTCGCTCCCTTCCCAAGGTGTTAGCAAATGCAGCGTTTAAAGCTGTGATTAAAGACTTCTTATCTATGATGTGAGTTGCTGCAGCTTTGAGCCCCACAACTCCCTTTGAAATTTTTTTTTGTGTTAGAGGGCCCATCTCCCCAACAAAAAAAATTCAAAGGGAGTTGCGGGGCTACGAAACTGCAGCAATGATGTGACAAGAAATAAAATGAATAACGGATGAAAATACTTAAAGGGACAAAGTGAACCATTTTTCATGAATTTGTTTGAAGTGACATACTACTTATATTGTTTGACAAGTTGAAAGATACTGAATAAATGGGTGACCATGCATATATTCGACCCCGGTTTTAGACACGGTACATAAAACCATCGCGAAAATGAATTAATGGTCATGGCCATTAATTCATTTTCGCGATGGTTTCATTTGATTTGTCTAAAACCGAGGTCGAATATATGCATGGTCACCCATTTGAGTATCTTTCAACATGTCAAACAATCTAAGTAGTACTTATCTTGCATCAAACAAAATTCATGAAAAAATTGCCGACTTTGTCCCTTTAATATTATCATAGTATAGTTAATTTGTAACTTTCCAAGCGGAATGTGGCCTTTCCGATACATAATATAAACCATGGATGTTTTAATACATCCATTGAGGTAGTAGGAGCTACCTCCATGATACATCCATTTACATGATGCATAAACACAGTCTCTCAATCTCTGCAGGGACTGATATAAATTCGTCATCGTCATATTATTACATTAATCCAATATTCGCGAATACATTGTACAAAGAAAGTTGATGGGGAGACAATGGATATTTTGCTATTTAATATTGGTATTTTAAAATAAACTGGGATGCACAATCGACCACTGGGTTACGCAACACAGCGAAGAATGGAAAAGCAGCGCACAGTAACTTTTGTTGCCAAGCAAGTGGTGCCAGTGTTGATAAAATGTACACACAGTTTTGCTTACCTCGTTCGCCGATACGGAATAAGTCGATTGTCCAGCAGAGTAATGTTACCTTCACCAAATATATGATTTACGTTGAATGGAAATTCCATAATTTCTCGTGTATGTTGAGGTCAAAGATAAATGAATGAAAATGCAAAGCTTGTCAACATCAGTCACCTGTCTGATATCAAGTGAACTCGACTAGCGGTCGCCATCTTGCTTGTCGAAAAAAATTTGTATCTAATTGAGCATGCGCAACAGTGGCTAAAATGAAACCAGAAAAAGAATCATATTGAAATATATCTTAGATTAGTCGATTCAACTGCGCACAGTCCCTTTGTGTGTGGAGGGACTGTGAACTGCGTAAGGATGACAACCCAACACGTCTATGATCATAAAAGTGGTTTCAGTTAGGTGACACAACTTTGTGTGCGAGACCGTTTTAGCTGAGAAAACATATTTTAACTTTCAATCGTAATTGTTACTAAAACACTGAGCCACACGGATCAAGTGGCATCAACTATTCCTATTTGGGTAACTGAAAAATAATTAAAATTTTGGCTTCTTTACATGTCACTTGGTACTCTTGAAAAAAGTAGACTATTCCATCACCCTAAAAAACTCGGAATATTTGTTTACTCTTTATCACTTTTTATTACAGTTTCTTTCAATTATTAGTCGAATTTAATTCACGATTCCATAAACCGTCGAATATTCTCCCCTGGAGCTCTGTTTGGCTCCTTAATAAGTGTTTTCATTCTATATATCATCATTTGATGCATGCATAGTGCATGTTTATATCTAATTTTCGTGTTTTTGAGAGCATTTGGATCAGATCGCAGATATATAAGTTTCAGACAATAGATTGCAACAGTTCTGGTATAGTTGATTTCAATTCGGTGCCACAACTCTGTGTGAGACAGACACATTGTATGTACAATGCAAAATATTGGCCTGGGTATCACCAAACATTTACTGCAAAAACCACTCACGCATTGATTAGTAAACCAGTATGGGGCAAATCTGTCTGGACAGGTAGCTGAATACTAGTATGTCACGTGTATTGATGAAGCAATGTAATGTTCATAATTTAGAATTCATTAAAAGTCTCCCTGTAACGGAAACTCGAATTTAAAAAATAATAGATTTAATTAATCAATAATGGTTAAAATAAATAATTAAAATATGTTACAATAAACAAATATACGATAAGTATTCAAGTTGGTGCCTATTTGGATTCACCTATGCAAATCTTACTGATTCTGAATCAGTCTTTGTCTTTTCGCTCGCACCTCGCTTTTCGTCACATCGTGGTGAAAATCAGTACTGACAGTGCCGTTCTTCATTTTCCAAAATATATTGCGCAAAATGGGCGATTACAACGCCGTAGCCCCACCTGCTGCCCCTATTGACACGAACGCTGCATTTGCAGATGCTCTCCAAAGAGCTAGGCAGGTAAGTTGTCGTGAAGAACGTCACATTTTTAGTGTAATAATGGCGGCTACATGGCTTCGCACTGCTCTGGCATGCTGTAACTCAGCCAATCCCTTTGTGAGTCAGTTATCCGGTGTGAACCTTTGTGTTGAGGGAAATTTTTCCAGAGTCTTTTGATCGCTTTCATTCGCCCAATCCAGATGATAAACAGTTTAAATAAGGAAGTTTCATTGTTTAAATTTTCATGACTGGGTTTTTTGAATTAACCGATATTGGACGCGTTGTTTGATTCTCTATTATCTATAATTTGGCCATTCGTGTTGCGTTGAGCCTAAGTATAGGGTCACACGTCAGTACTGACAAAAGAGACCGCTGGGTACATTACTAGCGTGGATCAAAATTAGCGTGTCATTTGCTGTTTCTTGGTAAGTATCTGGCACATAAATCGGTATTACCAACACACTGAGGATCCTGCGTTTTTACTGGCGCTATTTTAATTTACGCGAGCAGTTACAAATCTTGGTTTTCGATTCTGAGGATGGCTACCACGATGCTCCAAATTGCCAATTTGGCGCCTTTCTTTGAGCCCGTGAGGTTTTACGGCCTAAATATCGGACCGCTCGTCGATCATTTTCCGGCGCCAATGAAGAACAAAACGGGGCACCTGAAACTAAACGTCACTGGGCGTGAAGACTAAACAGTAGACTGCTCTAACCTTGTCGTTGATGGGGTTTGGAAATTGTTCAAACACGTCGATCATGTTCTGAAAACATTTTTGGGAGCCGCCATTACCAACTTCCGGTAATGGCGGCTCCAAGAAAACACGGATGCCCCATGCTCACTGTTTATGGAACGCGATCGACGTGTTTGAACAATTTCAAACCCCATAACAAGGTTAGATCAGTTTACGGATTAGTCTTCAGTAGTGACGAATTGGTACGACCAAATGCAGTAAAGGGATAGAAATACTTTTTTATTTCTTGTGGCAAAAGTTTGCCACCGGATATAAAATCAGGTGGCAATTATGAAAAATCTGGTGGCAGTTTAACACATCATGTGATCGGTATAATACAACATTTTGTCATTGCCACATACTCATTCTAATTTATAAATTCTTGAAAATATGGTGAGTACACGTCACAAAAAGTCAACCCACACTGCAGGCCTCGAAAAAAAATTTTTCAAACTTACTAACCGTGGGACACGTGAATTTCATTTTTACTTGGCCAAGAGGAAAAATTACTTGCCCTAAATTTCTAATAACTGTACCAGTAATTTGTAACAGAGAGCAAGAGTTTGACCATATGAAGTGAATTCAAAGAGGGAAAAAACATATTCAAACATGAACTACATGTACATCTTGTTAAAATGAAGGACTATTACCAAATTTGAAATGTCGCAGAAGAATGTGAGAATACTTGAGTCTTTTCTGTAGATTTGACCATCTAAAACATCTTTGAATTTGAATTTTTCCACAACCTAATCCAAATGAAAATCTTTGCATAAGAGTAATAAGATCGTGTGATTTACAATGTGCATGGCTGGCTGCTGCTCTTTATTATCAAGCTGACATCACAAACAACTGCTCTGCTGGTGTTTATCTGCCAATGCATGTGCACATGTACATCTGCAACCCTTTTACTGTTTACATGTTTGCTCACTGAGCACAGCAGTCTTCAAAGTTTTATTTTGATAAATGTATTCGTCAAGAGAGCAGATAAGATTCAAGTTTCGTTTCCGTTACTCTTCAGTGTAGATTTGTTTTCTGTAAGTGAGAGCCGATTCCCAACAACCAAGGTCACGTAATTTGAAACTGTCTGCATCTCATGCACTACGTAGCTGCAATGTGTGGCCTCCTCGGTCGGCTGAGCCCGTTTCGACTACGATGTAAACTTGTAATTTTTCAACTGGGTGTTGATTTACGTTGAACAGTAAGCATGGCTTCGAGAAGTTTACATAAGTTTACATAAGTTTACATCCATTTACCAAGCACATGGTGCAATTACACTATCGCGTGAAGCCGATCGACTGTCATACAACTCATACACTTGCACAAAGAGAATGGCAACCACTGTCAAGAGCATACCACTTTACGGCATACACATACAAAACAGTGAGTTCACTCCGTGTCGTCGGAGAGAACATGTCGCAAAACTCTATTTTTACGACTTTTTGTGTTTTACAACAGCAAGAACGATTATTTTGCGATGTCGGGCGGATTTTCAAGGGTTTTCAGAAAAACTTTGGAGAGTTGAAGGACTTACAATGATTGTAGGCGTGTACAGACATAATGAAATACGTTTTCAAGCTTGAATTGTCCAGGGCCTAGTTAATTCACCCGCTGGTGCACTTGCCCATCGGACGGGAAGCATATTGATTTTACTTGCCCGAACGCAAAATTCACTAGCCACGGGCGTCTGGCGATAGGAATTTTCGAGCCCTGTACTGGCTAATGAATTGCAAGTATTTATTATTATTTAATTCATGCAGGCTGCAGTTTGGCTTTGTTTTCAAAATGTCACAACATGCTTTTATCTTGTGCCCTATGACTGCATATGCGGCTATCACAGAGGGCAACAGCATGTCAAGTGTAACAAAAGCTGCTGTTATCGATATGGAGATTAGCCAATCACAAGTTTGGATTCACGCTATGTTTTCATTCATGCCAAAATGTCGCAATTAGTTCGGGTTTTTTTTGCTAATGAGTTTTTCCGCCGTCAGACAACGCGTGTTCCTTCAGTGTTCCTTCGTTCAAGCCGTAGGATCGATGACATGATGACCCAAATTTAGTGGCAGAAAAATACCACCAGAAAAAAATTTTGGTGGCAGATTGATAGTTTTTGGTGGCAAATGCCACCATTGCCACCGATTATTTCGAACACTGCAGTAAATATGTAGCATTTCACATCTACATGCCTGGTCCAGTTGGATGCGCTTATTTTACCCATCTACAGGGCCATCGTAGCGCTACTGGTGAGCGAAGTCGCAAAAACCAAAAATCACCGACCGCCTCACCGTAGCGCTACAATTTTGCAGCTACTCTTTGGTCTTGCCAAAATCAGAGGGAAAGTCAAGAACCTTGTGGCACAACTTCCTTCAGGTGCTTTCTAACCAGAAATCCCTGACATCAGCGAAGTGACCATGGGAGAATCACATCTAATCTTGTATACTTGAAAGGGTTATTGGGCTAGTTCTTAGGTTGGCTAGCTTCGTTGTGAAGGGCCTTGTACTTGTGCACCTTATGCTCTTACCAACTGCGCCTCCAACCACAGCCAGTAACAACACAGCCAGTAACAACCCAGACCTGCCATGCTGAGCAAACAGTTGGTGCTCATTATGAATGTAAGGGGTGGACCATTTGATATCGGCGGGGAAAAAAAAGTATTCCCACCGAATGTCAGTGAAAAAAAAATTCAGCCAGAGGGGCTGAGGAAAAAAAAGATGCCTCACTAAGGTGAAAGGAAAAAATATTCATCAAAAGTTACTTTCTGGAACACATTTTTTTATTATCAGGGCCTTTTGGGTGCAAATTGAAGACTGTCAGATACACAATGGTTCTTTGGCCAAATACAGTTAGGGAGTGCTATATTAAGATTTTAATATCTTCCTCATATAGCTCAATCCCGAGGGTATAGTTGTGATCAGTACATGTAGCAACTTTTAGCTTTTTAAACTTATATATAAAGGAAAGTGAGGCAAGTTCACACATCGTTTTCTACCTTTGTTAATGATGCAGTATGTTGAATCGATCAATGTGGTTTTATGATATGGAGAAACATGGCGAGACTCTGGTGAATCGATATTGCTTTGACCCAGGTCGTGTGATCTGGGTCCCCGGGAGAACCGGTTGTATGTTAAAGTAATTCGTCTTAACGGTGTTTTGGAACCAAAGTGCTGTTCCTTCATCAATCGCTGGAATTGTTTTGTTTTCCCTCATGTTAGTTAGATGGTAAATATATGTACAAGTATTGTGTTCCAGCTGATTACCTAATGTGCAACATTTTACTCTGCTACAGTAGAGGACTGTACATTTGTTGTTGGGGGAAAAAAGTATCCAAATGAGAAGTGTGAGAAAAACAAAGTTACCAGTAATCAGAGGGTGAAAAAAAAAATTTGAATAGTGGATCAGGTACAAAAAGAAATGCGACCTCTTAAATCTTCCTGATCCCCCCCCCCCCAGTCCGTGATACCATATGGTCCACCCCTAAGATAGATGGATGGATGGATGTCTGTATAATAATCGCAATCATACCAATCCATAATCCAATAACACTAGGTCAAAATTTGTATTTGTATATATATTTCTCTTTCCAGAGTCTTTGATCAGGTCAAGTACATGTAGATATACTCACTAGCACTGGTGGCATAGTCACTATCAATACGGTAGTAGAAATACAAACCTGGCAAGAAAATTCCAGAAAATAAGAATTTTGCTGATATGTCTTAAAAAATCTGTTTTTCTTGACTTTTTTGATGGACCTCTTTAAATAACCCTTCATTAACCCAAGTCAGTAGAAGCGGTGTTGAGCCAAACCATATACAAATTTTCACACATTTTGATAGATAGTGTATATGTTATATGTGTACACTGGATTAAGTCGTCAGGGTTCCCCACCAGGGGATTTTGTGGGGTAGGCTACCCCTCAGGATTTTTTTTAGTAAACTACGTATATGTTAATAACAATACAAAAGAAAACTCACAACAAAAGATATACAAATTATTGTTGTGTACACTTGACGCCCCTCTGTTTCTCTACGCTGTTGAGAATACTGGTCAGTAAAATACTAAAAATCACGTTTCTCTGTTTTCATAGGCCTTCAAATGTTCAAGTCAACTGTTACAATGCAATGTACATGTACATGCATTTGACAGGTTATGCCCCACTTGTTTTTAACCAACTTAACATGATTAGGATGAGGGTAAAGTAGTGAAGTCAGTCAAAGAAATTAATTATTTTTATTTCAGCAAATTACAATATTTGAATACTTAATGACCTTTAGAATTAATCTGTGGTGAATATTGTTCATTATAATGATCATAACACTTTCAGGGCCTGAAAAATACGCTTGCCCAATGTCCGGGACAGACTGATTTCTAATACGGACAAGCGCAAAACTAGCCCTCACTTGCCCGCGGGCAGAAAGTTCAGAGTCAACTCAGTGTTTTGCCAAGAGTGCGTTCTTTCGTCTTTTGATGCAAATTAGAAACAATGTCCCTCGAAAGTACCAGACATGGGTCACTCAGACGCACTCAAATCGGGACTAATTTTTTTAGTCTCAACCGAAACACTGAAGAAAAATCAGTTACTCTATTACAGTTTGCGATTCATGGTATGAGCAAGTCGATGTGCGTCCACTAGCCACTGGACCCTGGGGCAAATGCCGGGCCATGTACACTCCACTCATTTTACATGTAAAATGAAACGAGATAATAACCAGACAATGATGTTTGAAGCGGAAACCTGGATTATTTTAAAAAGAACAACTAACTTTTCACCAAACAATTTGGACAGTGAAACAGTAAAGCAAACTTTATTGACAACCACCGTTACTCTACCCAACTAACCTGCTAGCTATAGTAGTACACAGTGTGCACGGAGAATAAAATTTCTAGCCACACTTCACGGAGCATCAAACGGCACTATGTGGTGTGATGGAAGCTCACAACTTTACCTAAAAATATCAGTAACTCCAAAATGTTGATGAAGCACTATATCCCTGTCTTTCAAAGTAGTATTTTGCAGCCAGAAATTTCTCCAGAAGGAGTCTCATCCCACTCTTCGATCGTACGCATCAAGCTTGTGTAGGTCACCATGCTGAATTCCTTATATGGTCAAGACCCCCTATCTTGATTGTAGCGGACCTTACAGGGCTCGCACATAAGCGCTAGCCCACTAGCCCGAGGCTAGTAAATTTTGAAGAGGACTAGTAAAAATGTCGTCGGAGGTAGTCCTGCGGACTAGTGCAATTTTTCAATAGCAGTCCAGGAAAGTTTATCGCTACAAAACTCATGGGACGCCGGGCCACTCATTCGATAAGAATGAACCAAGCCTCAATCATTTTAAAAATAAACTAACTTTTACCCAAACAAATTGGACAGTGAAACAGTGAAGCAAACTTTATTGATCACCAACTCTAAAATGAAACAGTTACCTGCTACGTAGAATCAAATTGTACGGTACATGCCAGTAACATGGCCCCGGGAAACATGGCTCAACGCTGAGCATCAAACAGAATTGTCTGCACGTCGTGCATTTTGGTTTGCTTAAGCTCATCACTTCGCCTAAAAACATGAGCAACCCCACAATTTTGCTCAAAACACTGCATCCTTGCCTTTCAAAGAAGATTGTCTCAAGATTTCTTCAGGGGCATTCCCAAACAACACCTCCGATCGTTCGTAGCCAGCTTGACCCTGCTTTGGAATGTCTCCACATGCTGACCTCCATATATAGTCAAGACCCCTAGCTTGATTGAAGCTGATCTTAAAAAGAGCCATCTAGCTTGCCAAAACAGTGCTATGGCAAGTTGCTACTGCTTGTACAGGTGACGGAATTCCTCTCAGATACTAACTTGGTGCAAGCAACTTATTGTTTTGCCATTTTATTGGAAAAGTGTAAATTATTGGGGCAATAATAGTGAAGTGAACCTTATAACAGTAGTGAAAAAACAACGTATGAAATGGGTGTATCAGACTGTTGTATCCAATCACTTCTGGGAGTCATTGGTTATTGCCAATGCTAATCACATTTTGTTACCAGTAACTGGCAAAAACTCATGAAAGACACAAGCACATGAAATGGTAAAATGCAACATTTTTACAAATAAAAACTAAATTTTTCACAAACCATTATTACAAATGAGAGGTCCTCCCCACAAGCTGGTCAATTTTAAAATGTGATATATGTCAAAAATATGAAGGCACTCCACAGGAACATTTGTGAATGGCTGTACAAATTTCAGTTCTGGTGAAACAAATCTGTCCTCACCATGAACAAACATGTTCTTTGCCAATTAGTGGTGCACTACCTGAGCTATGAAGAATTTTCTGACAAATTAATCCCTACGTCTAATTTTATTCTTAATGGTAATACGCTATTTTCATGACCTTTCCTCCTACACAGGATATTTTATTCAGGTCATTTTAGTGCTTTATATATGATTCAAAGTTAAACATTTTGCAGTAAGCAAATGTGCTAGTCTTGCATGAAAAAATAATCGCAATCATACCAATCCATAATCCAATAACACTAGGTCAGAATTTGTAAGACAATAGTTGTAAACATAGACACAAAACAGAACAGAACAGACAGTAAATAGACGGTACACAAACAAAGTCACATTCGTGAAAGAAAGATACATGGACCTCTGGTTATTGGGTTTAAAAACCTTTGTGAAAAAAAAATATGAGAATGGTCATATACACCTCTTTCCAACATGAGAGCAACATTTGGCTTTGCTTGAGCAGGACTAGTAGATTTCATTTAGGACTACTAAAAATGAACTGCTACTAGTCCTTCGGGCTAGTGGATGATTTGACCTTGCGTCGAGCCCTGCCTTAACAAAAGCCACCTAGCTTGTCAAAACCGTGGTATGGCAAGTTGCTATTGCTATTATGAAGAGAAAGGAGTTCCCACAAACAAACAAAGAAACAAACAAGTAACGTATGAAGTTGCATGAATAAAAGTGTAATTTTACATGATCTTGCATACTGTACATGGGGAGAGCATGTGGCAAGATAAATTGTCCAACTTTTAGCTCCCCATTGTTAGATACATGTACTTGTTAGATGCTGTATATACTATATACTTTACATGTATATGTAAATGCCAAAGAACCATTTCATACATGATAATGTAATATGTATTGATGTGGCCAGGGTTCTCCCCACGCTGGTCAGCGCCAGTCAGGCTCGTCTGGCACTCAGGATTTCCGACCTGCATTGACAAGTGACCATCCGGCACTTGCTGTTCAATGTTTTGAACAATCAACATGAATGTCTATGACACTTTTGAGGTCAAGCAGTTCATAAAATTGCATGAAGAGTTGATGAAAACAATGGTACTATAGAATGCCTTTCAATAAAATGCAATTTAAACAATACAACTGGTTAATTACCGTACGCTGATTTTGCACATATGGAAATCTGTTTAGATGTTGAATGTATGTTCACAAGATCATTCCCTATGAACTAGACATGGTTTTCTTGTCACACAGTATCTTTGTACGATCGAAAGGAGGAGAAAAACTGAAGTTTTTTTGCTTGGTATCAAGGTTTATGACACTATAAAAATGAAGTACAGTAGCAAAAATCAGCACAAAAACAGGACTTCTACTAAAATGTACTCTTCAATGCTCAGTTCAGACTCAATAAGTGGCATTGTGGAAAGACGCTAGACATACTACATGCAATGAAAGTCATGAGCAAACTTTTGTGTCAACGAATCCAGTCTTTGAATTATCAATGAACACTCACTTAGTTTTTAGGTCAATAAGCCCAAAGTTACTTGTCCGTGGCAACAAGCCTCTCTGTTTGTGAATTTTACCATTCTACAATGACTATCAAGAAGCAATTGAAGCAAATTGACATAGAGAAATTAAACTTTCAAAACTACCGGTTTGGCCACTCAGTCAACCCCAAAGTTGTTGGTTTAAACTCCACTGAGTCTGCGCATGCGCAGTAACAAGACCACCTAGGTTAATTTGAAAAACATAGGATGCTGCTACAGTGCAATGGTAATCCAAACTTCATAGTGGTGAGGGACGATATAAGCACAGGAAAATGATGACAAAGTGCTACATTATTTTTCAGAAGATTCAAAACATTCCTTTACAACAACTAAAGATTTTTTTCTTACTGTATTGTTCAGTTAAAACTGAAAAAATACCTGGAAGGTACGGTATAAATGGCTGTTATTGTTTGTTTATCAAGCCCTAAGAAAGTAAACATACAAGCATATAAAAGTTACAGGTTTTCATGAATATTGATGCTCATGAATATTAATGAGTCATCCAGCACTCTTAGAACTCTGGGGAGAACCCTGTGTGGCAGTGCTTCATCCATTAACAGAAGATTGGTTTTTTTAGAATGAACATGCTGCATCTCAAATGTGTGCAAAAGAGAAAAAAGTTTAAATATTGGAAAATATCTGTTGTTTACAATGTACATTTACACTATTTTTTATGTATGTACATAAACAGATTGCAGCCAAGATTGGTGGAGCAGGTCCCGGTGTTCCTACTTCTAGTGCCCCTACACCAACACCAAATCTTTCTCAGCCAAGTAATAATGATAATGGTATGAGTATGGGTATGAATATGCCTATGGGTATGAATATGCCTATGGGTATGGGAGTTGGTATGAAAAGGCCTTTGGATGAAGGAAATGAACCAGAACCTAAGAAGATGGCTTCTCAAAATGATCGTAAGTCATTATTGTATGTCTGTACTGGTAGATCATTTGAAATATAGTGCAGCATGTTTTGTATCTTCCACTTCACTCAGTACGTGTAGTTCATTTTAAAATCAATTTGTAATTTAGTTTAATTTGTAAGCTTACATTTAGTTACATATGCTATTAAGGTTCATCTGTTCCAGGAAAGTAATCAAAAACA
This sequence comes from Ptychodera flava, assembly GCF_041260155.1. Lineage (NCBI taxonomy): Eukaryota > Metazoa > Hemichordata > Enteropneusta > Ptychoderidae > Ptychodera > Ptychodera flava. The sequence continues at coordinate 39,018,423 of NC_091943.1, read as the reverse complement.
ATGGCCATGAACAAATAATCACTTGTAAAGTTAATGAGAATTATTCTATGGCAACAATTTCATAAGTCTGTGTATAGGCAGTACAGTATGTTCTGTACTAGTAATGGCTGGTGGCTCACCCAGTCTTGAAGTTCATAAGGAAAATGATTTTTTTCTCATTCCAGCTCTCTTTACTGACAATGCATACTGTGTCAAGTATTATTGGCAGTTGAGGCAAGAAAAAGAGTACATATGATAAGAATATTACTTCTCAATAATATCAAGATTAGGTGGTCATTGTGCTTTGAATTATACAGGATAACAAACTTTTGAGTCAGTTTTGATATTAAAAATATTCTGCAAGTGTGCACTTTAAAAAAATGTGTAAAAAGTTAGAATTTCAGAAGGGAAAGAGATGTGTTCTGTGCTGGTGTAATTCCTTCATAGTTATGAACACCTGCTGTATTATTGTATAACCTACATGCAGGGCTCCCCCTAAGTCACCAAAATGATTAGCCAACTGATTAGCCAAATCAAAAATCTTGTAGCCACTTTGAGCAACTTTTAGCCAGTTTATGATCTCAATTAAGCGTGGCAATTACAGCTTTCTCCGCATTCAGGAGTTCCTAATTTTACAAATCGAGATGTTTTGTATGATGTTCCTGATAGTTTTACATTAAAGAAACATTTGTTCAGTTTGTATTGAATAATCTGTGTTTTTATGACATTTCCAGGATAGAAATACTTTTTCATTTCAGATGGTAAACTTTTACCACCAGAAATAAAATAAGGTATCAATTGAATTCTAAAAATCTGGTAGCAAAGTGAAGTGTATATTACAACAGGTATAGAACATTTCTGCGGCATTCATTTAGTGTTCACAGTATGATAGCTTGTCATAAGCTACAAGCCTCTCATGCGGCAAATTTATGCAGTCTTCCATAACCAAAATGTTTTAGCCACAAGAATAAAAAAAATGGTGCAGGAGAAAGCATTTAGTAGCACACTGGCAGTGTAGATACAATTGGCCCCGGTGTTACTTGTATGTCACAGTTGTGATCAAGCAGGCTGAATAGCATTTTGAGTATGAGTATTTTTCTTGAGACCAAAGGTTTTGGCCAAACACAACTCTTGTAAAACAAGACACAATGATATATGTTCATTTAAATTACTCACTGTTTGAGAGTATACATTGTTTTAATGATTATGATAACATTTTAACACAGATATATTTTCACTTGATATTTTGATATCATATAGAAATGTCTGGTAATGTTTACTTCTACATCATTAAACTGGTCGAATCTGCAAAAATATTAAAATAATTAAGAATCACATAATTTCTTGTATAAGTTATAGCAGTTTGAAATAGACCGAATTAACAATTTTAATGAATTGTTGCTTTAATGTTTACATGAAAAATTGCAATTCACAAATGTGATGATTTGACAATGGATATGCTTACTGCAATTACTGTTTACAATATTCCTTTGCAATGACTCTTAATAAATTTAATTTAAAACTGACAGTCAAGCTGAATGCCATTTAAATTGGAAGACACCAAAAATACCTTTTACCTATTGACCCACCCTAGGTGGCTCTTTTGAACCATAATTGTACACTTAAGGGGTCTTCATGCATGACATCACATGATGAGATGACCTAGACTTGACCTTTCAGAAAACCTCAGTTTTTCTCCTCTTCCTTGTATTATTGCTCCGTTTGTGAAATTTCCTTTTAAACTACGGTTTTTACTATCAAACTGAGTAGTTGCAGGCCAAATTTTGATTCTAGCAAAGTAGGTAAAACTTCTAGATAGACTGGAGGACGAACGGGACTCACGGAGGCGAAACAAAGCCTCTATGTACCACAGACGGAACAGCAACAATGTCTGCTCCACGTACCAGGGAACTTGTAACTTTGTAGAAAGGAGAGTAAACTGTTTCAATACATTGCAACTTTGTAGGAAGGAGAGTAAACTGTTTCAACATCTAACAACTTTTTTATTGTTAGCTGTAGTTTTTTATTGAGGTGGCACCTGGGCAGGAAAAATTCATTAGCCACTATGTTCGCCAAACTGGAATTTTTGTAGCCATTTTTAACTTTCTTTCGCATTTGGCTAATTGGCGATCGGGTAGCGGGAGCCCTGACATGTATAACATTGAAACGCACTTCTGGTTTGTGCCTATTGATGTCAGAGCATTGAGCAATTTATAGTCAAAGTGCATACATGGGTAGTTTGTACATCATTGTATTTTCATTTCAAAAAAGCAAGCAAAATGCAGTTATGAAATTATTTAACTTCCAAATTATCAATTGAATATTGACTTTGAAGGCTGTGCATTTTTACTGCCTACTAATATTATCTCCTATTCAAGGACCCAAGGAAAGGAAGAAATGTACATGTAGACAACAGTAAATTGTGAAAGTGTATTCTCTTGCAGGGATGATAGTATAAAAATTAGTAATTATTATATGGTCTATTCTTTTTCAGCAATTGGTGCACAGTTAGCTGCTCTTGCTCAACAGGCTAGGTAATTTAAATGTCAAAGTATGGTATTTTATGAGAACATTTCTGTATAACAGTATTCAAGCTGACTACTATGCAATTATACCTGTACATGTACTGAACATGTCCATGTTCTTTACAGCAGTTGTATAATGGATCGGTTGCCAATATTATTTTTCTGCTCTCACTCTTCCTCTTTGCGGCCACTATTGTTTTATAAACTAGAATTAAATTGGAGAAAAATTCAACTGAAGGAAAATTGCTGTACATACATGTATATTGCATATTTCATAAAATGTACTAGGAGTATGTGTACATGTTGTATGTTTTACTGTTTATTTTGACGCGCAAGTGCACATGTTATTATGTAGACTTGAAAAACTATAAACATAAATTATGTGATATTACTTTGCCATTAGTTTCATGTGTGTTTGGCGAGTCACATGTCCTGTGTACACATTCCTTGTGGAAATACAGAATTACCTATAAGATATGTGATTTATGTTATTTCACAGAGTTGGTCAAGGCGTCGTCACTGAGGACTACAAGATTCCAGACAAACTTGTTGGGCTTGGTAAATTTCTAGTGTTCAAATTAACTCAGTACATCAGTGTGGTTTTGTGTGACCACCAGCAGTATAGAGCGGGTTGACAAAAGTTAATGCATTTCATCCCGGCATCCATTTACTTGTAATTGAAAGCTGTTTCAAAGTTTATTATTATTAATCATTTTTAGTAAAATGTAACTGATATGCTGTTTTGTTTCAGCATCTAATCAAGAGAATCCTTGGGAATGATACCATCTATCTATCCTAGGGGAGAGACTGACATATGTTTAACATCACCTTAGATTTGTTATCTCTCTATTTGTCTGTGTGTAAACAGTTGACTTGATAGGTCTGTTTTTGTTGCATGTGTTTAGTAATAGGAAGGGGAGGAGAACAGATTACTAGGTTACAGGCTGACTCTGGGTGTAAAATTCAGATTGCTCAAGACAGCGGTGGCTCACCAGATAGGTCTTGTACTCTGACTGGCACTCCACAAGCTATCAAGTAAGTTTGAAAGCAAGTGTTACCTGCTTTTTACAACTCTTTGACTTTAAGACGAGTTTTATTCCATACTGGAAAACAAGTCACCACTTTATTTAGAGTAACTATCACTTTTAGTGCAATTTGTATTGTCAAGACTCAAGTGGATATCTTATTCATTTGGAGACATGTATTCCAAATTGAGTATTCTCATGATATGATTTGTAGTAAAGGGAGATGGATTGTTTACTATTAGTCAGTGATATTTTACTGCGTAAAAAAAAACCCTGCCAAGCTAGAAAATATGCCTGTGCTAGGATTTTATGTTCACACCACTCTGCAAATATTCCATTTTTCTTCGCAGGAGTGCGAAAAATCTTATTGACAGTATCATTGACAAAGGCCATGGTCCTCCTGTTGGCTCAGATGGTGGACTTGGAGACGGAAATACCACCATTGAAATAATGATTCCAAGTAACAAAGTTGGTTTGGTAATTGGCAAAGGAGGAGAGATGATTAAGAAGTTACAGGTGAGTACAAAGTAGAGTAAAATAAGCTATTTTGGGTCTTGGGAAACTGAAAAAAAATGCCTCAAAACCTTATTGTGGTTATTCAATGAACTATAAATTGTCCTTTTGCTTTAGCGCTATCCACTCAAATTTCTTCCAAGCCTTTAGCGCCATTGGTATTTGTGAATGACATTGGAAACTACTTACCAAACTTTCACTATCAACTATTGCACTCAATCTCGAGAAAGGTTTTCAATGACTGAAATTACACGGGGCTTAGTTCTTACGACCAAAAGTGTGCATCATCTAATGTAAAAGCAAGTAAGATATCAAATTGATCCAGCAAAATATGCAATAAGATTTTCATTCTCTTCTGCTACATTCTGACAGTCCAGAAATGTTGATTTGCATCATTGTAAAGTTATGATTATCAAAAATTTACACACTGGGTCGATGTTACAGAATAAAGCAAAATTATACAATACACTAAATATTATTTTTCTAAAAATACTTTCTGTTGTACTGCATTGTTCTGTCAGGCAAGGACGTAAGAGTAACTACTATAACTGCTACTGAGTGTAAGCAAAAAAAGCCCAACATTGTTTGGATCTGTTTACAGAACCAACACAATTCAGGATTAAATACACATATGAAGTCACGCTGTGATTTGCACAACCATATGATTGATAGTGATTTTCAGAGCACCAGCTATTGTTTCTGGTCTAACTTTTCGGAAAAAAATATCGATAAAAAGTAGTTGTAGAGGGTGTCAGATTGCAAAATTAGTCACTGTAATAAAGCATTTATGTATTTATTATGATGATGAAATTGGTTTTTGTAACTTTTTTATTGAGAGAAACTCAAAAACCTATATTTTCTGGCACTCTTTCCCAGTGTTGCTTGGTTGGACGCATCATGCATAATAAGTGTCGCTGTCATTATGTTCATTTTTGTATCCCACCTACCCCTTTAATAATGGTCAATTTAAAGTGGAAGTAAGAAAAACAAGTTTTCTGTATTAGGTGTGGTTTGTGTGTGTATATATGTTATATTAGCATTTCTTGAAATGAATGTTCATTCATTGAACTTTTTGCAAAGGTACTACTGTATAAAATGTCAGTGGTGAGGTTGGCCTTTTCCAAGACACCAAGAGTGATAACTGATTCAACTCTTGTGGGAAAAATAAACAGGTTGGTTTGATTGTGAATGACTGAATGTAAATGTCCTCTGTTGTGTTTTATTGTACAGGAGCGTGCAGGGGTCAAAATGGTAATGATTCAAGACGCCACAACATCATCTAGTGCCAACAAACCTCTCAGGGTGTCTGGTGACCCACAGAAATGTCATGTAAGTGTTGAACTGGCAAATGTTATAGTGTAGTGTTGAGTAAAGATTCATTGGTAATGTTGGATATTTGGAAATGTTTTACGAATTTCAGTGTAACGAAGAAATTTAAAAGAATCCCACTGGCTAAAGTTTTTGGAGCTGTTATTTTGTAGGATGGATTGTGTACAGTTGCTCAACATGAAATCTTTCTTTGTTGAATCACAGCATGCCCAGGAATTGGTAGAAGAGCTTCTTGGAGACAACAGAGACAAGCCACCGGTAAGCTTATCAAACTCAAAAATTATCACATCAAGCAAAACTTAACAGATGATTTCAAAATGCATAGTGTATGCTAGTGTGCAATCTGCAACCATCGTGTGTCTTGATAATTTATTGTGTAAGGTGTTGGTGTAAATGTACATGTACCGTACATCTTTGTAGGGTCTCTCTTACAAATATATGCACACTGTGAACAGTAAACATTTCTTTGATACACTGTGAAATGTGACCTGCAGATATACACATAATGTGCTTTATATAGTAAGTTCATAAAATATTATGTTTTTAAAATCGCACATTAAAGGCATATTCCACCCAAATATCAACCTGCCTTAAAAAGTAGAATAATATTATTTTTATAACATTTATGATGAAAAGATGAGAAATGTGCAGTTTATTCTCTGAGAAATTTATTAAATGTTTTGTATGATGCCATTTTCGCAGTATTGAAGCGCTACCTATCAGAATTCCTCAGAGGCTTTACCTTTGATGACGTAAAGTTTTCGTGTTTCATTGAGGAAGTTAGGGACCGTCTCAGATTGTCGCAGAAGTTCAAAAGCGAAATTTATCGTTTAGGGGGGGAGGGGGTTTGACCTCCATTCAATTAATGAACTTCACTTTCGCACTTTTATTTTGTGATCACAAGTTTTGTGTGTTTATTTTAAATTAAAGAAAAACTGCACACTCGTGCCAACAAATTTGTCACTGTTTCCATCTCGTTTGTGCCCCAAACACAATTTACCGATAGAACATTGTATCCTCAACATTTCATTCATCAAATTATACAAAGACAAAAAGTATCATTTTTTTAAAAATGTGCTATGTATAAGCGTCTGCTCTAACCACTAGATGTCTTTATTCTCACTTGTTATGCACCTGGTCATAGTCGTTTGAATATGATTGAACATGCCTGGGCCCCCTTGTCAAAGTTTCTCGCTTATTTACCGCCCCTACCAAGTACAAATGGGTGATCACAAAGACAAAGAACAGCACAAGAGATGCAAAAAGGAAAGTAAAAATAAAATGAAATTTTTATGCGGTAAATGCCCTGTTAGTACTCAAATCTGATCGATACTTTAATTGTAATGTGGCAAGGGATATACGTCTTTACTTTAGTAGCTATAGCAAAATGCAACATTGTACTCTCAGGCAGACATGAACATTTCGCACTTTTGAAGTTTCGTTTAGGGGAGGGGGGAGGGGGTTATGATCTAAACGAAGAAATTTCGTTTCTTGAACTTCTGCGACAATCTGAGACGGTCCCTTACATGTAGGGGGTTTATTGAAAATTGCCAATGCAAAGTGCTAGTTTTTCAGTTAATGTAAATTTATAATGGGCAAAGGAGGGCAAGATGCATAAGATAATTTCAAGCACCGTTGCCCAATTTTAGATTTATTTTCATTTATAACTTAAACAAATTGCACTTTCTGCTCAGAAAGTAATGATAAATGCTTTTATGACATAAGTATAAACCTGTATACAGCTGATGAAATTATGGGTTGACATGACTTAATCTGTAGCCAGGAAAGAATAAGAGGAAGAAAGTGTTACAAAATGTGTCTCTGTGGTATGTTGAAATCTCAATGTGTCAAATATGTATTTTTTACAGATGAGAGGAGACAGTTATGAAAGAGACTTTGGTCCTGGTCCCATTGGTGATGGAGGTGGAAGAGGTGAATATGGATCTAGGATGGACCGCGGTGGCGGCGGTGGTGGTGGCGGTGGCGGTAACGGCTATGAGGTACACACTTTCTTACAAACATTTTGATTGACTATGTATCAACGAGTTGCTGTATAGTAAAGTGACCTAAATAGCAATTCTGACTGGGTGATATCTTAAACATGGAGCAGGAACACAAAACAAAATTTACCAGATATAAAATCCTTATCTCCTCCCAAAGAAAGAAGTCTGAGAAGTTACATTAGAAATACTGCTGATTTGTGGTGTCAGTTTGATGAGTTACATATGAATCGATGATTCCATTCAACACTTTATGGAATTTCTTCCTGAATTTCCATTTACACAGATGAGAGTTCCAAGGTTTGCTGTTGGCATAGTGATAGGACGTGGTGGTGACATGATAAAGAAGATCCAAAATGAAAGTGGTGCAAGGGTTCAGTTTAAACACGGTAAGAAAGGAGGATCTTTCCACTTAGCATAAAATTGAGTACAAAAGGAATTTGCAAATCTTCATCATAAACTGCAGCATATTTTGCATTGACTCCATGAAACTTCTCATTGCAAATTTTTTTCCGTAAAATATATATGAAGCTAACCTTAAACAGTAAACCGTCATGTTAAGCCTACTTGTATGTGTAACTTCATAAGCATTTGTTATGTGTAATGTGATATACGCTTTTCAGACCGTTTGTTTTTATCCAGTGGTCCCCTTGGTGATGGAGGTGGAAGAGGTGAATATGGATCTGGGATATCAAATGATAATAAGTTAAAATAAAGCATGTCTGCAAAGTCATATGACTAGAAATTTCTAGCGTTGCAAATCAACAAGTCATGTAAAAATGACTTGTAGTTTTGAGAGCTGGAAATATACAGATGCAGGAAGGATGTTAAGATCATGTATTTGACTTGTAATTCTTCTTCACTGTTTTCATGGCATCAGTGTACTCTTTGTTTGATCCCAGGCAATATTTTCATTACATTATCATCGCATCATGACGTGTGTCTTAGCTTTGATAAATTTTGTCTGTGTTGTTTTATTCTAGATGACGGCAGTACACCAGAAAGACTGGCAATGATCAGTGGTTCCCATGATAGAATTGACACAGCTGTCAGAATGATTGAAGATCTAATTGCAAGTGCCAGTGTAAGTGGTCATAATCGCTGATTGTATCATTAATTACCTGAAAAACACACACTGGTGTTTCTATAGCATTCTCAGTCATACAACAGTACCTGTACTTTAAAAACCATTGTGATATATAGGTGAGATATCTGCACCATCTAATAGTTTTAATATTCCATACTACCCTGCCCATCTGTGGTGAACTTGAACATGACATAATTTTTGATTTGCGTGCTTCTGTCAATTTTGGTTCCTCAAGCAAAGAGATGAGCAGAGAAGGCAGCAAGGGGGAAGAGGTGACCGTGGAGGATTTGGTGGTCCTCCTCCCCACAGAGGTGGAGGAGGTGGTGGCGGAGGCAGTGGTGGTGGTGGATTCCGTGGTGGACCACCAGAGAGAGTAGATACAATCACTCACAATGTGCCAGCAAACAAATGTGGACTTGTCATTGGCAAAGGTTAGACGCAATAATTTATTTCAAATGAGTTTTTTTCTTCCAGCTGGATCCTTAAGCAGTATCACATTTGTCCATCTATGTTACCATGATTAAATGAAAAAATGTAACAACAATGCTCAGACTGTATCAGCCTTGATATATCATCTCTTATCAAAAGATTGTGTATTTGTGTACCTTTCTCCAAAAGATTGTTATCAATAGGGTAAACCATGTTGGTAAACCTATAGTACAGTGATCCCTTGTAATTTGATGTTTGGAGGAGATACAAGATTGCTATAAGCTTCTTGCTTCAACATGTACAGATGTTACTGTTTGAGGTTATGATGGAGCATCATATGTATCGTATGAAAATTTGTTATTTTCATATGTGTTTGTATCATAGGTGTTTAGATTTGAAAATATTTTTTACTCTGGCAAAGGTTACCAGTATATCTTACTCAAAGGTCACATCTTGCTGTATTCAATACCGTGATATTTCCCATCTTACACTTTCATGGTTTTCTTTGAAGGGGGTGAGACAATCAGAGGCATTAAGGAGATGTCAGGAGCACATGTTGAATTGACCAGGAATCAGGGACCAATGGGTGATAAGGTGTTCACCATCAGGGGAAGTCCTTCTCAAATACAGCATGCACAGCAACTTATACATGAAAAGATTACTGGGGTGAGTAACATTATCAAGAATAACAACAGGTGCTCTAGGAACCTTCCATCAAGAAAGTTTTAAAAGGATAAAAAAGTAACTTGTGTACTGGTTATCTGTTGCTCATCCAAAGTGTTTTTCATAACTTACAAGTCAATTCAAAGATGGAACCAAGGCAATTTGAAGGGCCAGCAGCTGTAACTAAACTTTATGTTACTTGCAAGTTCTTGTTCTTCTCCCCAAAGCATGATGAAACACCAACTATTTAGCTTGCCAACACTGTCTATATGTGTAAAATGCTGTTATTGTTTACATTTGAATTCTAATCTTGACCAGAATTCACTTGTCAACAATAACAATGCAGGCCACCCATGTACAGGCTTAGTTGACAAGCTTAACCCTTTTCCTGCCAGACAGTATCACTTCCCCATCAGCCAAGTCAGTAAAAAGCGGTATTGAGCCAGAATATGACGTATTTTCACCCACTTGGCTTGGTATGTAATAGCATCTTTAGTCCAAAAAAATCAAGTTTACAGTATTTATGTTTTCAACAGCTTTCAAATGTAAAGTATTATGTTAAAATACATCATATGGAATACGTTGTGTTCATAATTTAACGATCTTGACCTGTGGTGACATACGGACTTGGCAGGAAAAGGGTTACTAAGGTGCAGTTTTGTACCACCTTAGCTCTGGACAGTGCAACTGCTCTATGCACTAACCCAAACGACAGATGGTTGGTACAACGTCTACGTCGCACGAGCACAGCCTCCGTTGGGCTGTGCCCCTCCCACGTGATACAACGCACGTTCATCCATTACAATAGCGTCCTTACGGATCTGCCAAAAACGAAAGTGGGGGTAAAAACAAAACAAACGAAAATATGCGATCATAGATAGTATTTTATTCGGGAATAATTTACATTATGCCGAACAATAAATCTCGGAGTCTGTCTCGACGTCCGAGTGCATGGTCCGTGTTTCAAAAATTACAATCGGGGTGGCAGATCCGTGTTTCAAAATTATAATAGGGGGAATTGTACAAAATAATCCGTCTAAACAAAACAAACGAAAATATGCGATCCATAGATAGTATTTTATTCGGGAATAATTACATTATGCCGAATAATAAATCTCAGAGTCTGTCTCGACGTCCGAGTGCATGGTCCGTGTTACAAAGATTACAATCGGGGATTGTACAAAATAATCCGTGTTTCAATTTACAATCAGCGGGATCGTAAAGCACAAACAAACGGCACAACCGTGCTCAAAATGTGATCATGGTCCGTGTTAAGAATACATTCAAGCCACTGTTAGGCGAAGCTGTCCCCTGTCCGTTATTTACGTCGAGTTCTCTTGCTGATGGGTGTCGTCGGGGCTGTGTGAGTAGAGGTCTGCACGCCAACGCTCCTCTTACCTCGTAGCATCATGCGATGATGAAAAGCCGCAAAACACTCGCCCTCGTGAAGATGAACCCCGCACAGACTACATCCTTTGGACGTCTCAGACAGTCGTCCGCTCGCAGTGGTCTTACCCTCTCTGCTGCATACTTTACAGCATTTCTGCCGCCCCTCCAAACGGATGACAACGTGCATCGGCTGATTTTGTGGTTTTATGTACGAGGCAAGAGAAACGGTGGCCTCGCCCTCTCTCACTCTGGGCTGCGATCGCCCACAATAACCGCCAATGAGTTGTTTCCCGACACGCAGATGAAACATCTTATGGGTCAGCTTACTATCAGGGTGTACATGCTTGAAGCATATATATGCATTTACCAGGGCAACATCAATCAGGTAACATGCCAGATATGTCCACCATCTGTGGTTCTTGCGCCCAGTGTGAAAGTAATTGCGCTTCTGGTTGGCTCGGTCGACGCCTCCCATGTACCGGCGATAATTATACAGCGACAGAGGCACTTGTCGCTGCTCGTCTCCCTCCCCCACTGGCACGCACTCCAAGGGTGGATAGACCGTATTCAAGATCAGCACCTGAGCGTTACTATCCTGATAAGCAGTGATGTTAAGACGAGAGTCCATTCTGGTCGTGGCTTTCATATCCCCAACAGACAGAGGAAGGCGCTTCCTCTTACCCGGCGGAATTAATTGAGGGGGCATGGTGCGACGATTACGGCGGTTAAAACTCCCGACCATGTAGATCCCGGTCTCCATCAGCTCTCTAGCAGTAACGACCGTGCTAAACAGGCTATCACAAAATAGGCTGTGATTATATCCACAGAATGGCTGGACCAGCTCCATCGTAATTCTTTTCACCACACCTCGCTCCTGCCGTCTCCATCAGTCCGATCCCGAAATTCACACCTAGGTACGGTGCAAAGTTAGCGAAGTATGCAGTGCTGGAGTCGCACAGCTGCCATATCTTGAAACCGTCTCGATCAGGCTTATGCGGTAATCTCTGCTTAAATTTAGAACGGCCCTTAAATCGCACCATGCCCTCGTCGATGGAGATCTCCCTACCCATCTTATAATTATTTACGCACCTGTCAACTATGGGCTCCATCCATGGATTGATTTTATAAAGGGGATCCTCCTGACACCGACGTCGGCGGCGTGCCTCATCAGGATCACGACGTGGATCGTTCTCTGGGTCTGCCAGATGAAAGTATCGCATAAGCTGCTGAAAGCGACTGCGGGTAATCACAGTAGAAATACCCTGGTTTCTCAGAAATGGATCGCTAGACCAATAATCCTCCACTGATGATTTACGGTCGATACCCATACAGACTAAGACGCCAATGAACGCCTGCACCTCTCGGTAGTCAGCGTTACGCCAGTATTTATCTATTTTCCTAGCGATATATCGCTGGTGGAATTTGGCGTATTTATTAGTCTCGTCCTTGGCCAATCTGATCAGTGTAGCTGAAATAAACTTAAAAAAGTAATCGATCTCACGGGAGTGGCTGGGCAAGGTGAAAGTCGGTCCTCTCTCATGGTCAAAATCGGTCTCCTCAAATATATTAGCATCGGTAGTTCCCTACATACGCCAGACAGGAGGGGTGTCGTCCTCCGCCAACACAGCAGCAACGTCATCATCGTCGTCAGAGCTTGCCTCACCTACATACTGCCTGTCATAAAAGTCATCGTCCTCTGCCGCATCCTCGTCAACCTCCGAGTCGGACTCAGCGGTGATATCACCGTCGTCTGGGCGTCTGGGCCTGAACTCGCCCGTAGCGGCATCAAGGATCATATCTGGCTCAAAATCAGGTGGGCTATCCTGATAACGAACCCTCCGCACTATCTTTTTCGGCGGGGACATCGCAGCACACGAAACTATGGCAGGAGCGGGCTGGGCAGCCTCTGCTGATGACGAGGACTCAAGCTCTTTCGCACTGGGCACAGGAACCTCTCCTGACGCAGGATGAGGGCTCATGGTGCACGCAACAGGTGGTGTCTCTCCCGGAGCAGCCGGGGGAGAACCAATGGTATCAGCCGTCTCGTTACTAACTGTCTCACTAGCAGCAGCAGACGTAGTCTGTGCAGGTGAAGTATCTCCCACAAGAGCAGATGTAGTCTCTGCAGGTGAAGTAGTCTCTCCCGGAGCAGCCGGGTGAGAACCACTGGCAACCGGTGACCCGTCATCATCCTCATCGGCAGAACGATCAGTCTTACGTTTACGCTTACCACTGGGTTTTTCAGCCGGAGATAGCTTCGCCTTACGGGAGCGTTTCTTGCCCGACTTCTTAGAACATTTACTAGGGACATCACAACGATCGCTACCACTACCGCCCGGAGACTCTGCATCTTTGAGCTTCAGTCGTCTGCTCGCCTTCAGAAAACTTTTGCGGTCCGTCAAGCTCATGTCTGGAACAGTGTCGACAGACTAGCAGGTCCCACCCTTTTAAAGCCACAGGGAAACAAAGCCCTGGACATGATTGGACGCAGGGATGTTTATATGCAGCCACCTGTTATTATAATCGACCTACGGCAATCAGTCCACCAACCGGCGCTGACATTCCTACCCGTCATGTAAATTGCCTGTCCGCACCATTTGATATGCTAATAATACTCATTTGCGATGCAAATCCCTCGAGCACTTAGCATAACATAGTCAATGTCATTAGCATCTCAACTTGACATTCCGTCCAGCTGGGTACGTGGCATGCGCACCTGCCAACCAAGGACGTTGGCCCAAGCCCATGTTTAGTACGGGTGGGAAACCCGTATCTTTAACCTCATGTCCCTTCTAAGTACGCCTGCGCAGGGCGTATTGTCATCCAAGTCGGTGACAAGCCAACCCGACAGATCGCCCATTAAGCAGTAATGGACTGGCCGTCTCGTTCTTGTACGGCAACGAACAGTGCTTCAGCGGCTTGTTTAGGTCATAACCGTCGCCTGCCGAGCGGCTTACCCAACTAAGGCGGTCAAAGATGAAGGATGCCAAAATTGTCAACAGCTGTCTCGGCCTCGTCCGTTGGGCAAACATGGCTCCTTCAAATAACGTGGCCAGCACGTCTACGTCATCAGCGGTGATGACGACCCGTCATTGACGCCCGAGTGCGTAAAACTCGGAATATACCGACAGGTACCTCTACCTGAGTCGGTCATACTACGGTATAAACCAAACACAGGTCTGCCAACTCCCGTTAGACTCGGCCGTTAGCCGAACTTCAGAGGGACAACATAGGCGTAACAAGTCGGTGAACAACGGTTCACGCACCTAACCGCAGCCGCCAAGTCGGTGAACAATGGTATCAAATTTTGAGGCCATGTTCGTGAATGGCAAGGCTGAGGCGGTGTGTTTCGTTGCACGGCTTGAACGTCTAGAGCCAAGTGCAGCCGACAACGTCCGACATCTGAGTGGGTAGTCTTTTCGAGAAGGTAACAAGTCGGTTAAAAGCGGTGGTTATCCTTCACAAATGTCGCTCAAGTCCGTTCGGATCAGTTCCATGTCAGGGACTAATCAAGCCGAGTCCGTCAAATCCGTCCGCACTTCCCGTCAATCAGGACTAAGTCCGTGATTTTCGTCTCGCACCATTGGCAAAAAATTGCACCGCCAGCTGAGGCGGTCTTAGGCGGTTGCCTTACAGATTAGCGTTGCCGAGACGGTCAATTTCGGCCGCAATCTATGTAGTGCCTCAGAGCCAAGTTAGCCCAAACTCCACTAGGATACGTCACCATGCTAACCTGCCAAGTACGCTACTCGTCCCCCCAAAAAAACCAGTCCCCCAACGGGGTGGGGGACTGGCTGGGTAGCTTCTGCACCTTTCCCTGTCGTTGGACTCTCTGTGAACCCATTTCGAGAGCAAACGCCGTTCCTCGCCCAAAACCTGTCCTCGAACGACCCCTAGCGCGAGCAAGGGTTTGCTACACGTAGTTCCGTCGACTAGGCAGGAAAGGGGGTACCAAAAAGTAGCCCGATTTCCACCGCCTTGGCAGGATAACGGCCGTGGCTGCTCAGATTCTAGCTACACCGAATTTCAAGCGGATTTTCACCGACTTGGCAGGAAAAGGGTTAATGCCAACGGTCGATATTTGACGTGGCGACTACGCGCGGATCGCAAGATATCGATAAAAACATGTCTCCAAAAAAGTAAAAGTTTGAAGTCCGGTGGCCCACCTAAATTCAGCTTCTGAACATCGAACATTCGGCACTGGGGCCATTGTCAACTAAGCTATGGAGTACGAGTCTACGCTTACGCTGCTGCACGCCACAGAACCACGCGCGTCGGTGATCAGTCATGTCCCATAGGAGAAAGCGGAGTCTTACTGACTTGGCGAAAAAACGACAAACAATTTTTGCAGATTCCACCAGAATTCACATAGGTGACTAGCACAGTTACGTGCGGTTGATATACAGCGGCCGCCGCGTGGTATGCATGGACGCATACCACGCGCGCTTCGAACCACAAGTACAGTGTGGCAGACGACAAAATGTAGTCATCGGAGGCGGCTAATATTTAACACGTAAAAACTGATGTTTATGTGGTATTGATTAAAAATATAATACAACTGATTTAGAATAATGAAAACGACAAAAACTAACGAGAAGTTTTTAAAAACTCACCTGAGGTAAAAGCATAATGCTGTATATAAAGTCTTTGCAGTGGGAAGTAAATTTATTGCGTCGTTCGAACTTATTATAGACTCCCTAGAATATCGTCAATCAGCGCAACAACAAACATTTGGGGGATTTCGGGTCAAAATCAGAAACGGTCGTAAAAATTCGGGATGTGAAAAATACACTCGGGAAATGACATGTTTTTATCGATATCTCGCGATCGGCGCGCAGTCGCCACGTCAAACATGACCGTTGGCATTAAAAAAATGCTTTTTAAAAATGTTACAGAAGGGGAGTGCCTCTTTAAGATCATGTTTTTGAATTTTTAGATGCTAATAACAACATAATGTATATAGTGACTGCACCTTGAACTCATGATACAATAACTATGTATTTTTATGTTGAAGAAAATATAACTCAAAAACTTTATTTCTGTCAATAGGGTCCAGGCGGTCCAGGTGGACCACCAGGTGGACCAGGAGGTCCAGGAGGCCCAGGTGGCCCTGGAGGCCCAGGAGGCCCTCATGGTGGACCAGGAGGACCAGGAGGGCCACCAGGTGGGCCAGGAGGACCGGGCGGACCAGGTGGACCTGGACCAGGAGGTTACAACCATCCACCACAAGGGTAAGAATGTTTCTCTTTTCATATTTTTCATTGATAATTTTTTTTGTTTGTCTTTAACTTTTTTAGTTCATACTCTGTGAATGCTGAAATTGATTACATTAGGTCAATCTTAATTCATTTCTTCCCAAGAATTTGGCATGACAACAAGTCTTATATAGTATTAAAGTGTAAACTTTATGTAAAGCTTTGTGATGCCAATCTTGACAAGAAAACTACTTTTACAAGCTGTGGATCAGAATGAGTCTTTGCTACATGTATCTACAAATGTCATGGCATTATTCAAATTTTGCATACAGATTTTAGAAGTTATAAAGGGCTGGGTTGGCAATTCCACACTTTGTTCATAATCTGGTAGTTTGTGTTTGTGTTTTCGTTGTGTGTCTACAGTAGTAGTGTGTTGGACTGTGGTATATATGTAAAACTGGTTGAGATTGCATTGTCAACACCATGCATGCTTGTCATTGAGAGTCAACTAGTTGCGCTCCTGATCTAGTTTCTCTTGAGGTCCTGATTGTTAAAATCTATAGGTCTGTAAATTCTGAAGAGCATCTATGTAAAGCCAGTTGGCGTTGTCTTCTTTGGCGAAGATGACATTCTCAGTTGCATTAATTTCGCTTAGGGAATTATGACTATTATCAGCTTGAGCGGAGATACCCCTATTTGCATATTTATATTAGAATTTCGTTCAAATGGAAGTGATGAGGGCGCTGTTCTACTTGACCGTTAGTGTGATTTTTCCTGTTTTTTGGGGGCAATTTCAGCCCATTTTTTCCCAACAAACGATGTCAGAGACGTTTCTATGGTCATATAAAGCAGTTAAGTTTGTGCCTATGAATTTTTATCAACTTCTACGGCTTACTTTTGGTGCTATGTGTGTATTGTCGATCTATGGCTCGCTAAACATAGGCCTACTTTTGGGCTGCCGCAACTACATGCACAGCTGATTCTTGTGAATATTTTTACATAGTTAGACAGTCTAATCATTATTGAAGACCCCTAACTTAGTTTTATTCTTGTTCAGCCCTGCAAATCACTGCTTTGGCCTCGTAGGTCGTACACTGTCCCGCCATCAGAGAGACAAGATGGCCGCTTAGAGTGAGGAACGTGTCGCACTCCGCTGACGCCTTGCTCACGTTTACAAATTGTTTAGGCCCAAAGATTGCACAATATCACATATTTTACTGTTGTCAATCCAACTTATGTTATCTTTATATTTGATGCTTGGGTTCCAATTTCGCGGTAGTCCTCGTATGCATTGGCTACCAATATTCCATTGGGTAACCGGAGAAGTCGGGCAGTTGCGAACTCGGCCATCGCCAGCGCCGATGGTGCCGACCAACTCGGCCAGTGCAGTGGGACTCGGCCAGGAGAAGTCTGCCACTCGCAACAAAGCAATATGATTGCATACGCATTCTCTTCACAGTTGAATATGCCAAACAATTTTAACTTTTTACTACCATAGTTTTTGTTATTTTGTCGGTTTAATACTACCGGGTACTACGAACATTCAGAAAACAACTCAAAGTCGAAGAGCTCCCACGTCCACCCTGCAAAACATGTACGGTCTGCCTCCGTGTTTCTGCAGATCGCGCGCGTACCGTATTAAAGTTCAGGCAAACATTATGCCATTTCTTCAGTAAAATTCATGGCTTGATGACTCTTAACTAAGTTGCTTCGCCATCTCCTATGACTTTTTAACGAACTTCAAGTGTAACTACGAAGACTGCAAACTCGCTACCCCCGGTCGCGATACACCGCCATCTTTATTTTACCCAATGTGTGTATATCATACGTGCGTTGAACTGTGATCTGTGAAGTTTGCAAACATTACGCTCATCTTATGAATGACATTTAGATCGCTTTCGTATATAACTTAAGTGAGACTTCAGAAAAAAGAAACAATAATATGGAGCATATATTCTAATAGGGTGCATACTGTACTGGCCGACTTCTCTTGTATATTCGGTCATTGTCAACTGTCAGTGTCTGTCTGTTTGGAGTCGATGCAGGATGTGGTGGTCGGACATTCCCACGCCTGATTTTACTGACCCCTCAGCCTTTCAAGATAATAATATCTTTGTAAGAGTGGATTTGAGTGACCGTGATTTGTCACAGTTTTCCTTTTCACTGGTAACGGGTAGTATATCACTGTTCAGTTACCATGTTTCAACTCGTCAATGTTGACTGAAGTCCGATAGCATAAAGGCGAGTTTCAGTGCCATAGCGTTGTACGCTGTACACGCGTACACTGGGCTGTACGATCGGCCTTGTACGGTAACACTAACAGCGCATACATGGCATCATGAAATCATGCCGCAAATATAGGCGCACTGTCAGAAATTCACGAAACTTGTCACAAGCGTTGTTCAATAGCAAGTGGTTTGACACAACAAGTATTATTTTTGTTCAAGACCTGTATCAGTGTGTTTCGGGTCACAGTCTAAAAATAGCACACAGCTGAGAGGTATAAACCATCATTGCAACGTACGAATTCAGTTGTCAATTATCATTAGTATTTATTTCTATCATGCATAGATACGATGAAATTACTCTCAAAAGTGTACATTACCTCATAGCATGTTCAATTTCGCATTAAATAATCATATTTGTGAGCTTTCGAGCCCATTTTCACGACTAAGCCGCTCGAACGACGTGTATTCCGACATATTGCTTGTTTACATTCAGAACGAGGCTCTGCAGCCTATTAATTATGCAAATTTCTATACGTCCGCTCAAGCTGTTATCATATCCAATGCCAGTGTTGGCGCTAGGAATTTTTTCATTGTAGCCACAGTCTGTTAGTGTGGCTAAAATGATCAAAATTTTTTTAGCCACAAGCAATTTTTATTAGCCACACCCAACAAATCAATTTCACATACAAATTGCACAAACCCTATTTTCAATAACGTTTGTACTTTATTATCCAAATGTTGGGCCAGGGCCGGGCCAGGGCTGTTGTACATACACTTTAATTCCTTGACAGATAAACTGCTGAGCACATTTTCTGCCAATTTTATAGCTGCAGATAATAATGACCAGGAGCACGGTAAAACTCCAGGTCCTTTGTGAAAGTTGTCTGTCCTTCAATTAAAAAAATATTTATTAAACAAAAAGTGGTCTTAACTCCGTTCAGATCCAAATTTCATGAATGCTGGTGAATAAATTGACCCCTCTCTTTATAGACAGGGACAAAAAACTTTTGTTTATTTTTAACCTTTATTATGACACAAACAACAAATAGAGTTCTTGGAACAAACTTGCACAACATGTTATGAAAAAATCATCAAAGTCTAACCATTGGCCATAATTGTTCCTCTTTTTATTTTTTACATGATTTAAAACTGCTTTATACCGTTATCTGGTGATCTGGATAAATTACAGTGATTGCCTGACTATGCAAAGCATTGTCCATAAAGTATCAAAGAAAACTATTGGTATTAAAAATTGCTTAGGTTTTGAAAATTAGTTCAATTCGCAAACTCAGTGAAAAATCAAAAGAGCAGATCGTCAATACAACAAATCTATGATCAACCGACTTATCTGTAGTCTCACATTATACTTCCATGCACAGACAAAAACCTTGCTGAAATTTGTTCGACCATGTTCTAGACCGTGGTTCGTCTGTCTTTGTTCTCTTCTCCGTGGTTTCCTTATTTCCTTTTTTCCGTAAGATATTTTAAACCTAGTTTCTTTCCAGCTGAGAACAATCAATAACTATTTGTAGTTGGCAATCGTAGCTGCCCGCAAGCCGCATCACATCGTACCATGCATTCGTAACACATTTGCATTGTTTGGGTGTCTCGAAACTACCCAAACCGTACACGGACCGGAGTATACAAACTGGGGATCTTGAAACTTTTTCACGCATGCTCATTTAAGCTCTGGGCAAAGTCCAACGCCATCATTTTAGTCTGTCAGTTGCATGGTCAGGAACTCTGCCGTCGATCATCAGTTGACGTACGACAAAGCAACGAATTATTTTGTTCAAAGGCTAGATATTTAAATGACTGAATATTTCGATAGTCTGACCGATCTAAGGGTTATTTTGATACGTTAAAAGTGACAGAACCGGCGTGATTAACGATGGTGCACGCTGTTTGGAATACGTTGTGGCTGCTATGCTGGCCGGCGTGAACTCAAATTACCCTTCATGCTTGCATCCTGACGCGACGTACGTGGTCAAATGTTTCGTACGATGCTTGCAGCGTTATGCTGGAAAATTTGGATTGCGGAAAATAACGTAGACTTATTTGTAAAAACGACTAGTTGTTAGAATAGTAGGCTACCTAAATTATCCAGTACATATTTTGGATCGATCACAATGAACACCCGCATATCGAATTATTGGTCCTTCGAGAAAACCGTCAGTCTGGGTTCGCAGGACTGACGTGACTTTCGAAGGCGTCTAGGGTCAACACGGCACCCGGTCACGAGCTTTCGCCACGCGTGGCGAAGGCGTAGCAATTTTTTTCGCCACATCGACATTTATTCGCAATTTGCGACTGTGGCGAACGTTAGCGCGAACCCTGAATGCACTGTGGCATGGACAAGTCACCATCACATATATTACGAGTGATGTCTCAGCTACTTATGCCAAAATGGGATGAACTTGGCAATTTCCAGAAAATGTGGCCACAATCAACCTGCAAACGTGGATCCTTTTCTGTGTTTTTGTAAAATAACACAATATAAGTCTAAAAACTGCTCAAATAAGCTTTTTTTAGTGTAAATGTTTGTTTTATCAATGTAAATTTCACTGACAACCAGAACTAGGGTGTAGGCCTCAAATTTAACGACAAAAACATCAAAATATGGCGAGACTTCAACCCTTTAAGCCCACTGTAGCCTAGTCCTGTCTCAAACAAACGGGACTAGGCAACAGTGCCTTAATGTAGATACAGCAAGATCAGCACTATTTGCAATATATGTGCAGCTTACATCTCATTTGATACCAAGTAGAATGATGAAGTTATAGAATTGCTTTGAATGTTGTGATGCATGCTGAGTTGAACACTTCTTCATACCCGGAGACGTGCAGACATGCACTTGTCAATCAATTAGTTAATTGTGGGTAAATTCTACTCTTCAATAGGTATGTGAACTGATCTCTAATCAGTGTCTATCTCTAATTACAGTGGTCCAGGTCAAGGCCCACCAGGACCTCCTCAAGCTTTCACTCCACAAGGATGGGGCAATGCTTACCAACAATGGCAGCAACATGTAAGTCATAGCGATAGACGGTGTTCATGTTTGGATTGCATCCCAACTAAATCATGTCGTATACGGAATTCTCTAATATTGTATGATCAGTGACTGCGTAAGTTTTACATTTCAAACATAAACATTCTTATTATTCATTTGAATTGAAATGACGTCATATCAAATCAAATTAAACTTGTGGAAGATAAGTGATCTGGAAGTTGAAGGATTTTGGCATACACAGTCAGTCTGGCAATTGCAAAGTGTGTAACTTCGAGAGAGAAAGGTTTAAGCTACTTGTTGTTGGTACAGGTCAAGTTGAAGGATTTGTTATCTGGAAGGCTTTTCTAAGTTATTTGTCAAATCTCTGTATAGAATCCACATGATCCAAGCAAGGCGGCTGCAGATGCTAATGCTGCAGCGTGGGCTGCGTATTACCAGCAGTACTACCAGCAACAACAGCAACAGACTCAGCAGATGCAACAACCACAGAACCAGAACCAACAACAGCAGCCGCAACAACCACAGAACCAGTCCCAACAGCCTGCACAACAACAACAACCCCAACAATCCCCATCCTCATCAACACCAACCAGCAATACTACAAACACTACCAGCCAAGCAAACCAAGGTAACAGTAGATTATGGACACACTATGAAACCCAGTTTCTGACAAAGCTGTCCAAAATATGGGAAAGAAGGGGTAACTCTTCCGCAAACAATGAATAGCTCTCATCAACAAAGCCTTTTTGTAAAGTGTTTGAAGTTGTTAAAGTAACATTCAGTTACTTACACATTTATTCAAAGTCTTTAGCATGAAGACAAGTAAATTCCTTGTCAAAATATCATGAAAACATTAATGCAATAAAAAACTTGCAAATATTAAAAAATGTTGTGCTTTTAGAGAAGCATTCATTCCCTTTCAATGCACCAGGCTAGAACCCGACATTGAGGCTGCTCTTTGTGGTCAATGATTGTTGGGCGTAGAAAGTGTGCTATATTAAATCCTGGCAAGTTTTTCGCTGACGCTACTAGAAGTCTTGACAGATTTCTGTGAGTGGAGTTCGATAGTAGGGCCTGCTACATTACATCCTCAATATGAGGATAGTTTAATCAGAGGGTATGATTTACATAACATCAAATCAAAGAATGGTTTTCTCCAGTTATGTTGTGGGTTGTTTCTGACAGTGGTGTTATTTTCACATATATAGGTACCCAGGCACAGAAGACGGATAATGTGCAGCAACCAGATTACAATGCTTTGTGGGCTGAATATTACAGGCAGCAAGGTGAGTGTTCTTGTACATGATGAAGATAAGATATGATTGGCATTGATTTTAATTTGTACAAGCACCAAGCTAGAACCCAACTTTGAGGCTGATTAATGTAGTCAATGATAGTTGGGCGTAGAAAGTGTGCTATATTAAACCAAGCAAGTTTTTCGCTAACACCACTAGAACTCTTTACAGAGTTCTGTGTATGGAGTTTGATAGTAGGGCTTGCTACAAGCTGAAGAATTTTGAAGAATATTTAAATTTGTTTTTGATAGCAGAGGGAATTTTTAAAAACTTTGCATTTTCATCATTGTCAAAGTGTTTGTATTCACAAGCATTATTCAAGGGAAGTCATGTTTTCATTGCCTTTTGGAAAAAAAAGAATGTAAAAAAGCTACAAAGTTTCAAGTTCATACTGAGCTTCTAGCACCATTGCTGTTCAAATATTCAATATGATCATATTTTCTTTGCTATATACTAAAACAAAGAAGGTGAGCATTGATCTGTTTAAATGTAAATGTGTACCATGCACGTTTTGTGTCCTTTTCCAGGTATGCAAGGTGGTAACCCACAAGCTGGAGCTGGTGGCCAACCTGATTACAGTGCAGCCTGGGCGGAGTACTACAGACAGCAGTCCATGTACTATGGCCAACAGACACCTGGCCAGCAACAAGGTGCAGCACCACCACAACAACAACAACAAGGCGGACAACAACAGCCTCAGCAGCAACAGGTAAGTGACAGTAACCTGTTGCAGCATTGCTATTCTTACTCTGACATTAAAAGAAGTCTGTAGTTGGTATCAATATCATATTTAGAATAAAACATGCATATTACTGGTATTTTTGTTGAAAGCTGAACCAGCAGTACAAAATATGTTGATAGTATTCTTAGCACAAATACTAACATCATTTTTATGTTGCATGAATAGTCAGCAGTAAGCCGTTTGTTTATCTTTGTATGTTTGTATGTGTACTTGTTTGTGTAGAATGCCAAGTGTCATTTCATTGCAAGAGAATACACTATAGATACACCTTGCCAGTGTTTTCCCATGGCTCTGTTTCATGTCAGTGTCTGATTAATTTTCATTCCATCAAATGTCATCGTCATTGCGCCGTACTGTATCAGTGGTGATAGCTAGAAATAGCAGATTAGTTATCGTTATGCAGGTATCATTTTCAAATGTGGTGATTTTGTCAGCTTTGTTGTTCTTCTATATATTGTTCTGTTTAAAATATCAGCAGATATACGTCATTATATTTTTTGTTTGTGAATGTAAATGATCATGGATATGAAACAAGACAGTGTGTCCCCATTGTCTATCATGAATAGTTATACTTTAATTAATGATAGCATTTAGTTCACGTCAGAGAATATGCAAATATAAAAGTGTATTGTGAATTAGGAGGATATATTTTGAATAAACTTAATGACTAATACAGTTCAATATTAATTTTAAATGTACGTAAGAGGAAAGCTACCAACCAGCAATAATTCACCACTTATGAGTTATTAGTTGGCATTGCTGAAAGCATTGTTGAAGTATGTGAATCAAACACTAACAGTATACCAATAGTGAATATTTTCATGAACCTATGAGTTTAAATCGCACTAATAATGTACATCAATCCTAAGTATGTGTACTTTGTTTGGCTTACTTTTTCAACATGCAGAAATTAACTTTTACTGTACAAACAATGAAGAAATTGGTCTTGCAAAAATGTCATTGCCAACATTAAAGTGCATTCAAGAACACTCTGTCATTGTTATCAAAAAAGCAAACAATACCATCTTCATCTTTAATGTGAAAGAGATTCAGTAGTAGTGGTTAGTCTGACAGGTAGAATTCTCTAAACAGTTTAGATATCTTCAATTTTTAATTTGTCAAGCAATTTTGTAATCCACGGTCACGACAGCTCAGTGTTTTCTATCATCACACTTCTGATACTGCAAAGCATGTGCCTTCTATATGACCATCTGGAGCATTCTCAGTATCATCAAGTGTGCCCTCAAGTGTCTGCTTCATGTGTAATCATTCATGTTGTTTTATGTTGTTCCATTGACTTGCGTGTGGAAATGACATATGGCACTGCTTTCCTTCATCATGCTCAGGGACAACCACAGTACTGACTTCAGCAGGCTGCAATCTTGGCTATTCATTCCACAATTAAGGTGTGGGTTTTCTCTTTTATCTGCCAAAATTTGTTATGTTTGCCATTGAAATACTTGACTAACCACACCATTTCAGTACATACTCTTGTTTTCTCTTGTCTGTTAAGTGTAGTGTAGATGCTAATAAAAAATACCTGTATATATCTCCCTTGCCTGTTATATTCTCTTTGTTTTTAACTCAAGTTACATGTACTCTAACTTTTTACAGCATAGTAGTAGTGTTTGTCCTAAACTTGCATGTTCACTTATAATACCACACGTCTGTGCAGAGCTTTGCAGGCACAGAGTACCCGTAGCTTTTCTGTAGTCTTTTGGTACTGTGTTAGCATTTATTGTGTAAGATTTTAGTTTGTGTTATTTGTTGTTGGTTTTCATTTTCAACCCTCATCCAGTGTGTTTATAGAATTTGTTTTTCCCTCATCGCACATTTAACCAGTCAGACTTTCCATTTCAGCTGAATGAAGCCAAATCAGTGGTTTCTGAAATTAACACCTTGCCCCCTTTTATTGCCTTATTCCTACAGGGTCAATAAGGAACTATATTACCCTCTTGTGCATTGCATATTGCCTTGTATGTCATGTGATACAATATGGATTCTTGGATTGCCTTGTTTGAAGTGGAGATATTGCCTTCCCAATCTACATTCATAGCTGTTAACATCATTTCCAAATGAAGATATTGTTCCCGTTAGGTAGTCAAAGTAAACCCAATTTGGTGTAAAAGTGTTAGCGAAAATGAAGTTCTTAGTTTAGGAAACTGAAAATTTTTCCTGAAAAGAATGGTTAGACTTTCAATATATATTTTTATTGCTTATTATATCAGGTCACTTTGAATACATATATTTGCATGAGAGACCTTTGCTAGAGGTACATATGAACTATACTTTAAAGTACAATATCTGCTATTATCATGTTACTGTTCCATTGTAGCTGATAAAAATCATAAAAGGTAAGGCGGGTACAAAGTCTCACATAATCTTCCTCTGTTTCATGGTACCACTGATGATATATAAACTGTTACTTAATGATTCTTTATCATGTACTCTTTTTAATCTTGAAATGAATATTGCCGTATATACTTTTCCATCGTGTTTGATGATGAGCAATTAGCCTCAAAGAGATAGTAGTTACCATATATTGTCTATAATTGTTGCTTTTACTGTGCTACTTTGTATTCATAATTTTTCTTTATTGAATTGACATTGAATAGTATTTTTATGTGAACATTAATGTAACACACACATGCTGTATCACATTTTGTAAGGAGAATGAGCGTTCCATTTTTTCCTGGAGGTTGGTACATTGCTTGCCATTGTAGGGCTTTATGAAGTTATAGCATACTTGTGTTTACTTGAACAGTATTTGTACCTGTTGTATTTTAATAAAACTTTGACATTATGTCATGTGTATTGCTCTCATTCTGTGTTTCATTATTTGATTTATTGTTGTTGTTAGACATGCTCTGTTCTATCCTGTAGTTATGATTGGTGCAGCTGTGTACAATTATCAGCAGTTGAGGTTACCAGGACTCGCCACCATTGGCTATTTGGATTGTGACTTGACAAAAATGCAGTCGAATACATTCCGTTGAATAATTTTCATCATAATTATTTTTTCTGTTTATCTACATGTATAACATATTTTAAACATGTGGTATTGTTCTTACTGTTATAAATGTGTTGTTTGACTGCTTAGGTCACTTAAATTGAAACATTGCCTTTTGTGAGAGAAAAAACAGTATAAGGCAGAGTCTGGCCATTGGGGGGAGGGGGAAACAATCTTGCCTTTGCATGTTTTAGTGCAACATTTCATGACTTCAGTTTCAGTGCATGGAAAACGGTGAAAACTGTACAGACTACAGGTAGGGGAACCTATTCTTGGAAAATTACATGAACTTATTTCCTTCGGTAAATTTTATAAGCTTTTAATACTTAATTCTTATGGTATTAAATGAGCATGTTCTCCACTGATCATTGATTGTCATTTTAGCTCAAAATCAAAACATGGTACAACAAAACATTAAACAATTGATGTATAGTTGTGATGTTAGTAATTGCACTACTTTCTATGTGATATCTGTGTATGGAGTGCTTGAATAATGGTCAGTTGATTTGAGCACATCATCAAATGACATGGACAGTAAGCGATGTAGACTTTCTGACTTAGTTCTTCATGGATGGTATATATATCCTTGTGTGTGTTCAACTTAACCATTGCTCATGTTTAAGTATAATTGGTAAAGCTGTATTCATGTAGGAGTTCATGCTGATTTGGGACAGTGATGATATCTTGTGAATTGCCTTCTGATGAGATCTGTGAAGATATATTTTCAAGGTTTCCTAATTGCATAATTGTGTCTGCTATTTCTTAATGTATCGCCGATTAGACTTGTACTCTTGCCAATGATAGCAGTGTGTGTGTGTCGTAACAAAGATAAATTTCTCACTCTGCAAACACAGGACTCTTTTTGCACACACAAACCTCCCAAACTGCATTGGGAATGAGAACTGCTATCAGTGTCTATTTCAGTTTGTTACTCGACACTCAATGATTAACCTTGGTATATACATGTCCAGTTCACAAGTCATTTATGATGTGCTACTTGATTTGCACTGTTGTCTGAATCATTCTGACACCAAGGATATATTAGAGCTGGCTTTGTTCCACCTTTCCTTTATGTGATGGCTTCTCAAGTTTTGTTGTGTTGTTCCTGTAGAAATTCTTTTGTTTGGCGTATGTATTTTTTGAAAAGATTGTTGGTCCAATTTTGTATAAAACATACACTAGAACCTTTCACCGCAATTTTGGTTGAGGCCTGTTTTTGCTATGGCAAGTGAAGTAAAATGGTTGATGTTTTCTTCCAGTATAATTGTAAATAAAACATTTGGACAACTGTATGAATGTCAAATGATTTCATAATGTAATCTGATGTGGTTTGCATGCATCTAGCCGTTTATTCCTGTTCATCTTCTATTGGTTATGGCTTTCAGAATCTTTTCAAACTTTCAATAAAATTCAGTTTTGGATTTCTGCACATCAGGTTAGGCTTGATCTAAAATCCAACATTTACTCTTGATAGCTCCCAATGTCTGCCATGACAAAGTGATCACCATTTTGTTCCGATTTCTTCAAATCTCATGGGATAGTTTGTGGCTCGCCTAGTAACAGTGTTGAGTTTGACCGGTTGTCATCTTTAGTCAGTGTATGCCATGTCAGTGATGACTGCTGCAAATCCTTGTTTCTAAATTAATTCAGTCATGATTTATTGCATTTTCTTGCATTATTCAATACTGTATAGAATTTTTCATCAAAGCTGTATTTTCTATTGTGTTGCTTGTTAATGGTTCTACTCCAGAATAAAAAGGGTGCTGTGTGTTCTACAGACTCTGTACTTCCAAGAGATCACATGATAGCGGTAAAAAAAGACTCATGTGTACTAACATGTGTGAAAATACACATATTTCTATGCTCATTTGTGCACTTGGGTTGGTTTGTACTGTGGGCAATTCAAATTTTGACCTATTTGATATGCTGTTATTGATATATTTTAAATTTAAGGACCTTCCTAAACTGACACTGTGGGTACAATGTCCACAAAGCTGTTAATAGCCCAATCTTGTTTTGATTCTGACATGTCTGAAGCAGTGAGTTGTGTCTCAAGAATATACCAAGGAGAATGGCTTGGGTTAGCGAGTCTAGGGTCTTGGTGTCATGATTTGTCAACTGTTTGTCCTGTTGTATTGCATAATTGTCTGCAGGGATCTTTCACGATGTCCCAGATTTTCTCAGATACACATCAAGCAATTTGATCAGCCATGACTGCAAACCATAGACCCTGGAGCAAGATGGATTGAAAACCTTGCTAAGACAAAGCTAAACTGGATAAACCAAGTCTTATTTGACTTTCAATGATGAAGATGTGATAATTGTTGGCAATATAACTACCATTGTATTCTAAAGTGACATGTCAGGCTTCAAAACAGATAGCAGCATCCTCTGTATGGCTGTGCAATTCAAGTTTTCAATACTGTAGATGTGGATTCATTCATGTACCATAAGAACTTACTCTTCATAGGCTGTAATAGAACAGTAACCATGAATGTCTTCTAGTCATGAGATCTCATTGTCTGTGTACTCTGTACCATCATCAAAATCTGTTCAAAAATAGTAGATTTTGAACTTGGTAACTCGTACCAGTGGCTGAAAACCAAATGTGCAGTCACTAAAACCTCATCTCTCAGATTGTACAACTTTGAATTGTTACAAGTACAAATATCACACTGTAAAATTCAGGTTAATTTATTTCAAATGAGTTGACACAAAGTCCAAGTTCCATACCTCAGATTTACTGTTCCTCATGCTCCAGGGTTTATGTTTGATAAAATGTCTTTCTGTTACCACTCTGTCCATTCCTTACACTTACAGCCACAATAGTTGTATGTGTGTAAACCAGTCAGGTTGTATTAAATGCAGAGAAACCATTCATGTCAACATTATCTTGGTTCATTAATATGTTAGTGTAACATTGTTGCCAGTTACAGTTGCTTAACATGTACTGGTGCTATAGCTAACATGACTCATTCATTTCAAGCAGTGACTCTGTAGTTTGAAAAACTTGTTCCAGTGAAAACAAGGCAATGCCAATGGAGATTGTAGTAATCTGTTCAACTGTAGGCTGTATTGCAATTATATGGCTTCTCACAGTAAAGTTTTGTTTACACTTGTTATTAAGGCGGTACACACCTTGAAAGTTTTTATTTGGCAAAAAACTGAAATAGTTAACTCTGTAGGAGAAGCAGCATCGTGTGAGGTATCCTTGTACTTTGATATTGGAGAACCTAAATAGTTTTGTGTTTCAATCTAGAACTCAACTTTGGCAAATGGTGAAAGCATTTGAACTGTATATTATGTATTCATGCTGTATAACCTGAGGTGCATACAGTTTGTCATACTTATTAATGCTGGCCTGACGTGCAGACAGTTTGTCTTACGTGTTCATGCTATATAATCTGAGGTGCAGACAGTTTGTCTTACGTATTCATGCTATATAACCTGACTTGGAGACAGTTTGTCTTACGTATTCATGCTGTATAACCTGACTTGCAGACAGTTTGTCTTACGTATTCATGCTATATAATCTGACGTGCAGACAGTTTGTCTTACGTGTTCATGCTATATAACCTGACTTGCAGACAGTTTGTCTTACGTATTCATGCTATATAATCTGACGTGCAGACAGTTTGTCTTACGTATTCATGCTATATAACCTGACTTGGAGACAGTTTGTCTTACGTATTCATGCTATATAACCTGACTTGCAGACAGTTTGTCTTACGTATTCATGCTATATAACCTGACTTGCAGACAGTTTGTCTTACGTATTCATGCTGTATAACCTGACTTGAAGACAGTTTGTCTTACGTGTTCATGCTATATAACCTGACGTGCAGACAGTTTGTCTTACGTGTTCATGCTATATAATCTGACGTGCAGACAGTTTGTCTTACGTATTCATGCTGTATAACCTGACTTGGAGACAGTTTGTCTTATGTGTTCATACTATATAACCTGACTTGGAGACAGTTTGTCTTATGTATTCATGCTGTATAACCTGACGTGTAGACAGTTTGTCTTACGTATTCATGCTATATAACCTGACTTGCATACAGTTTGTCTTACGTATTCATGCTATATAACCTGACTTGCAGACAGTTTGTCTTACGTATTCATGCTGTATAACCTGACTTGCAGACAGTTTGTCTTACGTGTTCATGCTATATAACCTGACGTGCAGACAGTTTGTCTTACGTGTTCATGCTATATAATCTGACGTGCAGACAGTTTGTCTTACGTATTCATGCTGTATAACCTGACTTGGAGACAGTTTGTCTTATGTGTTCATGCTATATAACCTGACTTGGAGACAGTTTGTCTTATGTATTCATGCTGTATAACCTGACGTGCAGACAGTTTGTCTTACGTGTTCATGCTATATAACCTGACTTGCAGACAGTTTGTCTTACGTGTTCATGCTATATAACCTGACGTGCAGACAGTTTGTCTTACGTGTTCATGCTATATAACCTGACGTGTAGACAGTTAGTTTGTCTTCTCATGATCTATTCCTATTCATATATTTTGTGAGATGGTGTTTACAAATTTAAAGAAAGTATAAAGTATTTGAGTTGGTAATAAAGAACTGGATCAAAATGATGAATTCTCTTCAAATAACTGATGCCATAACCTCACTAAGGTATATATTTTCTGAAGACCTAGATACTGTTGAATGCTGTGATTTTTATTTTGTAATCATTGTTTACACAAGGATCATGTAACTCTCAATTTGAATTTTTCTGCTGTGCAAAATCTGTGGTATTTATGGCCAAAATTTGCACCAACCACTGACAACATTACTAGAAAAGTTTCTGGGATATGTGTTCTACTACCTAATCGCCAGCAAGAAAATTGTCATTTTTTAGAAATGGGCCTCAAACAAAAATCTCAGACTGACTTTGAAAGATTTACAGCTTTTAATTACCAAAATTTTAAATGGAAACACTGCAGTGTTTGTATGAGAGAGGTAAATGGAGGTATTCAAATTGACTATGATGTGATCCCTATGTAAACAGTGATTGCAAAATATAAATCACAGCCTTTACAAATATGTAGGCTCTTAGGAAATATATGCTGTGATAGGGTTTCAAGCTTGGTTATGCACATAGAATTCATTGTGTGGAATTCTTTGTCCTGTCCCATTACCTTGTCTTGGAACCGTAATATTGTGTAGACTTTAGCAATTGCCAGGTAGATTTGCCTGAGCCAAAAAGAAAAGCGCAGCTTCAAAAGCATTGTCTATTATTGAATATGACACTCCAACAAAGTGTTTCCTAAGCTATACTTTCCAGTATTTGCACTTTATATGAATTTGTTATCACTGTTTTGGGCTGGGAAAAATGTTCATTTCCTGAGGGACAAATGTTTGGCACATAATTGTTTTGTTACCATGACGTTTAAGTTGTTTCATGACTATGATTCTTTGTGCAGGTAATTGTCAATCATTACCCATGATTCTTATGTTCCTTTTCATGTCATTATTACAGCATGTAGCATACCTCAATGCGCTGATTTAAGCATGTCACCCTCTGATATAAGAATGACATTCTTTGCTATTTCAATACAATATGCCAAGACCCAATGACAAGCAACTCTTCTGTGTGTCCATTTGTGATTTGATC
The DNA here is from genome assembly GCF_041260155.1 of Ptychodera flava. NCBI lineage: Eukaryota > Metazoa > Hemichordata > Enteropneusta > Ptychoderidae > Ptychodera > Ptychodera flava. The sequence continues at coordinate 38,986,374 of NC_091943.1, read as the reverse complement.
ATGGTACAAGTCACCATAGCCTGGAGTCCTGATGTTTTTTAGCATTAGGAGATATCTTGACACCAAATAGACCTCTTTCACTCTCAAACTGTAAAGAATAGGTTACATGCTTTATTCTCATTGTAAAATGAAAATAAGTGTTTATCATATGATGTTGTTTCTTAGATTTGCGCTTTCTTTGAGTCACTAGGTACACAGGGAAAGCACATAGTAATAGCATTGAAATGTGGTCTTGGATAAATCAGGTGGATGGTTCCCAATGTGGGAAGTATTCACTCCAGTCTGTCAGCAAATCATCGTTGAGTACACGGGAATAGTGTTAATATGTCAAAATAGAGACTCCTGCTTGGCATTGGATGTTGTTTATGTTGTCGCAACTGCAGTTTGATGTCAGGTGGAATTTTTAAGTGTAGCTAATCACAATAGAAACTATTTATGGATGTTCTGAAAAAGAAGCGTATTATGATTTGGTTACACAGATCAGGAGTAGGTATTTTCAGTTGTACTTTTTGCACAGACTGAGCTAGACATTCTCAACATTACTTGCAATAGGAATCATTTGAAACTGTCCATTACATATGGAGAACAAATAGTTTAAATTGTTTCGCTGATAATTGGGTTCACCATAGTAATTTTTCATAATTCAATCAAACAAAAAAAAAAACTATATTTTTAATCACATAAACATGCTTGTACAGTTTTGCTCTTGTGTCAAAAAATCTCTTACATGCCAGAACTGCCAGCTATGATGACCATCCATGCATTTCTTCACAAAACACACTGCATATTATTATTCCTTGATCTGCTCTTCATAATGATTATTGCTTGTGCGTTTGTTGTCACAGCAATACTTGAACATATGATTTATTGTTAAAATGCAACTATGACACCATGAATATTGCCATGTGCACGAGTTCAAATTATTTCAAATAGTATACAGCTATCATAGATACCGTGGTAATCCACTGTTGACCATTGAGTTTTTATATATTTTACAGTATATTGATGTATAATGGTCTTCAGCTTCTTGAACCAATCATGTTACACGCTATGATACATATTTACCTTAGTATACACAATGGCCATATCTACTTGCTCTCGTAAATATTGTCTACGCTGTTGTTTTGTTGTTGTTGTTGTTTTTCCTACATCATTTATGTTTTTATGAATACCATGGCTTCATGTTGCTTGTGTGAGTGGATTTCATGTTTACTGACAGGACTGTCAACGGGAGTGGATTTCATGTTAACTGACAGGACTGTCAACATGGTCTGAGCTGGCTACTTTACAACTTTCTGTCTTGCTATTGAGGTTAACTGTAGCAATGATGCAGTGGTCATCATCCAAGCTTACCATGGACAATCAGGTAAAAATCAACAATTTGTCAAGCTTGGTTCATTTTTTCATGATGAATTTCTCAGTGATTGGATTTGTCCATCGTCTGTGCTTAACCATGTTCCAATGGGAGAGCAGCATATTTATCTCGTCATATCATATTACATCTGTGATCATGTCTGTCCAATTCATTCAGTATTTCATTTGTAAAGTTTGAAGTCTGATGAAACTCATAAATCTACAAGTCTATGATACTTCAGGTATACGCATTTTCATGGTTATACCTTCATTTGCATAACTAATTCAAATTGAAGTTTTTTGGCAATGCAATTCCTGCATTTATTGTAGATGATCATCTATAGTTGTACAGTAGCCTTGTTAGACGCTTCCAGTATCAGTTTTTTGTTCACCAACTTCTGGATGCGAGACATCTTAAATCTCTTAATGAGAAGTGAAGTCTAACTTTGTAAAGAGTACCCATTGAAAGCAATTTAATTTTTATTATTCCTCTGATAGATAGTTATTTTCTTGGTTACATTTGATCCAAGCACAATTGAAAACCAAGCTTAAAAAATTGAAATACCCAGAAAGACTAATTAACCAGAAAGACCGCCAAACCCAGGAAAGCAGTCACAATCAGCCAAATGCACAGTAACTTTAGTTTGGTTTGATTTGAAGATAATGACAATATCCCAGAGAGAATATTCTAATGATATCCTAAATAGTTCATTGCCTCTGTAAGATCACTTCTTAATCGTCACAGTACCTTATTTAGATTTGAGTTAAACCCTTTAATGTCTGATCTTATCAAACTGTTACACTGCCAATACTAGGAATTGATAGCCATAAAGTTTATGTGTAGGCATCATGCCTGCATATACAGATGTCTATTTACAAAACCTAGCACTTGATACCAGCAACCATGTTAGATTTTCCTGCGTGCAGCATGTCATAGGGTTTGATTTGTCGTATTTCCCACATTGAAATAGTATTCATTTTCAGAAATTTCAGCAATGTGTTGCTAGTGCCATGCTACCTGCAAAGTTGGGCTGTATTCAATGCCTTAGTCGTAAATTTGCAAGCATTTTTCATACATTTACATGCAAGATGATCTAGGACTTGATAAATTGTAATTGTTTGCATCAGTTTGGTAAAAATGATTTAATAAGATCACTGATTTTCATGAAAATTTTGACAGAATATCATGATTCAATGTTACCTGTTATCTGACATTCTATATGTGTTTTGCGATTCAAATTGGTTTATCTTCACAGCTGAACCAAGAGCAAAGGAAAATATAGTGTTCAGCTTTGAATGATGTTTGCTGATTATGTAGAATTGATTTATAGTGAAAAATCAGTGATTCAGAAAGTCTCTGTGTCCAATTTTGCAAGGACTGGGGACCTTTGATAAATGTGTAGACTGTAACTCACAGCGATGGAATGAATGTTATCCAGTTAGTGGATTTATAGACTTTTGTAGGTAGATACCATCATGCACTGAAGCAATGCTCAGTGAGATTCTCTTCCATTGATAACTCTGTGAAGAGATATTATTATCCTGTAGTTGATATTACAAAGATGATTTCACTTGACTTGCATTTTCACCAAGAACATGATAGAAATGGGCTGCATGACTCCTACCCTGAGAGAACTGAGTGTTTTTGAGAAATCACAGGCTGTAGTTATCATTAGATATTCCAATCCCTCAGGATTTTGATTTTCATATAAAACTCTAAATGTTCAATTTCTGTCTTTATTGACTAAACTGTATCTTTGGTCTTCTATTCATTCATGGATTGTAATGTTGACTTTTCCAAATGTTGCAGATCATGGAAATAAATAAGTTTTAACTGAGTTTATGGAGTGGACCCATTACTTATAAACATTACCTCTGTGTGTGTGTGTGTGTGTGTGTGTGTGTGTGTGTGTGGCAATCATCAACCATCCACACGCAATTCCTTCAAACAGCCTGACAAGTATCTAATCACTGAAAATTCTGTTTGTTGATTTCAAATCAAACACTAAGCACAGTGGATTCATCAACAGTGAGTGAGATTTTCATTGTCATTATCACAATTCTGTATCTAAGTACAAGTGTCATGTCTGACATGAATTAATGCAAAACAGTGGTCAGGTTGGTTAGTGATTTCTACTGAAAGATGTCATTGTAGCAACTGAACATGCAGCCATGCTTTGAATATTCAGCATCTTGTATGTATCCTCAGGATTTGAAATGACCAACAGAGACACATTGGGTAAAATTGCTAGAGTCTTGCTGTCGGAAACAAAATCGGTGATGAATTCCATGATCTCCAACCATACTCTCTGTTAACTCTTTGAGCGCCAAAGTCAATTTTCGTCACCTTTATAAAATACATCCCATTCAATTTTTTTTTCAGATTTCTGCCAAAATTTTGATAAAAAGCTTCATCTAATGAAATGTGATGTCCAGTGGGTCAAAAATCCTAAAAAATTGCAGAAAAATTCATAAAAATTGGTAAAATGTTGCACCAAAATTTTCGAGGGAAAACACTACAGCATTGAAAGGGTTAATGTTTCTATTACATCATTTAAGTTCATGGCAAATGTGTGCTTGTTTGCTGGATAGTTGCAATTGAGTGTATGAAGATGTGTGTTTGCGGAATCACACGGGATGAATAGGGCAACCAAGAAAAAAAGTCAGATACTTTGTTGTAAAGACTTTATTCTAAATGTTCACAGAGGACGTTTTTGTTCCCCAGTTTCACAAATGTGAAACAGACTGCATGAGCTTCACAACATGAGAGATAAATTCCAATGTGAAGTGGCATTGTAGAAATCACGGAGACCTTTGTGCTATAAGTATTAAAGTGAACATAAAAAGATTCACTTTCTTTCGAGAAAAATGTCATGAAGGATCAAAGCAACTTAATGGTCTGTTTGGAAATTTAGCTTTCCTGGCAAATCCACAGTACACAGAGCCCAACTTCCTAAAAACGTTTTGTACTCTTATGGCCTCCCCATAGCTGTACAAAACAACTGTGCCCTCAGTTCTGGGCTTAATGCCGATTTGCAATATTGTTCAGTTTTACCCAACGTCCTTCAGGCTATTACTTTCCTAAAAGAGAGAAAACCACTTTGCATTTTCTATAGTGAACATGTAGTATTAGAGGGTGGAAAATTGCATGAAAAACTAATTTTAATGACCTTGCCATAGTATCTGATGGAAGATCTCTGTGAATGGGTTTGTTCTAGTGAAACCTCCCATAAGTATGTCCAAGTATGCCAAAGGAGGACGAGTGGGGGCGCTGTCTCAGAAATGCTACTCTCCCTGTGTGCAAGGTCTCTCTCTATGTCCGATAACAGGGCGACTTCATTTTGACAACAAACGATTATCTCAAATTTAACTGTCGTTTCAAACGCGAAAACTTCCCAGTACGTACCGAAAGTTGCTTCACCATATGAATGATTTACTGGCTTCTATAAATTTTAATGGCATTTATATTTCGGTGGCGCACACATTTCCGACCAGGCTATTCCATTAGCCGTTACTCGTCCATAGTATACACAACTTGGAGCAGCCCCTTACTCGAGATTTAATTTTTTGTATTTTAATTCAGTTCATAAATATAAGATGCTGCAATTGGATCAGTTTTTATTCTCTGAATATTTTGTCTCCACCTCCGCTGATCCGGGCAGTCTGTGATCCCGAAATACACATTGGCCCGGCCCTAACACTATAGCTATAGGTCTGCTTAATTAATACTCGTCAAAATGATACGATTCATATGTTCATTGCACTTATTTTTACCTTATCTGTAAGAAATTTGACAACTGGCAGGTGCGCATTCCAGTGGACTGAGAAATTGGGAGATTCCATAATTTCTGACCCGAATATAACCAGGAAATTCATCGTTTTTGGTAATCAGAAACCGTACGATAATACGTTTGGTTCCTGTTTGAGTTTAATTCTCTTGCCATGTCAAAGTTCCTTGATTATTTCTGTCTCCAAAATAGGTCACTTAAAAAACGGAAACGAAACGACGGCACCCTATTTTAAACTTTATGGCACTATAGTGCTCACAGCGTTGCTTGGTTATAGTCGAGCGAAGGCCTGGGATCGAATTGTGAGGCCGAACCTTGGTTGTAGTACTACTGAGGTTCGGCCTTCGGACTCATCACACTTCGATCGACTATCAAAGCAACGCTGCTAGCACCTGTGCAGAATTTTTATGGGACATAACACTTTTTTTTCAAAACCAGTCCCAGTTTTGTTGACGATAATGGCCTTTTAGAAGGAGTTCATGCACAAACACATGATAATGCGCCCCATTATGCCGCAAGTAAGTTCATGCAGTACATTTCGATAGCGGCACTAACCCAGTGAAACGTAACAAAATGCCTTGTTATTTTAGAAAGCCACTGAAAGCGAACTCAAGAAAGACAAATTATTAAGCTGCATCCACCAGCAAGAAGATGCAGGGCTGTTGTTGGGTATGGGGTGGATCTACAGATACAATATGCACATGTAGCATAGCAGAATAAAAATCATTTACTTTGCGAAAATAATTCCTAATATGTCCCGTGCAGAACCAATGCATAATTGCCTACATATAGAAAGATGTTCCTTAATAAGGTGCAGATATGTTATAACTAAAGTGGTAATGTTTGATCTGGGCGATTATTTTGTTGGTGCCTCTGCAAGAACATTTAGTTGTTTTTCAAAAAAATATGAAAGTGAGTTTTTTATTACATGCCTCGATGTACGTGCAAATCAGTGCATTGGTTTGAATAGGAACATCCGGGATGTTAGCGGCCCGGTGAACGATGTACTGACCGGTTTCCATGGTTACCCGGTCAAGTTAAGCCCTTCGACGTTTTCGACATCAAAGTAGACGCTTAACGCTAGATGTTTGGTTAAAATTTGTTTGATGCTGGTCGATAATGCATGGTAAAATGCCTTGCCCCCGTATCTGAATGTCATATAGCTTTAACTGTGAAGAGGCATGTAATAAAACCAATATTGTCTCAAATAGAGTTGACAAAGAGTGCGCCATTCGCTCAAGCTTTCCTCAGGGAACTTTAAAACATTCTCTTTCAAAATCAAGACTAAAATCGGGGTCACCATACAAAAGTTGGTACTAGAGAAACACATTTCATAATATTTATCGTCATTTGAAATTCAAAATGGCCGCAACCTTATGTAAACTCTATGGGGAAAACAATTTCGGTTTTCCAAAAAAAAAGCTGGGTGAGAAACTGAATGTCCAAAGAATGTCATGAACACGCTGCATTCCATTCATAAAATCATGTAAGTACGTGACCAGCTGTGACATCAGGGAGTGATAGATTCATTTGGATTTTATATTGCATCTATTATGTCACTGGTGATTCATGTATATTTTTACCATGGAATAACATCCATGAAGGTATCAATCACTGTCAGGACTAAGCATACAAGGAAGTGTCAAAGATTGTGAAAAAATGATATCAATATCACGATTGGAACTAATTTGGGATAATTAGATTTTCATATTTTGCAAATTTCTCAAAAGTGTTAGGTGCCATATAGCTGAATGTTGCAATATCGCAAATTACTCATAAAAACAAGTGTGTAATATAAAACGAAAGCAGATGAGATAACATTTGTAAATTAAATCGACATTACTTCGCTATCCAGTTATCCAAAATTAGTTCAAATCGTGTTCAATGCATTATCTTCGGATAAGATCTCTGTCAGTTGAAGTAGCATACCACTCACCGCAAGCTACATGCACAATCAATAAAGGATCGAAGTCCTGTTTGTGTGTGACTTTTTATAGTCTGACTTTTGGTCTTTGGTTGACTGCAATTATTTATGTATCTTATGATCGAATAAAGCAAAATTTGTCGGTAGTTTGTCCTCTATCAACACTAATATTATGGTTTTGTGCAAATTGCTCTTGATAACATTTGCCATAGCCAGTGCAAACGACATATAGAATGAAATATATGGCTAGAAACTCCATTTTTCATTAACGTTTTAAAAGTTTAGTTTGCCAGGCTGGACTTTGCTCGATGCAGTAATGTATGAACCTTTCAGTGACTCTCTAGGTCATGGAACTCTAATGATAGAATATCAGAAGTGGTCATTAATGTAAATACCTTATTTGTTTGAACATGTTGACAAATTTACATCGAAGCTCGTTTGTGGGGTTATCAGTACATTAACAAAAAATTAATACCGATAACAGTGAGTGAACTTTAACCTGCAATATTGCATTTTAACAGATAAAGCAGGAAACAACTGGTTGAAATTTATTTATATAATTATAAATTAATAATTGTGTTCCATATTTTCTAACTCCCTCTTTTTGACGTCATGAAACACATTTAAATCATGACTTCATACTTAAAAAGGAACATCTGCTATTCGTGACTTTGGAAGCATAGTAAGCAAAACATGACACTCCTAGCTTACGATTCTTACTTTGGAAGTTCCCTAATATCACCGCCATCACATTCCAATTAAATAATGTAACAGTTCAAACTTCCTTAAAATGCATAAGATGTGAAATCTACATTGTTTGTTTTATCTCTTTCATCACCGTTATCGCAATCCTTCTATTCCTCTCATTTGAGTTCTGCTTTTTCAACTTTATGAGTCCGCTGTCTGCAATGTTAAGCTTATCAGCTTGGTGGTTGTCCAAAGTTGTCCGTCGTCTATCATCAAACGGTTGCGGCGGCGACGTCCGTAAGCTTTTCACATTTCTAGCTTCTTCATAACAGTTGGTCTGATAATATTATAGGCAGGTTCCTCAGGGTGACCTTCATGAGATTTGTTACGTGTAAAATTGTGTCAAAATTGGCATATGTGCCTTTTTGAGCAATTTTTCCCGTGTTGGGCAAAACTTTCTCTTAAACTGTTTGCCTGTTTGCTTTTAAATTTGGTAGTCAGGTTGCGACGGGTAACCTAAGTACAGTTTGTTCAAATTGTGGTGAAATTTGCTCACTTGTTGTTGGGTGTAATTCTTTTCTGTTTTTGATTAATCAATTGTTTTTTCAGTGTAATTCAAAAAATCGTCATCTTAGAATCCCAAACTCCGATTTTCTATGCAAGTTCCCAGTGATGACTTGACTCAGATTTCTTGACATTGTGATATAATTTGCATATATACGTACATTTTGGGGCAATACTTGCCGATTTCGGTCAAGCAAAACATTTCTGAAGAGTTGAGCTATCATGCTAAAATGTTAGTAATCAGCAAAATGCACCACCGACGATATACGCCACCAGCAGTCACAGTCAGCACTGATGTATTAAAAGGTACTTGTTGGACTCTTTCCCATCCAAAAATATATATATTCAGAAATTTGCTGTTGATGTCCAAATATGTCCCATGCAGTCCATTAATTGACAAACCAGCCTACATCTATTATCTGAATTATTTTAAATATCACAGTGGAGCTTTACTGGCCACGAACATTTGGGCTTGTATTTGTGTGTGTCTATGTTCGTTGATAATATGCATGGTCTATTCGATAAGGTTCAAACATCGATTTACAAACTAAATCAATTCCTGCCACGACTGGTTTTAAGAATGAAGTAGCGATGCCAACATAAGGGACTGGACAGAAATTACAGGGATGGGGGTCAGTGTTTTTTCAGGTTTGGTCGCGATTTTCGTGAAAGGATCTTTAGAGGTCAAAACAACATTTTGCATGCATATGGGAGAGAGTCATCAGATTTTTATACACCGATATGATGGCAGCATGTGACAAGCCGCAATGTTTAATACTTTCACCAAAAAATATCGAATCACTATGCATCGCAGTCTTTTGGGCAAACTGTTACATTTGCCCCAGCAAAACTATCTATCTAGATCATAGCTTTAACATGTCTGACATTGTAATTGATATATATGTCATGAACTGGAATATCATGATTGACAGTCCATATTTTTGCAAGAAATTTGATTTGAAAATTTCACCCAAAATATCATTAAACTACACATAGGCGTATGTTGAATAAATGTTTTATTAACATTTTTCTATGTACTGAACTAGCTAACTTTGTACATTTATGTATAACTGTTAGGACTGTTTATGTACCTGACTAGAATTCGTTGGCTTGAAATGCATATGTGTCCTACGAAGATAACATTGTAATGTCACCCAAGATTTACTATAAATGGGCGTCAACTTTAAACAATATATCCACTACTACACTAGCTAAATCTGTATATTTATATATGTTTGGCATTTATATTAATGTCCTGGACTATAAGTAAAAAAGAGTAGCTATAATGCGTTTAAATTTGTTTGCAACAAATATGGTGTTAGAATTTCATCCAAAATATCAATTTACTATACATAGGTGTCCAAGGGGTAAACTATGACACTTTCCCCCTAGTAAACTCTAGCTTTGCGCATATAAACTGTTCAATGTTGACCTTTCATGCTGTACCAACTTATTTGACAAACAAGGAAAGTACTTCCTTCCATAGAACTACAAGCCAAACTATTAATGAATGTGAAAATTACAGCTATTTCTCTTTTCATGTTGAATAGGTAATGTTTTCATATAGGGCTGTGTCGCCCAAGTTTAAAATGCCTATCCATGAGTATTCCAAAAATGCGACCCATTTTTGACAAATTAGGAGCGTTACCATTATTCTGCTGAATGCGGAGGTTTCCTGAAGTATGGGGACGTTTTCTTTGTTACAGGTCCATATTAAGTGTTTTTTGGAGGTTTGATAAAAAGTTACCCATGTTTAGGGATTTTTTTCATTAGAAAGTTACCGATTTGACCATCACAGATATCCGTATACTTTTCAGTGTCTACGAATATTCTCTGTTACCATTTTCATGATGCTTGATGCCTCAGCCTCACATTTTGTCTTTCTCTAAAATAATTGTGTGTATCCAAAATCGCTTATCTCTCCTCCTCCGTCAAACCAGGGCCACCCCTCTCCGTTTTAAATCAAGAATTGCTGAGAATCGTTAAGATAACCTATGTGTACTGCTCTGTCAAGAGACGCCATTTTTGGTGTTCCATTGAAATGTGCGCGCACTGAGCCTGAAACGTTACCGAGGAACCAAGGTAACTTTTATACCACCTAAACTTATTTATGATAGTCGCTATGGGATTGTACACTAGTGATAGTGTCACTAATGATACTCAAGATTTCTTTGTCACAATTGCTGCACAGAGACGCTTTAAAAAACCGAGTAGCGTTCAGTGTTTACAACACAGAAGACCACAGCAACCATTATGGGGCCCTCAATCGCCACAAAGTGTCTTGAAGCTCCACCGGTAACAGGCGTCCCAAGGCCGACAGTGGGTTCCATGGATACTGTCTTGTCCATTGTTGGCCCGCTTGACTTTGCCTGTTCAGTAGTTGGCTCATCTGAAAGGTAGAGAAACTTGAAAAATATTAAAGAGAAAGGGTTGGTAAACAATCATGCTCTCTAAAACGTACAATGGTATCATGTGCAGAAATGTGAGATTCAAACCTTGCTTTTCACATTTCAAGGTCTGAATGTTACATTTCTTTGGGTAAAAATTGAGGTGAGTCCTTCCAAACCAGCCTCGCCATCATTTATATGCAACCATTGTAAAATCTTAAGTCTCGTTCCGATGAAAGCATCTTCTCTCTTGACTGCGATTTCGAAATGAAGTTAACTGGTCAAAAGTATACCATTGAAAAGTAGTGGTGTGCACATGATACAAGAAACAAATTCAGAGAGAGAGAGACAGAGACAGACAGAGACAGACAGAGACAGACAGACAGACAGAGAGACAGACAGACAGAGACAGAGACAGAACAAGATCCCTAGGGAGGGGGATTTTATGGTGAAGAGTGAACCGTAAAATGATTCCAAACACTGGTGATTTTAGAAACATACCGCACTCGTACTCTTCACCATACCCGCTATGGCATTGGCATTCGCAAGTCCGTCCATCAATTAGTCCCTGTTCGCATTGTTTACCATTACAGCAATGCCTGACGGGATCGTAGGGACCCTTTTCTGTCGAGGAGCAAAGTATACGCAACACTGAATTCTACAATTATGAGTTGATGATTGGCTTTTTAGCTCATACTTTAGATATGATTATATATATATATATATATATATATATATATATATATATATATATATATACGACAGCTTATATGGTAAGTCGGTAGTGTCCATATGTCTGTCTTTCTGTCTGTCTGTTGGTATGTCCGTTCACCCAGATCAAAAACGCTAAAAATGCAGCACCTGACATCTTAGTATTTGGTGTACTGTTGTACTGAGGGCTGAATATGGTCAAATGGTGATCAGACATATGAAAAAAATGAGGTTAAACAAGCCAAATCTTACAAATTGCTTAAATTTTGTAATCACAGACGAGATTAGGTTGAAACTTGGTCTGAATGTTTCTTTACTTGACCTTTAGATATATTTGTTCAAACTGTGGTGTAGTGAAATTTTCATCTCTTTTTCGGGCAAATTTTCCTATTTTTTGTCAAAACATCTCTGAAATATCTTCTTCAATGGCTTTCAAACTTGGTATCTCAGTCAGATTTTTTCAAATTTTGGTAAAGTTTTCATATTTTGTATGTTTTTGGCATTTGTGGTCAAAAACATCTTCTCGGAACCGCTTGTCTAATAACTTTGAAACTTGGTAGTCATGTTCCTGGGGATAACTATAATGAGTTTATTCAAATTTGTAGTAAAATTTGTATTTTGGGGACATATTTTTCTTTATGTTTTGTCGGAAAACCTATGAAATTAATCATCCAATTTCTTTGAAATTTGATATGATTTGTAGGGATGATTCATATCAGTTTTGTTCAGGTTATGAGAAAACCTGCCATATTATAAGACTTGGAGAATTTTTGCTGTTTTTGATCAAAAATATACCAAATAATGAATTCTCTGGTGCAAGAGCGAAAACCTGCACATTTAGCCTTCGTATTTGATGTGTAGTTGCATGCTCTACTGTTAATGGGACTTTGTTCAAATGAATTTATCATTTAACAAAAATGTACTGATGAGCAGCAAAAGTGTAAACTAGTGGAAACCTCAATGACTGCTTTGTAGAGAAAAACAACGGAAGAGCTTCAAGCCAGTAATAAGCAATTTTCTTTACATTACTGCGTGATGAATATCACGCATTGTTTACCGTAATTCCATACAATACAATATTACAAGGAGACACCTTTACTTTGTTATGGTAGATTGTATCACTAATTTTGATGTAAAAAGACTGCATGGTGTTGTCTGTAAATATGTGTGTCTTTTGCAACAGTTGCCTGCCATTACATATTTCGCCTTTGTATTTGATGGACAGTGCGTCAGAACGTGTTCAAATGCACTTGACATTGAGAATATTACAAGCTAATGCCTATAGACGCTAATCAATATCCTACGTTAACTCATTCCGGCCTGCTACAACCAAAAGTGAGCAAAGTATTATTGGATAGTTTGTCGAAGAGGAACCACTGCAATGCTTTGCTTTGGTTAAAGCTTATCTGATGGTTTTTGTGAATTAAACACTGTTGATATCAACGTGCTATTTTCAATTATACCAATATTTTTTTCAGTTGTTTATTTCTGATTTTGTTCCTGAATCACACGACTGTCTTCCTTTTATATACTTACTGTTTACATAGTCATCTATACAGAGAGAACCACAGGTTTATTTTATGGATAAAGTCGCATTTTCATGGATAGTTTGAGTCAAGTAGTCAAAATTAAATTTCTTGTGAATCGTAATCACAACAGTTTACTATAAGTTATTTTAGTCATTCTTACCACAGTCTATTTATATTTTCATATTTGCTGTCGGTCGTATGTCAAAGGTGAAGTGGTTTTTAATGGACTATTGTACGGTGTCGTTTGATAATGACCAAAAAAGTTGCCATCACAAGGTCCATACCTTGATTCGAAGGTATGCTGGGGAAATGTAAACCTAAATATTTCAATAAAGATACATCTAAGTTCCAGTTCCCTTGACTTGCTTAATTGTGTATCGATTTATATACTGGCGTGAAAAAGGCTAGATATAGGTTTCGAAAAATGCCGACATAACTGTGCAATTCATAGAGCTAATTGAATACATAATAACATTTTATTTTTCGTCATGGTATCGGAACTTTATTTTTATAGGCAGTAGATTTTATAGATACAACTTTTTAAGGGTATTTTACTCCTACTAAGCAGTCAGCAGCCATATTTGAGAACATTGGTCGTCTAGCAATCGTTACTATACTCACCGCAGATTCCACACATAAGAGGGCATCTTGGAGGTACAAATGACCAACCAGGTAGATCACAGAGACTTGGGTACCAACCGTTACCACAATTTTCGTGTTTATCTTCGCAAATGTCTATTTAAGGTAGAGGACCACCAATAAATGAATTTTCCCATTATATCCATGTGAAACTTAATATCTTAGGCAGTAATGCGTAAGCAAAAAATTTGGAAATATTGATGTTTCCAAACTACTGTTGTAAAGATAGCTAAACAGTGGTGTTTACAAACTAGTGTTTTAGATATAGCGGAATTGTTGTTTACACACTCACTGTAGGAAAAAATTGCGAGACTGGAGCGAGAAAGTGACACTTTCTCGCACTTTGTGAGAATCTCTTGTCAATTCTCACAGCTAACGATGAGATTTCAAAAGTTCTCACCGATGAGTAGTGAGAAATGCACTCCTTGGTGAGATAATAGATTCTCACCGGTGAGAATGGAAATTCTCACCAAGCACTGTGAGAATGGTAATTTTTACGGTGAGAATCAACCAGACTCACCATTCATTGGTGAAAATCAACCAGACTTGTTGTTCACTGGTGTGAACCAATCTGGTTAATTCTCAATGAGTCTGGTTGATTCTCACCAGTGAATGATCAGCCTGGTTGATTCTCACAGTAAAAATTACCATTCTCACAGTGCTTTGTGAGAATTTCCATTCTCACCGGTGAGAATCTATTATCTCACCAAGGAGTGCATTTCTCACAGCTCAACGGTGAAAATTCAACAATTATTACCGGTAGCAGTGAGAATGACAAGAGATTCTCACCAATTGCGAGAAAGCGTCACTTTTTCGCTCCAGTCTCGCAATTTTTTCCTGTAGTGACTACTGTTTAAGATAAGGTGGATTTCCTATTTGTAAGGATCATCTCACGTAATCAAAAATCTATGACGCCCTCAAAGAACTGGGGAATTCGAGCTGACTAAGATTATTGACTATTTACCATTTTCTTTTAGCCTAGATGTCTAAGTGTCCCTTTACAAATGTACCAAGACATAAGCTGGTTATTACCAAATAAATTTAAAAGGCAGGGTGATATTTCCATAAGCATATTTGCGCAGAGATTATTTGACAACGAAAAGCATAATGTAGACCCTTGATTTGAAATCTAGTACAAAGGCACCATGTTTGAATATTTTTTTCTTTTATCAAAGCTTTCATGAAAGTTCAAAACAAATGACAGTATTGATAACATGCCATTTTTTTCATCTTCTAATATAGGTGTCACTCGCTAGGCTGACACTGCACTTCCCATTGTTGTCCTCCATTTTGCAATGTCGTATTTCATGACAAGATTGTTCAAGTGTTTTTCCAGAATCACTTTTTTTTTCAACCACTCCTGTGTTCTATACCAGTATATGATGCAGGTGATTTACAAATTTGATAGGATCATAAGTTGGAAAGCGATTACTGACCTGTACAGTCAATACCCACCAACCCTGGCTGACATGAACACCTACATGTGTCCTCCATCTTAAGGCCACAATTCTTACAAAGTAGATAACATTCTGAAAAGGAGGAGGAGAGCATGTCACTGATAATAGCGTTCGTCCTAATGACAGTATAGCTGATGGTTCTACAAATGTTTCTACGGTTTCATACAGTCATGATAGGAAACATGCATTCTCCTAAAATATGGTTTGTTGTTCTAATGTCTTCAAAAGTACTACAGCAAAACCGTAATGAAAAGTTTCAATACTCCATAACTAGAAACTTACCACAGCTGCTTCCATTCTCCCTTTTACAGCTAGGGTCTAGATAAAGAAAGATCAGTAAATAGACAATCCTAAATAAACAACAAATATCCAAGCTATATTCCTTAGGCAATGCAACTGAAGCTGCCAGTTTATGTTGTCTCAGATATTAACATAATAGAGGCAAAAATTCATTTAGTTTTGATGACTTCAACTTGTAAAAAGGTTATGCCAATTCGAAACCTAGAGTACTAACGCAGACAGGATATGAAATACAGTGATATGCACTCAAGTAACAATGAGTTTTCAATTTACGAAGAGTACACAAATACGCCAACAATACCATAATATGATGATACTGGGGCCATGATACTTACTGCATAATTTATCTTCACACCAGCCAGGCTTTTGGCATTCCGAACAGTAGTGGCCATTTTGGTAAGGACTTCTGCCTGGATAATTTCCTCTGATAGAATTATAAAACCGTTTCTCTTTATAAGACATCTTTAAAATGTATGCGATAATCGGTACAAGAACAATGGAAGATATTACAAGCTGGATACATTAATAGTATTGTTCCGATTTACCGAAATATGTAAGTTAAACGTTCCTATTGATATTACTTTTATATCAAAACAATTGTAAAATAATTGTGTTTTTAAAGAGGCTAATTTACATGTTTTCATTATTTCTAGTGTGACCGCTCATAAGTGCATTACGTGTATCTTGCAAATATTTAAGTGTAATAGCCAAACCAAACTGTATACACAGAGCAAAAATTGGTTAATCTGAAGCTGCTGTCCCATAATCCCGTGTAAAAGTACATGTAAAAATATATATCAAAGAAAACATTTCCGGCCATATATCTAATCACAGATTACATTAACTTACGGAGGAAGGTAATTGCATGTTGTGATATAGTCACGGTCTCCGCACTTGTATATTCCACAACCAACTTGTGAAGAAGACGCCCACGCAAGCTACATAAAGAAACATTGAAAATACAAGGACAAATTGAAGTACATGGGCTGATCTTATAGTAAGGAAAAGCCATACTGACTAAAAAATAAATGATGTGGATAAATGCGTTAAAACAGGTCGATCGCATGAACATTATTATAATGTGTCCGCATTTGTCGCATCTGATGAATTTCGAATTCGTGGAACAAGCAGACTGATAAATCGCCAGAATGGCAATACTGTTGTCATCATATGATTTTACTGTATTTAACCAGTTTTTGTCCCGCATGGTTATCTTTACAGAGATGTTTTCATCTCATTGAGATGTTGTATCATCACTCTAGTCTGTTTCTTTGTTTAGCAAGACGCGATTGTGCATGTTACTTGATTTCTTTTTACCTGCAGGAGATGTAGATAGCAAGGGAGAAATTGCTGACAAAGTCATTGCAGCGATTGTTTCAGCTTTTAATCACTGGTTGAGGTATTTGCTCCAATGAACAGTTTTGGGATAACTTGTAGCGTAACTACTAGTTCACATGTGTAGCTGTGGCATAGACAATCATTTTGAGTTGCTATGATATTGTAAACAAACCTGCTTGTAATGTCCGCACACTTTAGCATAATTGTGGCATGTATTGTTCTCATAGTTGTAATCCCTGTGTTCGCTGTGCCATGCCTTAATGGCGTTCATTACACTGTAAAACGCAATTAAAGAAATAGCTTCGTTATCCAAGATATTTAAAACTCGCCAGTTTGTTTATTTAGTCGGGATTGAGAGATATTGCCATTTCATAAGTCACCAGAGGAAACGTGTCAAAATATTTAAAACCGCTGTAGCATAACCAACGAAAGTAAAACACGATTGTCAAAATATTGCCATTTTGTATACGTGTATCGATTTTTATCGAATGTAATGTAATGGATTTGAATTTTGCATTTTACTGCTCACAATCAATGCATCAACGACTCGATTTCTATACATGAAATATATATACAAAAAATGAAGAACATTATAGAGGTTAAATTTCACAATATTTCAGAAATAAAAAGTCTTTAAAACATGTAAAATGGGTATCACCAACAAATAAAAAAGAAACGTGCCAAGAGTTCATGACTTAAAAAAATATTGATAGTGATGGATTAGCTTTATCTGAATGAGCGATTGTCTGATGTACAACTGATGTAAAACTGATAATACATATAGATTGTGCGATGTACCACTGCTAGTACTTAGATTCTAATGAAGAACTGATAGTGCTTAGATTGTGTGATGTTGAACTGACAGTGCTTAGATTGTGTGATGTTGAACTGAGAGTGCTTAGATTGTGTGATGTTGAACTGACAGTGCTTAGATTGTGTGATGTAGAACTGACAGTGCTTAGATTGTGTGATGTTGAACTGACAGTATGTATACATTGTCTGTTGTAGAAGTGATTGCGTAATGTAGAACTGGTAGTGCCTATATTGCGTAATGTAGAACTGATGGTGCGTCATCTTTTCGGTGAATTTCAGTGCATCTCTCATATTGTGATCTGAAAATATCAAGTTGGTTTGATGTGTTCGCAAGAATGCTCAGGGTGGCACTTACTCATTATGTGTTGCCAGATTTTGTCCGTAGTCGATGTTTGTGGGATGTCGGAAAATACAACGTTCTGACCAGTTCTGTGCGAGTAATGCTAATTCTTCATCCCAAACCTGCAAATATATTTATATTGCAATGCATCATTGCCTTCGTTTTAAATGTATCATGTATGCCCTTAACCCTGACTTGTTGCTTCTTCTAACATAGAATATCATTGTTAACTCTGGACGCAGATCATTACTCATAACCATTCCGGCGTTCAAAAAGGAAAGTTTGAACTCTCAGGGAAATATTCTTTGTGACTTTTACTAATTGTCGGGCTCGATTGCTGGTCTATTTACCTATAAACAATGTCGACAAAACCTTTCAGATTTGTAATTTCACTGGAAAAATGGTTAATTTGTTTACGTAGTTGTGTATACAAAACAGTGGACATTTGCGTAAAACAAACATTATGATAATATGGTAGTCTATCCATTATTAGGATAATTGAACTAATGTGTAGACACCTTTGATTGCAAAACAAATAAATTGCACAGGGCGTTACCTTTTGTATCTGAAATGTGAGACATCTGGGAGATTCCGTGATACTCTTAAGACGAAAAGATGATATTCACATTAACATTTAAATCTACACACAGCATCAGCTGCTTTTATCTCTTTTGAGTTTCAGCAAAGTCAACATGGCGTTTCACAGTAATCCTTGATTTTACGAAATTTATCGCATTTTACCTGTTTTCACGTTCCTAAGCAACTCCGACGGCTAAAAGTTTGATTTATTTTTGTAAATTGATCAGTTTGTAGCAACTTTTTGTATATGTTCTCTGATGACCTTTGATCTGCTTTAATTATCTCAGCAAGTACAAGGGCTGGATGATTCATTTTCTTGGATATTGATCATTATTGAATAGACAAAGTTACTGAGATGGAGTTGACGCCCGGGCTTGCACCCAAAGTGTCGGCTCCGGCTAGAATCTCTATCAAACGTACTACTTTGCCACGAAACACGGCCGTAACAGTCATAAAAGAGAGGAATTCCACGTGTTGATCTGGCATGTTGTCTAAAGTATACACCAAGCATCTGAAGTTACATTCATTATTGTTCTGGGCGAATCTTTTAAGCTGCGAGTATGAAGTCAGGAAACTGATTCCTGGCCAGTTGAAAAAGTCAAAGTATCTCTTTTTGAATTTTACTTTCACTTGTGGCTTATAGAATATGCACCATTGCGTTCGTTTACGCAAAGTACCTGTGCAACAGCTTTCTTATTTATTCACAAGTCACGAAGTGGAATTACGTCCACAGACGCAGTTGACTGGTCTGCTTCTGATGGTACGCTCACGTAAAATGTTGTTATAATGCTGACTGATGATATAAATTCAAGTCCTAACGCCTAACCTTCAAATTCTTTCCAGCGCGATCTCATGAAGGACTTGGTCTTGCAGATACCTTGGCCAACTTGGTGACCATCAAAATATTTTTTACTTCCTGCTCTTAGTCTAAGAAGGTCTACTATATTGATCTTTAGAAACTTTGAATTAATATAACCACGGACTGTTGTTGTTACCTCCTGGAGAAAACCTGATGGAGTGCGGTAAGAATCTCCTGACTGCGGTCAAAGGGGTATCGTTAGCCAACGTCTGATTAACTATAGTGTGTCTCACAAAACGTGCCATTCTGTATAACTTACATTCTAAAAAGATCGAATGAAATTTTAAAAAAATATGTAAGCATGATCATCAGAATAAAATAAAGGCAAGACCGATGTCACTGAAATGTATAACTTCCCTCCAAGCATTCATGCGCATGCGTTTAAGCGTGTAAAATTGCTTTAATGCATTTTCTTGAACTCATGGTACAATACAACCCTGGCAATCAATACAATGGAACTTAGATAAAGGCGGGGCAGCCGTTCCTGCGGCTAGTCAATGGAAAAGAAAGATGTTTCTGCCTTGAAACTATAATTGATACTCTGATCGTTGAAGTGGGAAGTATGTCTGCTCTAGGACACAACCTGATCACTTTACTATAATTTTTGCAACAGAGAGAGAGAGAGAGAGAGAGAGAGAGAGAGAGAGAGAGAGAGAGAGGAGGAGAGAGGAGAGAGAGGGGGGGGGGACTATTCGAATTTACTCTCACGCGATACCAAGTCATAATAATGCAGAGACCGTGCCGTTAATAAAAAAATGAAATGGCAATAGCTTTTCGCATACTGCCCTGGGGTCCTTGATCTGTCTGTCAGACGCAGCATCTGTTCATGCTAAGGTATATTCAATGCGCAACTCTGCCTGTATATCTACTGTACTGGTATGTGATACGATCTCATTATCTATCTAGACTTGTATTCAAATGTCATCAGGGACAAAGCTTTTTCCCATCTGTGTATATCTGTACTCTTTTAAAATCCTAGTATTTAGCATTTAAACATTCCTTCAATATAGGCCTGGCAGGAAAGTGTTGTTCTTACGGTGTTTTCAAGCAGATTCGAACTCACAACTTACGATATCCATACCTGGATCAAATATTCCAAGCAAAACATCAAAAATTAGACTTATTGTCACTTTTAGGACGTCGTATACATTATTCTGCTGTCAAGCAATTTAATAAACATTCTCAACACGTTTCCTTGTTTGTTTTAAACTTCTAGTACTAGTGTTTTATTCGTAAACCTTTTACCCTCATAACAAGTGTATCTATTATAAATATCCTGACGTGCCTCTAAAACCTTTCTATCAGATTTGTGTCTGTGCTGTCTCATCTAAAAGATAAGTAAATTCAACAACATCGGATGAAGAGTGCATGTAATTACCTCTTTTTTTTTTCATTTAATTTGCATCTGTATGAGTTTATTTGTGTGTTGTAACTCTTCTCTTTCTTGAGGAGGAATAAAGAAACAACAACAACAACAACAACAACAACTGGACTTTTTACGCCGACACCTTCGATGTTGGCTTCTTACTGCAACACATTCCATGTCAATAAATAGTTTCATTGTATATTTGATAAAACCTGACAAAAACAAACTAAACAGTTAAATTACACCACTGCAAACAAATCATCGAACGGGCTTAATTTTGGGTAAAGTACCTGTGGCAATTCATTCAGAAAGAACACTTTACTGTATGTGCTACTTTAAACGATGTTCCACACAACGAGTGTTGCCGACATTTTACTCGTCCACTGGTATGTCATGCTATGGCGCCGCTAATCCTTCAATTTTCATCAAAACTTGTATGTTATTTTTCATCAGGGCTTTTGGACAACCCTGCTTCAACTTCCCTTTTCCCGAAGCAGCTACCTGGACCATTGGTCAAAGCTACTGCATTCATTGTCATTGCATTCCTTTTACCGCAAAAACTACAATTTCTTAGGTACCCCTGTATAAGCCAGATGAAAAGGCTTCCTTGGAGGCACGTTCTCTGCTTCAGTACTACCTCTGCGGAGGCTCAATGGAGCAGTGTGGTGGCCACGAATTCAAGAAAAGTATGATGTGGACATAGCTTATGAACAGTTTGCTGATGTCGCAGTATCTGGAATCGATTTCAATTTAGTGACCAGCTGGCCATTAACTTATTGACCATATGGAAATCAATGCCTTATTAACAGACCATACTTCTGGTAGTTTTCAGTATTAAAACATATGACATTCCCGCTGCTGCCAACATTTCAGCCAGCGCCTAAAACCAATGTCCTGAGTTTTTGGCTTTTAAACTGTGCTGCATGCATCTGTGCCGATGACTGCGACTGACCTACATCTCTCCTCTGTCCCCGACCGCATAGGGCAAGCGCAATTGCTGCCACTGAGCATTCCAACTGCTGCTGCCAGTGAAGCAGTTGCCAGCCCTCTCCACCAGTGTAGTTTTCTGAGTTGAACCTTCAGGCTGAGATCTGGACCCCTGGCAACCTCCTGCAACGAGAGATTGGTTGTCATCTCCTCATAGGTGATATCAATATCCCTGTGACGCAGAATCTTTGCTAACTTTTCCTAGAGTTCGGGAGTTCAATAATTCAGATTACGAACCATCAGGACCTGGACTTAATACCCTATCCCGTTCATTGTGCAGCTTGCCAAGGGTTTTATTTGTCAACCAAACCATCATCAAGGGTTCTTTATTCAAGACTTGCTTCTGTGCATTCTTCAATTTTATACTTTATCCCATCAATTTTCTCCTTATTTCCATTGGCGTTTTGTATGAAATCAATCAGTGGAGTCACATAGCAAGCCAATTACTTTTAGGGGGATTTTTTCTGTACGTCGTTTTAAAAGAGCAATGTCATACTCAGTATCTCAAAGAATGCCTCAAAGAAAATCTCTTAAATTCGCAGTTTTTTTCTTTTTTCGTAATGTTCTTTCTGAATTAAACTTTTTCCTGTTTTTAAACGTCAACCAGCTTCAAATAATCGTAATATCCTTCTCCATTTTGCAAACCTGCATTAAGCATGAAATCATGTGAAAACACTGAAGCCACGCTTATCCATTTCATCGACGATTTACTATTCCGTAATCTGTACTCAATGCCTTGTTTGTCAATCTACTCGACTCTACAACGGGAAGGGGTTGTTCTTAAGAAAGATTTGTTGATCGAGCGCTTGCTGTTAGTGGAATTTTGATGTTGAAATGTTTTAACCACTACGTACAGTTATATATATGCTTGTTGAAAAGAATATATATAAATTTCTGGAAAACACATAGCAATTTTTATTATGGCATCTGTATGAACTAGTGTGGTGCAGGCTAAAAGGGACAAACAGGCACACCCTTTAAGTAAATCTCGCACAACGGCTGTATGATGATAACATGTACTATTATATTCCTGGCTTCATCAAAATTTGCAAGAAAATCGTTTTTTGAAAGCTGAATGGTGTGTTTCAGAATGCAAAAGACTAAAATGTTCATGACTTTCAAAAATATTGGATGGTTCAAATCATCCATGATACAGGAAATAGGTTTCCTCTCCAGGCAGAAGGGAATATTCATGAGTAAAGGAAACTACATTTAGCTGTTAGCGAAGTCCGTCTTTTTAATCTTCAGAGGTCGCTAGAGTAGGAAGTGCATGAATGAGCACTGGTCACATGTTAGAAACAGGTTTGAGCATGATCATCATGTGACACTGAGTAATTGTCTATGTATTAATACCCTGTGGGGCGTAGGCAATGCGAGGGCAGAGATGGTAGGTGATGGGATCCTACCCAGAATGGTTTGCAAAAAATACTTGAAAATTATACAGAAACGGTGTTACATACTACTGACCATTAAGCGACCAAACTGTGTCGATATCCTTGGATAACCATTGACTTACTTTCAAGTATCTCAGCAACTTCTAGCACTAGACGTTTGGACTTTTTGTTAGACATTGATGACAATAGGACAGTTTCTTTCTCCGAAATGTCGGACTACCTTTGACTGACTTTCGTCTATCTTTAGGTGACTCTAGTAACCACGGTAACCACTTGGACCTCCGGCAATGCTGCTTGCAGCTTTAATAGTCTTTTCGTTATTTCAGTAAAGACATCATAACTTACCATTTTCATCATGTCTGACGCTTCTGGGAACACGTTTCTTCTTATTTCATTGTGAGCATCCACAATGGCTTGCTTTTGTCTAATAGAAAAAGGCCAGACCCAGGGCCCATAGTCATTAAAGTCACCACCAGAAGTAGAGTCCAAATTAAGCCGACGCGGGATTTCAGCGAAGCAAAATATTTCAAAAACGGGCAATATTAATGTAATTGTAAGAGCGACTAGTAACGCCATAGTAGCACTTGTTCGCGTTGACTTTCTGTGCAAATTTTGAGATAGACTTCCGTTTTGTCAAGTGTGTATACCATAGAACAGATCTTCGTCACTGTGCCGATATGAATCCTAGTTTTTAATCGTATCACAATCGTCTACCGGTTATATGTATTCCACACTTGATCATTTATACGTCATCGCTATTAAAGTAATCTGTCAGGTGCTGTGTACGGGGAACGATGTACTACCTGAAGACTGTTATTCCAAAACTAATGGCAACTAGTCAATGATACGGGTTAGACGATAACGGGTTCATGTATTGGAATTTAATGCAGACGAAGTATGGATGCTGTCCGTCTTCTCTGTCAGATAGCGATGTTTGAAGATAAGCGCGGTTCTTCACACTAGTCCTATCAGGCGATGCCTCTTCGGTGGCGCAGAACAGTAATCGTGCATTAATATTTGGAGAGCAACATTGGGCCTTCAGTCCTATAATAAGTTGATATTCACAGTGTAATGGTGACAACTTTGCCCATCTAGTAGGTGGGCGTGAGTATGAAGGTCGAACTCTACTAAACTCGATGTCATAGGCCAGTCTACTAGACTACGGGTAAGTGTTATTGATTGCTCGATTGCAACTGACGTATTGAACGGCGAAAATACAAAACATGCACTTTAAGGACGAAACCTTTGAGATCTTAGTAATCAATTGTACAAGCCATAGCTATTCTTGGCCATGGAAATAGTGACCTAATTGAACAGGACATCAAACATCAGAAAAAAATGCCTATTTGTTAGCACTTAGTTTTAACGGTTATCACATGTCAAAAGGTCATTTGTTGCTTTGTCCAGCAAAGTGTATTAAGGCAATCATTTATAAGTTAAGTGACAAGTCGATAAAAATGTAACAATTCAATTTTGTGAACAGACATAAAAATCACTATACTACGCATATATAACACTGGCTGTGTTGGGACATCGGCCTCGATTTCGGCTGACTTCGCCATCACTGACCATATAGGAAAGACTAGCCTACAGTGCATACACATATAATTGCCACGCAACAAGAAAGCCTGCTACAACCTAACATCGAACTCTCTTTTCCAAAAGTTCCCCGTGTAGCATGTTCCTTTGAAATGATAACGTTATTCTGACACCGTTTGCAAATAAATACACATTTCATTACTCGTGTCTATCGATTGTATTCTGCAAGCACGGAGGTGAAAAACAGCAAATCAAAGTATAAACCAGTAATTCAAGCACTATCCATAGGGATTTGGGTGTTCAAGTAGTTATCTTATACCACTTTGGATTTGTAAATAGCTGTATCTCATGTTGCAATGACAGTTCTGGTTTAACGCTGAAGTTCGGAAAGAACGCGCGTCATGATCGCTCGATCCATGAAATCGCCGCCAAGGCAAGGACGCCCTCAAACGTATAATGAATTTTGCCGGGGCAGTAAAATAAATTGGGTCTAGACAGTAAAACTGATGTTTACAGCATTGTTTAGTTCAAGTACTGCGTGACAAAGAACAAATTAAAACCCCTGGCTTACATCTGCATATAAATTGATATGCTGCAGATATAATTAACGTGTGTACAGTGTTCACAAATATGGTAGAAAACATTGAAAGTTTAAAAGTCCTTTTTTGCTTTGTTAAGTTCTTTTTTGGTTTCTTTTTGAATCAATGAAAGTAGTTAACGACACGCTATTGTATTTTATAAGATAAAAGTCTGCATGCAACACAAAGACAACTTGATCGCTTAAGGCAGTCATACTGCTTGCCATGACAATAAATCCTAAGTCACAAGTTGGTCTATCAATAATGCAATGTTGATATTTCTTTCCTCCGCAGCAGTGAATGATTAGTTCGTAAGGTCTTTCGCCTATGAAAGGTTATTTTATTCACTATCATCCTGATTTTGTAAACAGGGCAATGTTTTCTCATGGTCTGCTTTCATTTCACCGTACTGAGGAATGTCTTCAGTTTATATGTCACAGGAACTGCAGCAGGGATTCCCTAGTTTATGAACCTGATTTCTCACCATACAGCGATGAGTTTCTGCACATAGGAGCCGCAATGTCCAAACACAGGGTTTGGCGTTGCATAAATAATATTCTGCTATATTGTACATAACTGGTCACTTTAGTTCAACAACACTCCATCCAGATTTTCTGCATAAAAAGAGAGAGATCCAACGATTTTCACAGAACTCATGATCTTTAGCTCATGTATTTGCAAAACAAGAGAATATGAATTCACTGTTACAGAATGTGTTGTAAGACAGTACTACTATTAATTTACCAATTTGTGCATGAGAAGTGCAAGTGGTCCATTTTTTATGCAGTGACTCGACATTCTGTAATAATTATTATTACATATGTACCACAGATTATTCAGTCTATGGCAACAAAATAAAGATGGTATTTTCAACGAAGGTCTTCCAACAGAAAAAAATAATCCCTCTCAACACAATGTATATTTAAAAACCTTGGGATAATTTCAGTTTTCACTGCGTGTTTCAGTTTCTCTTGGTCATTATGATCGATAATAATAAAAATCATAATAAAAAAATGGTTTTAACGCCGTTTTCTTAAAGCATTTTTTGACGGAACTTGGCAAACTGGTCACGTGCCATTAAATACTTTTTAGCGAAGGTGGTATTTTCACGCTATTTTATGCAAATGAGTAAACAAGAGGAACTACTTTCTGTTTGTAAATATTGTCGTCTGCTCCTGTTTTGAAATTGCCGATGGATGAACGTAATCACTACGACTGGCAGAAAAGTACGTATTTTGAACATTCGGCCTCAGAATTTTACTACCCTGAAGATATTTCCATATCTTCATCTGTTGAAGAGAAAAAGACAGCGGCTGCAACAAACGCAAAAGCCATGGAGCCAGAACCACCCGGGACACCTGCACCGGCAAACCGTTCTACGTTGAATACCACGGGATCGTCTGCGTCTGCAAGATTTGCCAACGTTTCGACAGACGATGTCAGTGTACTTGTTAGTACTCAGAAGAATAAAAACACCGAATTGAAAACGATGCGGGAAGTTGCAGTATTCGAAGAGTTTGCGACAATCAATGACAACGGAAATCCGCCGTATTGAAGATTTACCACCACCCGAACTCGATCCGTTGCTCGCAAGATTTTACCTCAGTGTACGGAAGAAGAACGGCGAGGAGTACAAGCCGGACTCTTTTGTTTCGTTAAAGCCTCATTTCCAAAGCATCATATCCCAAAAATCTTTTGGGCACGAACACTCGACTACCTAGTAATGTGCATGTCGTTCGGTTCGATATGTTGATGGAAACCTCACGATACAGGGTATGATTTTGTGACCTTTTATTGCAGCTTAGTCATCACCTTGGCATTTTAAAGAATTACTTTATTTGAGCGACATCATATCAGCGGAAAGCCTACCTCTATTCGTGCCGAAGACTGGTCATACATATCTGAACAGTCTAGTCCTTACCAACCAGGCTTAAATGGGTATGAACAATTGTTTTGCGTTAAAAATGCCAGAACGTACGCATAGACAAAGTTTATTAGTTGCAAAGGAAGATGAGTAGCAAGACGACAACTATACGACACACATAGTATGTATGTATGTATGTATGTATGTATGTATGTATGTATGTATGTATGTATGTATGTATGTATGTATGTATGTATGTATGTATGTATGTATGTATGTATGTATGTATGTATGTATGTATGTAATATGTATGTATGTATGTATGTATGTATGTATGTATGTATGTATGTATGTATGTATGTAAACATGTTCGCTTTAATAACCAACTTTCCACGACACGCCACAAAAAGACACCCTTGTAGCATTACACTTTAATCAGAATGAACATATCATTGATGATGTTTCAATCATAGACACCATAAAGGTTAACATAAAAGATGACAAACTTCGCAAACAACTTGAAATCATCCGGATACATGAACTTAAAACTATCACACCACAAGGATTGAACATCAGAAAATATGTTTTCCCACACCCCTTTGCGATTATCTGTAAAGCGCCGTCTATACACCCTGCCAAACTGTATAAATTCAGGCTTTCTTTTGTCCTCGCTCATACCTTTTCCCATTACATGGTAGCACCAAGATAATAAGTCCTGTAACTTACCAGGTACGTTCCTTTCTGTATTCTAAACGTTTCTTTCCAGCACAGATTGCAATGTAAGGTTTTTAGTCAAATCCACCTGTACTTTTTCAAAGTCTTCTTCACAAGCAATGTCATTTAAAAGTCTTCCACACCACCTATGTACATTTTGAAGCTTTCAAAAACATTCATCTAACTTCTGTGTACGCTGAATTGAACAAATTCCACTGACAAGTTGTAATGCATAAACATACCGAGATCTGTCTTATTACTCTCTTTAGATGTATACATACATAAGGAAGCTCTAGCTATAGAGCGAAACGCCATACGCAAGAAATACATCTAGGTCTAGACGAAATAACCAGTGTATCAGCGTCTTTTTTTTCAACGTTTATTCATATATTTTATGCAGTTTTCAATGCTTTAAGTAATACAATTTTCAGTAATTAAACATGAAGGGAGCTGATTAACATTATCGCTTTTCCTGCTGTGTAGATTTCAAAAACAAATCCTTGACATACATATGATTGTATATTAGGGAAACATCTGTGTTGCTGACCACTTGATGAAGTTACACGATGACATATTTATCAAAAGCATCAAGAAAAACCGCTGGGTCAGCATTTTTGCAGTTATTTTTTTTGTATAGAAATGAATACTCATTGGATTTTGTCTTTAATCTACCACGGTGACACCACTTTGGAATATAATTTTCAAAATAATTTCTACTGTTAAAGTGTCAAGAAAATTACGATATTGCAAGGATATTTTCTTGTATTTAGACTTGCAAACCCATGGAATTGGCTGTTACTCTATCCATAGGTATTCTCCACCTTAAAAGCCGGGGCGGGGTATACATAATTAGCTGCCCCTGTTGGAGTTAGTTCATGCAAATCGTGGCTTGGGTAGCGTCACGCCCGATCGTTCCGTAAAAACCATGCCAAAATGGTCACAGTTGAAGAAACTTCGGCGGCCATGCACATATACCCTACTGTGAATGTCTTGTGATTGAACGTATGTTATGATTTGAGCATAAAAAAGCTTATTTTCGATAGATGAAGGTATTTCTCTTTGTCTTCAACCAGTGTGGTAAGTAGCCATTACGAAGGAATGCAAGCTGTCAATAAAAAACGATGCGCTACAGGTGTGAATCGGTAAACGTTTGCGATGTCAACATGATGTTAGATAGGGCACAGCATTGTAATTATATGGGGTGACCGCAGTGCTGTTGGAGGGCAGACCCGCATGTATGTCACTCGGTCGTACAGAGACACGCTGCTATTTCCGATCGTTTCTTCCACAGAACTATCATTTAAAGCTCAGATTCAAGTTCTTTTAGTTGTTTGCTGTCGTGAAAAGTATTATTATTATCGTCGTTTTTAAAGATTTTTGGGGACCTAAATGACATCATTTTGCTCCATTGCCATTGAATCCGATGTCAAGGAAAGGCGGTGACTTTTTTCAAAGTTAAGTAAATTTTCCTTTCTGGTTTTGTTAGTAAATCAATCGAAATACTTTTGTTCCCAATTGATCATAAAACCATAAACAGTATCGATTCTCCCGTCTATGATTTGATACTTAGTGATTCATTCTTTCTCTTCTTTGTCGATCGATGAAAGCATTTTCATCTTCTATATTCTGTCCTAATTTGACAGCTGTAATATCCTAACCTATAGGCATTTGTCATTAGTTTCTGATCAACGTGCAAAGACTTGGCCCGTTCGCCAAAGCCCGCATTTGAGATACTTTGCGAAACGGTGAATACGGGGATGTTTAGGCGATAACAGAGGTGATGACTCAGATAGCTGAATAAAACAAAACTTTTCGGACACCATATTTTTATATATACTTGTCGTTTCAATGTGCGACCGTACGCAGATCGATGACCAGTTATTGTCCTCAAAACTAGTCAAAACAATTCTGCGACGATGATAGTGTCTCCTCGTGAACGTCCTTGGGCCGCGACATTGTTTTTGATGTGCTCCGTGGTTGATGATTGGTAGAATTAATTTATCAAAATTTGAAGAGACACGTGACTAGATCCTGTGATTGTTAGGCAACTGACGGTGTGTAGGGGCGAGACGGACGGCAACAGTCCACGGACCAAGGAAGCATCAGCGGTACGCAGTAAATCGCATGCTTTCTGAGAATGAACCGCGTGTTTCCATAGATACCATGCGAAATCTGGCTCTGGCCAATGTTCCTGTCCTGTTTCGGAGGATAACTTTCGAGCTGCGTAGCTAATGTTGAGGTTCAGATATCCGAATCTTTCGTGTTCAAAAGGCTTATTGATTTACAGAGAATACAAAACTTTTGTTATTAGTTTAAAATTACGCAGACTCTCTGAAGTCGGTATCATTGCTTCGTCATGTTTATTGTTGTTTGTACGACTAGTTTGAAAGTCATAGATTTTCTTAAAGTTGAAATTCATGTTGCCATTCAATACTTCACGCACGAAGTTGCCTGTGCATTTAAAATGCGTAAATTTGGAAGAAAAAAAACGTTTACAGACTTTCGATGGTGATGACTAGCTCCAGGCCATGACATGTCTCCAGTTACGAAGTTTGCCCGGTAAACTTCGTAAATCGAAATCGACACCAACATTGAGCGGTGATCGTGAACCGTAAAATAAATGTCTGAAAAAAAAAACATCAAATGGTTAGACTTGTCTCCAGAGAGAGGAGCCGGGGAGGGGGGGGGGTATGCAGTCGCGAACTGATCATGATCTTTAGGATGGATGGATGCAGTGTCGGCTTACACATTTGCGCTGTACTGATACTTTCCCGAAATTTGACTAATTTTATAACAAGAGTAGAACACAACCAAAAGTGTTAAAGTCACTCTTCACATGTTTAATCCGCAAGTTTGCTAAGAAGTTAGTATACCTGCAGAAAATGGCCGCCGTAGTCTTCTGTTCAAAAATATGTTCTTCAACACCATGTTTCTTATGATCGGTGATGTCACACATAACTATAGATTAATGCATCAAACGACTTTGGACTATCTTACCTATCTGTCAATACCATACTATATATAATTATATATTTCCAATGGCCGCACACGATGCCAACTTACTGATCGACTGAGTGACGAATTTGTCGACCTCAAATCTCCATATAAAAACATGTCTCGCGTAAATTTCATGATGGTCCTTTATATTCATTCAATCATTGATTTATTTCAGCGGTGTTAATTTCCGATTAACTCAACGATTTAAAACCGTAAGTATTTTTTCTGGTCGAATTGAGAGGGTTTTTAGTAGTTCTGTAGAAGAAACGTCTGAAAATAGTAGAGTATCTCGGCTATGGTACGACGTCTACGCTATCGTCTAGATGCAATAATTGAACAATTGTAGCCCGCGCCCGGGCCTCGGCTAAGCCTTATTCTGAACGTAATAACGTCAGCTGTAGCGGCGTCGTGGATTGATCGTACCTTTGTCATTACTATCGAAGTACACCTGTTATTACTATCGAAGTACACCTGTTATTGCTACAAGCAATGCGGGATTCATGAAACGTTGTGTCTAAACACTGCACACTACGAAAACAACCATACACTGACACATTACTAGGGTAGCGGTGACTCAGTGATAGACAAATTTATCTAAAGAACGGGCAAGGTAAAAGTCCAGATAGTCTAGTGTATAGACTTCAAAACTAAATGGAAAATACTAAAGCCCTAAATTTTTGGAAACTGACAGACGCCTACATAAAGAATCTTCCACATAACCGTCCTTTGCTGTGTTGGATTTCCATCGTCCGTGGCGCTTCCAACAGCGATCATCAACTCCCGCGTTTGCAGCTGCAGTAGCTCCGCCTGAACGCAAGGAATGCAAACCAAATGACCTTCCCTGACTGTCTACCTCTTTTAGCCTGGTAACAATAGCTGTTTTGGTTCCGCTGTAGCTAATCTTTTTGTTACCTGAGACAAAACCGCATGTATCTCTAGATATAAAAATTGGCTTAAATAAAAAATCTTCAGATTGTGCATCAATCTTTCCAACAGTAATGTACCGTAGCAACATATCATAAGGGCAGGCAACTGAATTTAACTTGGCAATGACTAACTTATTGCCCTGTCGGTACTGGTCTGTTTTACTACTTTGAATAAAAAGAGTTAAGAAATCTGTACTGAAAGATACATCACAACATCTCAAATGACTAACTTCGTCGAATCTTAGAAAACCAGTAAAACTCAACAGAATTAAGGCTAAATCACGCAGAACTAACAAATCGACCGAAAATTGATACTTGCTGCAAAGAGTTCTAAGTAAAACAGCTGAAACTGGGTCCTTCTTTGACCTGTTAACCGAACAATGTCTTTTGGCAGACTCCGCCAAATTTACAACAAAAGGATGAGATGTCGGGTCCGCATGTCCTGCAATGTCATGGGCCCATTTAATAGCATAAATATAAGCTTGAATCACACTGTGTGACGCACTCTGCTCAATAAGGGAAGTAATAAAAAGGGCAACATGAATGGCATTGGCAGAAAGAGCAGATTCACCTTTAGGCTCAATAAAGTTTTTCCATTTCGTGAAGTAGCTGTAATATTTCTTGGTGGTATTTTCACTTCTGACATCTACAAGATAACTAGGTAACTTCTTAGCGAGTTCAAGCAAATCTGGATGTTTGATTGACAAGGCGCACTCACTGGCGGCATTCGTAACTGCTTCGTCCAATTTCAAATCTGTAAGTAGAACAAAATAAACCATCACCTTCATAACAGTGACTTACACAAAGACTGTTTACATCATCTCATTGAAGTTAATTCTTAGAACCACCATATCAAACTTTAAAACACGACTCTTGAAAATACCATTATGTCCCCTCCCTGGAATAACAGCATCTCGAGGAAGGAAAAGAAAATCCAAAATAAATGATGCAAATAGTTTTCCACCTGGACAAATCACAGGCAAAAAGGGAGCAGAGCTCCAATGCGGTACAACTAACGTACCCGTTACCCTCTCAGATAGCAATTTGTTCAATATTTTAACAACTAATTTTAATGGCGGAACCAGCCAATTATTGTCATCCTTCCATGACTGAGAAAAAGCATCAATTGCCTCTGTACCCTCGTTCCAACATTTGGAATTATACCGTGTACACTTAGCGTTAATATCGCTTGCAAAACGATCAACGGTATGTGGCCCCCACATCTCATCTAGGGTAAAAAACACTTTCGCTGCTATACCCAGTCATCATCATCTCCAATTCTACTGAGCAAATCTGCTCTCACATTGTGCTCTCGTGGCACCCACTGTGGAATGAGATCCACATCAACTTCTTTACATAACATGGCTATTTTCAAAGCCTTTTCGTGCAGCTCGGGCACCTTGCTACCGACTAGCAATATTCTGGTGACATTCAGATTGTCGATTTTCAGGTTTACTGTTGAACTTTGTATGTTCAACTTTACACTCTGCAGTACTCTGTACACTGCCTCCAGCTCTCTCCATGTCGAACTTTGTTTACTTTCTATTTGTGACCAGATGCCACAGACCTCCTTACCTGTCTGTTTATCGAGATATCCTCCGAATCCAATATCTGATGCATCAGTGAAAATGGTATGATAGCAACCTTTTTCACTCACCAATGCTGTTCCATTTAATTCCTTAACATTATTCAACCAGAACTGCATTTCAGACAATGCCAACGAATCCACACTTACTGGACTGTTCCAGCTCGCCCTCTTCTCGAGACGTGCATACATGTATCGAGTGCGAAGTCTTACTAAAGGTCCTATGGCCACCTTGCATGGAAATAACTTGACCAATAACCGAAGCAAGATGTCTGGCTTTAACAAATAGGTTACCTGTACAAACTCCGCGAGTCAAGCGAGACAAAGCACTAAGCAGTTTTGCGATACGAGATTCAGATACAAATACCAGACGAGTTTATTAATCATATCAAATACATGTCCAAGCCAAGCCATTATAAGTTGAGGCTCCCAATAACACTTCTCATCGGCCAGCAAGAAACCAAATTCATTGATGTCGGCTTTCACCTTGCAACTTACCTTTCGAGCAAGTTCTTTACCCGAGGCTCCACCTATTCCATCATCATAAAACATGAAAATATTGAAACCCTGCCTGCGCCAACATGCCACCATTACCCTCGATATCTCTTGGCGAAAATGTACGGAGCCGTTGCAATTCCAAAAGGAAGATCATTGAAAACAAAATACCTCAGAGTACCATTTATGGGCCAGGCAAAGCCTAGAAAAGTTCTATGCTCCGAAAAAATCTCAATGTGGTGATATGCCGATTTCAAATCAAAAGAAAACAAGGAAACACCTACCTTGAAAACTTGTCTAGCAAGAGAGACGTCCTCGCAACGAAATTTAAATTTGTAAAGATACAAATTGACTTGTCTACAATCCAAAATCAACCTTTTCTTACCCCCTTCGTTTACCGCAACAGCTAGTGGGTTGATAACTTGTGAAGGCTTGCCTTTTTGTGTAATACAACCCTTTACGAGCAATTTTTGAATCTCTTCAAGGACAAAATCTACATGATACAGAGCTGACAGATTATTATTCGAAAGTAAACTGACAGGCGTTTCTTTTAGAGGCAATTTATAACCAAATTGAAGTACGTCCAAAATATGCGCACTTGCACCTTCCGCTTTCCATTTGTTCAAAGCTTTACGTAACCTGCCTACAGGACTCATTACCTTGATATCTGAAGTGACAACGTTAATATTGCTAGGTTTCACGTCCCAGTCAGTGCAATTATTTTTGCACTCATCTATTGACAAATGTGAAGGATCTAAAAACAAATCCGACGCTACCATGTCCCAATCTACTTCTAAACCTCCACATTGCGAATGTGAAAGCATAGATTTCAAACAAGCTATTTCTAAACATCCAATACTGTTACTTATCGTTTCTCCGGCATTGGTGCTCAGGCCTGCCCTGTTAGAAATCTTTAATGCTGGACAATCTTTCCTCCAATGGCCCAGTTTTCCGCAAGCAAAGCACGACCCCGGCTTCCTTTGGCCTGCTTCTGTCGACGTTACTGTGGAGTCGCTCCTCCCTTTGTCTATAGTGTAGGGATTCCAACGATAATTCCAGGAATTCCATCCCCTTTAGCGCTTTTTTGATTGCTCCCTTTTTCGCCTAGCAGCTCTTGCTTCTGCCTTGTATATTTTCTTTTCATCCTCAGAGCTCGTGGGTTTCGTACTCCTCGACCAATAGCCAACCTTGGTCGGACTTGTCAGCCATACGGATAAGTTTCTGTCTGTGAGCAAGAAGCTCCATACCTTTTATAATACTGTCTTTTGCGGATGAAATCTCCCTAGATAGTGGCTGTGAAATTGATGAAAGGTGCTGATGAGCTTCGTCCAGTTGGTCAGTGACTTGTTGGTTGAAACGATATTGCAGCTCGCAGCCTCTTTTCTTGAATACTGGTCTTTCGCTGTACTTCATATCTTTCATGGCTGAATTTGGCTTTGAGCAAATTCACGTTGGTTTGCCTGAATACCTTGCTCCAAGCCTTGAAATCTGGCAGTCATTAACTTTTCAAGGTTGGAAAGTAGTTTGTCGGTGTTTTTACCAACTGCTTCTTGGACCTGTTCTTGTATCATAGTTTGTAAAGTATGCATGTCGCGTGGTAAAGCAGGCTGAGGTTGAGACATTGTTCAAGAACTAAACTGTTGCTGGACTTTAATTCAATTATTACCAATAGTGGTAAATGTACATGCTTAGTGACAAACTGAATTTTATGTGTTTGAGCATGCTCTAGAAAGACAGCAAGAAAATGTATTTGATACAATGCATAAAAATACGAAAAAATATTAATAGTCGCAGCTTCTGTTCGGTTACGTCTACTTGATTTTTTTATGAAAATTTAATGACATTCATATACATTTAGATTTTCAAAGTAAAGTCATGAAATGCGACAAAAGGGTTCTAAATTTTTGGCAATTATTACTAATAAAATAATCAATACCTTCAAAGTATCTTATACGATAACTATGACAGTAAGACATATTTTTGAATACAGTCAATCTTAAATAAACTAGTCAAGGGCTATTTCAGAAGAAGCTCCCTACATGTTTAAGGGCTGAAATTTTTCATAATAATAGCGTGAATTGCAAAAAAGCAGGGAGGGATAAGCCGTATTTCGATGCAACTTGTCTAAAAAAATAGAAAGAAGCACTACCCTTTTGATCATATTTCTTGTGTGCTCACTGTACCCTATATCATATGCGATTATAAAAATGAAGACGCGAAGCCACCTCATATAAATGAAATATATTGAATAATTTTAATCATACTATGTGGTCGCCATCACAAACATGCATTTACAAAAATAATGAAGTGATGCCAAGAAGTAAAAGTCTGAAAATAGACATGATAACACGTCAATGAATACAAACTAATGAATTATAAGAACGGCCAAAGAAATGCGTTATATTGTTAAAATAAAGTCAGAATTTACGTGTATTTCCGTATGTATTCGTGGACAATTCAAGCACATATGTGAGTATTAGTTGTAGATACACAGCACTATATTCTGTATTTACGTGGCAGGTATATTCACTATAAATTTGGGAATAACAAAGCTCTCTACAGTTACCTGTATTAACCTGTATTGCTCAAACAGGAAAATCCACTTTATAAATTCACGACTGCAGGTGTCCCTAACGAGCGTTTTATGAAATTTTTTATTTAATATTACATCTTTTATCACTGTCAGGTATAGTCATCGGATACTATATTTGTAATAGGTATTTTTCCCTATTAATTGATTTAAAAAACCCATAAGGTAGCATAAATATTGATTTTTTTTCTTTATTTGTTCTTCCAATCCCTTAAACGTAAATAAGTAATTTCAATCATCAAGATCTTAGCGTTCTTCCACTGGTCAAATTCCGCCCTGTGAATTGAAGACTCGTATACTTACCGTGCAAAGTTTTCTTTTGACGGAATCCCAGACCAAGAGCACAGGATACCACATCCTAGTGTAACATCAATTGCAAATGTCACGAGCTCAGGCTTCACCATGAAATCTTTTGAATGCATATCTTGCGGGTCAATGATGGGATCACTCCAGAATGGATTTCTATAAGTTGCAACAACAAAGTTGTTGTCCACTGTTAATCCCACTATAATTACTTTGTCAATACTGAAAGCTACTTTCAAAACGCTACCACTGTTTGGTATCGGCTCTCCCCAAGACGATGTTTTACTCGACCATGTATACAACACATTATCAGTTCCAACCCCTAGCAATGCATCTCCGTTGGAAACCGCCACACAAATCATAAAACAGGAAGCTGGCAAAGTACGTGTCCATTTACCATTTACTCTGTATTTTACCTCGTCTGTTGTGTCTAACGCAACAATATTGCCACTGCTCAAAACGTCCATGTCAATGATTGGCTCTTCATCTTCTAGCCTTATATTAGTGAATTCTTCATTTTCGGGCAATTCAGCCGTGTAGAGCTTATTGTCGTCTTTTATAAGAAGGGCATCATCTTCTGTAGAGATGTAAAATACATATTTTACAGAAAAGTTCTCCCCTTTGAATGATTATGACGATACATCAACATTAAACATTCAAAACGGGCGTTCAGGATGTCTTACCAGTATTATTCAAAACCTACTGGCTTCTTTATAACGCCTTTCTAGTCACTTCAGGTCATAAATTTCAAAATCTCTTTTCATTAATTTTTAAACAGGGAAAAGGTATGTTGTTGGCGATTTCATCATTTCATCATTTATTTAGAATCATTTCTTTCTAACATGCAGATCACCATATGAATATTCATCCACTTTTACAACGTGCCATGAATATTTGACAAAATTACGCTAAACAGCTTCTAGCTTGTCTCAGTATACTCTGCCAAATACTGTTCAAAATATTCAAGTTAAGTTCGATGTTAGTTTTGTAAAGCAAAAGCAGGGCATCAACCAACAACTTATTCCCAAAACTTTTTAGCACGCCAAGCAGTCTTCGAGCATCAGTAATAATGGAACAACATGGATTACAAAAGTTAATTTGGTTTATAGCATCACTCCTAGATCACTATAAACTGTCTCTAATTCTGTTCATCAATACTATAAGCCCTGTCAATCGGCAATTTTTTAAAGAAGGACGAAGTAACACACACGTGACATAATTAAGGTGCATTTTCCATTTCTTAGACCAACGGCACAAGTAACTGGTATGCTCTTGTAACATTGAACAGTCATTCAAACACACAAACACACACACACACACACATATATATATCTATCTATCTATCTATCTATATATCTATCTATCTATCTATCTATCTATTATCTATCTATCTATCTATCTATCTATCTATCTATCTATCTATCTATCTATCTATCTATCTATCTATCTATCTATCTATCTATCTATCTATCTATCTATCTATATATATATATATATATATATATATATATATATATATATATATATATATATATATATATATATATATATATATATATATATATATACTTTTTGCACAACTTTTACGCTCATTTACAGATTAATCACATTATCACATTCTAAGAACCACAGTCACAACGTATGTTCAAGCAGACTTGTAGTTTCCAAGACGCCTGGGGTATGCACATCTGTTATACTCTGGGGTTTTTTTTTGTCTTGAACATACGGTACGGGAATCGTAAGGTACATTTCGCTGTCAGCATTATATTCAACACTTTCTTGACGCCACTACATCTGAGTTGACAGATCTTTAAGTAGAAGTGGAGAGGGCGTTTCATTGTTTTGAAAATTTGGTCTTTTACAGCAGCCTTTGAAAACAAAGTCTCACACTGCGATAAACTTAGGAACGCATAATCAAGGAAATGATTTACTTTGGGTTATGTTTGTATCGGGAACCTAGTGAGACGTAGTTAGGAATAATCGTCCCATGAACCAATAACCGATAGTGTGATTTTTAAATCTTCCTTCATCTGTTGAATCTTAGTCTTTTGATCATGTTATTTTAACTGCACCAAAACGCAACAATACAGATAAATTCACATCAATAAGTTGCCTGTATTATAGAATAATACACTTAAATTCACATGAATCAACATGAATATGGGCTTGCTGAATACAAGCAGTGGATTCTTGACTGTATTCATCTGTATATGCACTAAATTCAGAGAAAAAAACAGACAATAATCCATGCTAATACATGAAGTAGTGTAGCGTTTTCATGCAGTGCTTCTGTCCCACATTTGTAATACCTGGCAATCATTGTACCAGCGCCGATTATCTATGATTGGCCTTATTTGTGACATTTCTAACTACTGGTTAGTTGGTAAGTGTCTGACTTATTCTTAACATGCATGCCCTAACGAAAAAACACTACAGCATGGGCAAGTCAGGAAACTGGGGTTGGTGCACTTTTTCAGACTGGAATCTCTCTATTGGTAGCTATTGTAGGAAATATTCGAACAATAACAAAGATGTGGTAAAATGAAGCTACTGTAAAATATTTTTCTCGAACATAAGGTCAGAAAACGCTTCGCTCTCGATAGCAGTTACAGCTTTGGCTTAACTTTAGATTCAATGTAACGTACCTGATCAGACTAATCCAGATTTTAATGTAAACATGACAACGAGTAGTTTTTCACTTTCAATGCAATCTTAGTAAAGGTTATTCACAGAAACAGTAAACAATTGTACACTAAGGTGAACCACTTTTTGTGCAGATGTAAATATTTATTTTTCTCTATTGATACAAATACTGTATTCGTCACATCCCTTACTAATAATCGTAAGATCTTTGTTCAATGTCGTCGCGATTTCAGAAACAATAACACCATAAATATTTGGATTTATATGGCGTGATGTTGTGAAAATATGTGAAGGGCAAATAAAATTAAGTATCGGCCCTACCAGATGCAATCTGAAAGATTGTGAATACTAAGTCTGGCATAGGAAGTCTATGTACGGGCGTTTGACAATACACTTTATGGTACGGTACAACGATCATACTTTTTCTTTTCTCCCGAAGCTTTTCTTCATAAACAGCACATCAGACATTATCTGGAGTAGTTGTCTTCCTAAGAGATACCTTCTAGAAACGTAGAGTTGTGACGACAGCAGTTCTCTAGGCATGGTACACTTGGTATTTTCAGTTGTTTCAGCAATTGGCAAAGCAGCAGAGTGTTAAAATCGTTCCATTACTGTAACAGATTAGTCTTGTCGCCTCCTCTTGTTGCCTCCTGCCAACAGGTGTTATGGCCGCCTCCAATCAATAACGCAGTATATGTGGCATCACGGTCGAGAGATCAAAACGAGACCCGACAATAATGGACATGTCGAGAGGGGAGCCAAAACCGATCAAGCAAATCAAGTGTCACACACAGTACTATCATCTAGTTCCTCAGTGAAGTCTACTATGTCTCCCATGTGTAGACAAATTCATAGAGTATTTGTAAAAATTCTGAAAACTTAATTTTAAGCACACCATCATGCATGATTGAGAGAGAAGATAGCATTTTTGTAAATGTACTTTTACTAGGTGTAGAAGCGTTAAAATATCTTGCAGGATTTTTAAGTGAAACTTTAAGCACCACTATCAGTTGAAGTGTAGTTTCTTGTGACTTGAAACTTCAACAATAAAAGAAATCAAACAAGTCATGCCGTCATTCTCTTGCTAGGAACAGGTCGACATTCAATTCGGATCGAAATGATCGACACGGCCCGAAAAATATCATCAATGGTATTGTAGTTGACGGACATTAATGTTCGTGGAGCAAGGAATGTTATAAAAGGAACCACATACCTTTAGTATCATGGACTTTAGTGAATCAATGGCAGTGGATGGTGCATTGGGCTAATGAATGGAATGAATGCCGGTAGAAGGCTTGAAAATAACATATTTCACCAACCCAGGTTTGCTTTTTCCACGTTTATTTGCAAGCAAACACATGATAACTAAACAAATCTTACCGATTCGAGATTCCTAGTCACACACAAATATATGTTGATGAGAAAAACACTGTTAAAATACAATGATTGTGACTGTTGTCAAAAAACGCAGTAAATGCTAGAAACTGTCAACAAGATAATCTATTTAGTAAGTGACACTAGAATACCATGAGCTGTGAAAATATGATATACGTAATTTATAAATCGGAATGAATTCAGAGAGATGAAAACTACTGTACAGTATACGACAAGATGAATTAAATAGCTTTGATAAAAACGCTGACCTCGAGTTGACCACTAATCAAAACAA
This sequence comes from Ptychodera flava, assembly GCF_041260155.1. Classification (NCBI taxonomy): domain Eukaryota; kingdom Metazoa; phylum Hemichordata; class Enteropneusta; family Ptychoderidae; genus Ptychodera; species Ptychodera flava. The sequence goes on along the minus strand of NC_091943.1, from coordinate 38,945,456 downwards.
ATGAAGCCTTTCTTCATGCCAGTTCATGCTTCACTTATTCAGCACAGCCAAAATAACGTATAACGTATTTTACTTACGTCATGATCTCCTGTACGAAGGTTAACCATTGGCCAAATGTGACTCTCCTTACCCGACGCTTTTTCAACGACAAACGTGCCTTTTTGTCAGAGAATATGTCATTTTTTAATGTCTACATACGTTACATACGTCCTCTGATCGATTATAACAACAAAAGTATACAACCAGATATGAACTGAATATGCTCACGTGTTTTACAACAGTGTTTTAGAACAGTCTGTCCGTGTGTGTGTGTCTGTCTGTCTGTCTGTCTGACTGTTTACACGATAACTCAAAAACGCCTGAACATATTCAAGTCAGATTTGGTACACAGGTACCATATGCTACTTGCAAGAACTGATTAAAGTTTGGTTGGTGTGGCTTGCATATTAATGAAGTTATGCAACATCATTTTTTCCGTACGATGGTTTCCCTATGGAGACGGTAATGACAGTGTAGACATATATCAAGAAATACCGCACAAAATTTCATGAAACTTTTCACAGATGACAATTTCAGAACATTATGATGATACTGTGAATGCCATGTCAATTATCTGCTCATTTGCATATTTAATGAACTTTTGTAGGTAGTGACATAACTCTCAAATTCCTGCACCGAACTTGATGATACGTGCACCAAATATTGATCTGATATATATCTAATTATAATTAGAAGCATCGGGCACTGTCAAGTTAATAAATAGCTAATTTTCATATTTTATGAAGTTTCATAGTTAGTCATATAACTTCGATATAACTGCACCAAATATGATAATGTCTGCTGCAGATACTGATCTGACTAATATCTAAATGTGGTGTAAAGCACTTAGTTGTGTCAAGTTAATTAAGGATTCATTTGCATATTTAATGAACTTTGTAATTAGGTATATAACTCTGAAATTACGGCGCCCTAGTCAGTGAAATCTGGTACAGATATTGATCTGATAAATACCTAATTGTACTGACAAGCATTTAACAGTGTCAAGTTAACAAATAGCTGATTTTTATATTTCATGAAGTTTTGTAATTAGTCATATAACGCCAAATAACTGCACCAAATGGGATGAAATCTGCTGCAGATACTGATCTGACAGATATCTTATTGTTGTGTAAAGCATTTAGTTTTGTTGAGTTAATTAAGGGTTCATTTGCATATTTAATGAACTTTGTAATTAGTAGTATTACTCCAAAATAACAGCATTAAATTTGATGAAACTTGCTTCAGATATTGATCTGATAAATACTTAATTGTACTGAGAAGCATTGGGCGTGTCAAGTTAATAATTAGCTCATTTGCATATTAAATAAAGTTTTGTAATTAGTGATTTAACTCTGAGAGTACTGTGCGAAAGTTGATAAAACCTGCTATATATAATAATATAACAGATATGTGATTGTTCTCATTACACGCCTCACACGGTTGTCGATTATATTTGTATGAATAGGGTTTATTGACACGAATATTGAAAAACATAATACAATTAATCCTCGTCAGAGATAGTTACTCTGGCAGTAGACCGTATACACGTCTACTCTTAACTATCAGTGGTCTGTCTGCCACTGCGCGTCGTGTGCTCAATTGAACTGCTGTCAGAATATACAATGTCTGTCTTTGTTCTTGTTATTTGGTTAGTGGTTATCCTGAGGTCTGCAAATGTTGCGTAACATCTCCTTCCACGTTGATTTGTCACTTTAAAATGAGACAGGTCAAAGGTACAATTGTTTTACCCAACTTCATAACAGTCAAAAAGTATGCAGTTATTGATGTCATACTGTATTATTTCATGCGTCCAGTAGTGGCTGATAAATGTCAATACATGTCGAGTCATAAGCAGTCAATTTCAATGCTTGATAACTAAGTTTGTAATTTTGTCAAAATTTTCTTTTCTGTTTACTGGATATCAAACATTATGTGGAGCGTTAATTAATGAACCTGTTGTAAACACATGAGCATATTCAGTTCATATCTGGTTAAAGTTTACAGACGTTGTCCTCTGATCATTTATATCAACGACAATAAACAGCAAAATCAGTCAGCAAATATTGTCAATTTTCTGACTTTTGCATGTTGTACTCTGATCATTTATATAAAGATAAGATAGGGATATTTATTTCCCAATAGAACAGAAAAGAAAAATAGAAGAATACAGACACAGTAAGGATTAGTAAATTGGATAGGGACTGGAAAATAGTTTCATACTAATCGAGTCCAGCACCCTACCATTCACAATCGCTCAATCTACCATTTTGCCACAGGGCGCCATGTTGAACATTGTGGCCTGCATGAGAGAAAATGCCAAGAGAGTTTGACCGGTTGACCTCGCTGTTAATTTTATGCAGGAAATTACAATAACAATGCTTGGTCGAATGACGCAGTGCCTTGAGGGTGGGATCACCAGTGGTATATGGGGAGGAGTACCTTCCCGATGGTGATAAGTGGTGCAGATTACCGTCGCCTAGGTGACTGGCGTATACGCGTGCCAAAAGACACCTGTGGTTGATTTCCTGTTGACCAGTCGGATGGCAGAGTTGCAAATACCTGGACTGAACCATTTCGTTTTTGTGGGTGTCGGTGGTACTTTGACAATATAAGTAAAGATGCACATATATTGAGTTTATTGTCTTGTTTATGAGCGGCCAGTATTTCCAACAGCATAAATTATGTGCATTTGCCCTTGAAGGAATAAATAATTTTCGAATAAACATCGCGAATGTAACTACATTCCTTAAGCTCGACGTACACTTAAGTGCCCCAAAGAACCATGAAATCGCCCGACTTTCGATTGAAGAGATGAGTTTTGCCAAACCGCGTATACAGAAAAAGTGGCAGATGACTTTATTTTTAGAATCATAGACAGTATAGCGAGATGTAAAAAATGTGAAACAGGCTCCCCACCTAACTATCCTAAATGTTTTTGTGTCGAGTTTGTGTTTGATTCGTTTCGAAAATGTGTTCCTACATTCTTATCCGATTGTTTGTGTTAATGAAATGTTTGTTTCGCTTTGGATATTTGTAGAGAAGTTTGGATTAGTGTGTACGGTAATGTTTTGTTTGTGTGGGGAAAGCTTATGGCGAGACGCAGCCGGACCTATGTTGTTACAAAAGTTGATAGAGTCGCCCTTTGACGCTTGCGTTTCGAAACCCGAGTGTGGTTTCTCATCAGTCGCAGTGTAGATTCTTTCCTTAGTTTGTGTTTGTGAAAATTTATTTTCATGCATTTTTAGTGGTCTTGCTTTCCGATTAGCGAGGCAAGTATATAATTTTGGTCACGTTGTGAGTCCGTTTGGTGGTTCGGTTTGTTTGTTCTATATTCTTTACCTCGGTAAATTTTGTTTTGACTGGTGTGTCTTTTAGATTTTTGCGGAGGTTTGTGAATTTTTAGGCAATAAGTACCACTGCGGGGTACGGATTTTATGTTTATTGGATCAAGATACTTACAAGTATCCTGGTTGATGTGCTTGTTCTCGTACATTTTAATTAATAGTTCGTTTACTTTGTTTACTGTTTGTTCTGGCTTGTTGTGTATAATACTCAGTGTTACGTAATTGCCTTTCGCATTCGAGTACGTAATCGTTTGTGTTGACAATAACGAAAAACCGACCCTTGTCGAAGGGTTATTTTCCCAAAATTTGTCCAATGTTTGCAAGCTGGTTTATCGCGATTTTTTTTTTTTTTTTTTTTTTTTCAGTCCATCATCCAACGGGTGCTTTGCCCATTTACAGGATGAGGTACCCATAAACCCACTACCCCAATGGAGCACGGAGGCACGCGACATGTTTTGTTTCCTTGTTTGAAAGGGTATCTCTAGAAGTGCGAGTTTAGAAGCTTCAGATAGCTTTCAAGTTTTTGTTTTTTGTTGTTCGTGGAGTCCAATTTGACTTTTCTTTGAATTGGTGTTGTTGCGATTGTTTGTGTCTCACGATGTAGCGTAGTCACATTATACGACTTTATTTGTTGAAATCCTGAGGTGGTTTTATTCTGTTTGGTTTTGTTGGTGTCCGAATGAATTTTAAGGCTTTTGCCTAGTACTATTTTTCGGAGTTTCATAGTTTGAGCGATGGTAGGTTGTTGTTGAATTTCATGTTGTTGTCGGCTTTTCTTTGGAAATAGCTGATTTATTTCCACGGCCATGTTTTCTGTTACGTTACTGTGATTGTTTATTTTGTATTCAATGTTGTGTTTCAGTTGTTTGTTATGTGTACGATTTTTGTTATTTCTTTTAAGTGTTTGTGTGTTCTATGTCATTTTATCGTATTTTTTGGTAGTTCCCTTTTTGGAGTATTTGGTGGCCCTGAAAAGGGCCGCTTGGTATGGGTTTTTGTTAGCGCTTGGCGCGTTTGTTTTGGCGATGAGCCTAGCTTTTTTATGCTTCTTTTCGCCGATTCGATGTGCTTGGTGAGTAGGTGTTTGCCGCCTTCTTGTCACTGTGTGTGCGTACATGGACAGTCTGCATCGCCCTTGAATGTGGTCTCGATTTTGATCAAACTTACAATTTAGGAGTATATATCAAAACTGATAAATGATTTATGTGATTACTGTAGCTATAGATAGGCTACATTCAGGACGGGCAGCGACGGGCAGTAATTAGTAGGCAAAACAGGTGGTTTTCACCGTGGGCAGAACTTGGTGCAATGATACTGAACATTAATAGTAAGCCTGTCACCTTGAAGGTAATGCTGTATTTGAAACAAGGACTTCAAACACACGATGGTACAAACAACACCACAAGTGAAACGTACACATAGAAATACACGCGTTCCTACGTTGTGCCCACCCGGGCCACGCGATTAAAATATGACTGATACTGCTGGATAGTGTTAATTGGGTCGGTAAACAGTCAATTAATAGTTTAATTGACTACCTGGGTGATTGGCAGGTCGTGTCCAACGGCGCATATGCAAAGCAGGCCAAAAGACAAAAGCCCCCAAAGTTATTGACAGCTGGCCAGGGGTCACCATGAATACGTAATGAAGCTTCACTACGCAGAAACTGCGTAGTCAAGCCCTTCTTAACCGGTCAAACTCTCTTGGCATTTTCCGGCATGTTCTATATCAATGTAAGTACATAAATTATAAACCTTTGTGGTAGAAAATATAAATGAGAGAGAAGAAACCTGTCAGATAGACAAGAGATGACGTTTCAGGTCTCTTTTAACTTTTGACTTAGAGCTCAAAGATCTTATACTTTCTGGGATTTCGTTCCAGAGTGTAACACCAGAGTATTTCATCGAACACTGTCCTATATTAGTAGTATATCAAAAAAAAAAAGAAAAGATAACGGGGGTTTCTTTTTAGGCGGGCGATCCCAAGTCACCCTACCCCACGTTTTCTAATTACAGAGAGGTCTTATTGTCATTTTCAGAGGTTTCTTAATGCTTAAAATTATCAAGGAATATTGTCTTTTTTCTGATTTCTGCATATGTTGGGCTTGGAATTTTTCTAACATCAAGATAAATAGAAACGGAGGATTCCCGTCCTACTTTTTGATTTAAGGGTACCGAAACACCCTACCCACGCTTTTTCTGCTATGAATAAGCTCTTTTTTGTCTCTTTAAAGTTTCACCAAAACAGACGCCTGTTTTAAAGTTTCAGCAAGACAGACGCCTTTAGCTTGGCATGGAATATATTGTAATTTTTCTGATTTTTGTATATGCTGTGTAGAGTATAGAAAGTAGACAAGAAAAGTGTTAAAAGGAGTTAGTGTACAATCTTGCTTACTGTTAGATTATATGACGTAATTGTTTGTTGCTGACCACTTGATGAAGTGTAAGAATATATACTTATTAAAAGCACACTAAGAAAACTGCTAAAAAAAGTAGACAAGAAAAGTGTTAAAAGGAGTTAGTGTACAATCTTGCTTACTGTTAGATTATATGACGTAATTGTTTGTTGCTGACCACTTGATGAAGTGTAAGAATATATACTTATTAAAAGCACACTAAGAAAACTGCTAGATCAGCATTTTTTGCAGGTTTCTTTTTGTATAGAAAGGAATAATCTTCGCATTTTGTCTTTAATCTACCACGGCGGTACTTTTTGAATACAATTTACGAAATTACTTCTCATTCGTTGTCTATTGTGAAGGTTTCAAGAAAGTGACGATATTGTCCGAATGTTTTATTGCATTTATACATGAAAACCCATGGAATTGGCTGTTACTGCGTCATCCATAGCTAGCCTCTAGCTAAACAACAATCTTGTTCTTAGTAAACTATGTATTGCACGTATGAGTTTTTAACATGTCGTACAGTATACCCTATTCACCGTGTGATTGATATGAATCTAAGTATATTATATGGATTTCAAAAGCGTATATTGAAAAGATATCAGCAGTACATGAATTGCTGTATCTTCACCCAAAATAAAGTGTCGAATGTTTTGTCTTATATAGATGCTATATCTCTTGTGTTTGAGGGTGTATGGCTTCTACTTCTGTCGGTTCTCTTCTCTTGTGACGTCTCATCACTATGCCTAATATCAGTAAGGCTCCAGTAATGGCAGATGCAACTATCCCAAGAATAACAAACATGTCCGCAGCTCCAGCTGAAGAAGAAGAAGAAGATGCAATATGTATTTCAATGGGTATCTTTGGTCGCAACGGACAATTGATAGCAGCTTTAATGCCGCAGGGGTTTTTGGCAACTAATTTTGCAAGGTTGCGGTATTATCGATATGCTCAGAAAAGTCCATGGAGCTACAAAGGATGACGCCCAAGTCCTTTACAGATAGATGTATATCGTGCAATCGGTACAGTATCAATAGAATAATTAAAAGAAAACTTCTTAATTTTATTCGAAAAAGTAATGCAACAACATTTCTCAACATTTAGTTTGAGCTTCCATGTTGAGCATCAACAAGTAACCCTGACCAAATCATCCTGCAACAGTGCGCAGTCATAAATTGACTTGATTGTTTTATAAAGCTTTGAATCATCAGCATATAAAATGACATTCGATGACTGGGTACATTGTGACAAATCATTTATGTACAAGATGAAGCTCCCTGAGGTACACCGGATAAAACCGGACACCATTTCGAATAACTTCCCTCAATAACTCGGTTCCCTGAGAGCGATCAGACAAATATGACTCAAGCCACTGCATACAATTTCCGATGAAACGGAAGGAAGATTTATGAATTAATAATTTACGTAATATTGAATCAAAGGATTTACTAAAGTCAAGATAAATTGAATCAGATTGTAATTTATTGTTGAATGCAGTTGAAATAAAATCTGTATGAGTGACAAGATTAGTCTCAACGCTCCTCCAAAGAACAAAACCATGTTGATAATCGGAAATAACATTAACGACGTGACTACACAAACTTTTTAAAAACTATCTTCTTAAAAACCTTACTGAATAAAGGTAAAAATGAAACTGTCCTGTAATTGTTTATATCCTACTTGTTTCCCTTTTTAAAATTGGCACCACACTACTACGTTTAAAAAACGTTGGGAAAATTCAAGATCTAAGAGATTTATTAAAAATATAAGTGGGAGGAAATACTAGTTCCTCTGCACAATGTTTCAGAATAACGCCTGATATGTTATCAAATCCACATGCTTTGTTGACATCAGTAGAAAGTAACAATGTCAATACGTCATCATAAGATGCATAAACATTACTGAGGATGTCATTTTTAACTGGAATTATGTCAGGTAAGTGCGGATCGTCACATTTGCTAAAACCGATTCAAAAACTCATTAAAACCTTCAGCAATTAAAACTGACGAGTCGTACACAGTATCAGAGTGTTTCAGTAACTTTGGAATAGAGCTTGGCTTTGATTTAGTAGCGACAAACCCTCTCGGACGATTCAATCTCACCTATGTACTCGCAATATTTGATGTTTTTGAGTATTTTAAATTCTGTCCGCAGTTTTGAAAATATTTCATAGTCTACTGGATTTCCAAACTTTATAAAAGACGATTTTTTCTTAACAAGACTTTGGCATTTCGATTTTAACTTGATTAAGTGTTTGGATGATTTAACGTTCGTGACAACAATCTACAAAGATACTGTGTTATGAAGCCAGAGGGCTATGTAGTCCTACATGCCTTGTTGCTTGCAAACTTACATAGGACGTCTATGTGATCAGATGGTCAAATATGCCTGGAAAGACTTGTCAGTCTCTCCGACTTAGCTTTGAGGCTTAGTTAATAATCCAAACGAAACCTGCGTATCCTGACTCATATCATATTATTTTTGTAGAATTGATAACAATTAAGTCTTAATTGTACAGAAGACATTACAAGAAAGAGTTTAAAGAAGAACTTAAAGAATTACGGCCACTCTTTCTTACAGTGAAACGATTTCTTTACTGTACCTAGAAATCTCCAAACAATATTTCTGAAGATTTCCACGAAATGTCATAAGGAATCTTCTGGCCCAAAACAATACCTGAGCTAAACATTACTTCAGCCACCGTGTCACAGGCATTTAAAAAACATTGAACATCGCGCATTTCAAGATATCAAGGTAAACTAATTTACAACTTTGAAGAATACTTGTTTTTACCAAACTACTACTACTACTACTACCAAATTTTAAAGCCTGTTACAGTTCTCCGTTATCATCGAGAGAAGGTGTTACCTGTGGCGGATCATACATGGCGCGTCTCCACTGAGAGGGTTTTGTTCAAAATGGGGTTCAGTGCAAGCTCTAATTGCGTTTTTTGTGGCAAGCCTGACGATCTTCTTCATACTTTTTACGAATGTAATTATAATAAAGATCTTATCTTAGCATTGCAAACATTATCAAAACTTCTGCTGAATGATAACAGTATTTCCATTCCCATTCACTGGTTAATTTTAAACCCGCCCAACAAATCGGGAAAATTTATCTCGAAACAAGCAAATCGTCTCTTTGTCTTTATCAATGCTCTCGCGAAAACGTCGATTTACCTTTGTCGTAGAAATAAAAGAATTATGAATAGTCTCCCTACTGACCCTCTACAAATTTTTAGAACTCGTCTTAAATCGCGGATTCAAATAGAATTTTTGCATCACAAACTTAATAATCAGCTTGCCATTTTCAAGAACACTTGGACGACTAATGACGCCCTTTGTAGAGTTAATGATAATGGAGTCCTTGTCATTAATGATTTAATTTAACCTTGGTTTCTTTCATGTTCCTGTCTTTTTCCTGCACACATATATACTGACAGTTCCTTGTTTCCTGGTCGTTGTCGACTTTTAATCCTGGGCACCGTACTCCTTACGGGATCTTCGGATCGGTTAAAAGTCTGATGGAGGGTCATACATACACTTAACAACATAAGTTCTGTTCTCTCAAGTAGGTAATGTTGAACTGTAACCCGAAACTAGACCCTCGCTTATCATCAATATCTGTCCACGTAGCTGTACCTAAAGTATCTTTCGTCATCGGGATTTCGTCTTTTGTTCTCACTGGTTTTGAATTTTTTCTGTACTTATATTGTAAATATTTGTAAATTCATTGTATTTCACATGCTCTCCTTTTCCGTTTTCTCCTTTTTTGGAAACCAGTCCGTTTTCTGAATTTAGTCCTTGTACAATTTTATGTATATAGTGAATAAACGATGGTTTGAAAACTACTACTACTACTACTACTACTACTACTACTACTACTACTACTACTACTTATACTGCTTCTAGTACTACAGCTAACATTATTAATTCTAAAAGAGTAATGAAGTACTCACTAGGTGTGGGAACGTGTTCGCCATGACTGCCTCCGAATTGGCGTCTTTGAGAAGTGAAAGGACGTTGAGTAATTTGACCCGAAATCCTCACAGGTTTGGTGAATGTGTTATATTCAGATGATATTTGCTCATCGTCTGGTAAATTAAGAAAATAGTGAACAATATGCACGTGTTATAAGATACTACATTACTACTACTACTCTTACTACTACTTATTACTGCTACTCTACGTTGTCTATATTTTAAAAATCACCGAATACGTAGTAATTCACGCTTTGCCTCATTAGTAACATTTTTCATATATGCCATTACTAACAAAAAATTAGACTACTGAATTTAATTCCTGTAAATTGAATTCTTCAGAACTGCATCGTTACTGAGAATTTTTGTTGAATGCTTAATGGGACCAACTCATCTGGACTTTGCACATCCAGAAACATATTTTGCTCATGTGGCATATCTTCTATCACAGTTGATATCATGTGTTTATCAAACTGCAATATTCGGATGACACTTTCCATTGCTGTCAAATAACTTGATGACCCTGATATATTTCGTTACTAGACTATCTAGTTGTTGAAATCAAGGAACAAGTTGTAGATAGTGTTATATTCGTATAATTGTCCATGGTAAGTATTTGTGTTTTGTATTTACATAAGTAACACATTGTGTTCTTGTGCATTTATGGTGTTACGTCACTAAAAGAAAATAATGATCAGTAGTAAGTACAATTCGGCTTTCAAAAAAGATGTATTGAACTACCCCTGCGGTAGGATGCGTTCACAAACAATGATTAGGGGATGGGCTGGAGGTATCGCGATCGAAACCTCTTTTTTTTCAGAGCCCCTTAAATTCCCTGAAAAAAATTCAAATACCCGTCTTTATGAGCAAACATTTTTTCAAGTCCCCTAATCTATCACATAGGGAATGTACGCGCAGCAAAAATAAACATACTGAGCAGTTCTGTCCAACGATGTCCTACGCTACGATTTTTTTGCTCATATCTTCTGTAGAGCCATCCTGATCCTGACCACAGTTTGTCTGACTGGTTGTTTCCTTCTGATTTTCTGACACGGTGATAGGTACAAAATATTATGCTATAATTTCACGATAGTTATACAACATAGCTTGCATTTTGTTCACAGTAGAACTGAGTTTTACATGTAAGATAACTTTCTCGTAAACTGTAAATTCTGGCTTCTGGCAGCTCAAACGTCGCAATAATACATTTTTTGTTATGATATGGAGTGACTTGCACACATATGCAATATGCAGTGACAGTCGATATATTCATAGTAAGAGTCTACTACATTCAAGCATAGTGATGTTGACAACTACATGCATGCCAGTGCACGATTTCAAAGTAGCCAGGAGGAAATTCTAATGGTTTTTTAGTGGAAATATAGGTATTAAACGACGGTGAAACAAACAACATTAGTTATCGTGACCTTGCTAAAGTGCAATCTCGGATCATGTATGATCTGATGATCATGCCAAATTACCATGTCGGATTATGCCGTGATTCTGATGTGCGCGTACTTCTAATAGTAAATCGGTCAACATAAGCACACACTGTCTTTAGCGATCGAAGTCAACAATGATGTCAAAATCAATGTACAACTGTCGAAATTACCCAAAATAAGCAACAGAAAACTAAAAGTTATCGCTGTGTCGAAAGGACAGTACATCAACATAAAACGACGCTAGTTTGTTATGACATGGAGGAAGAAGGACAGAGCGTTCCCTCGCGCTCACCCAGCTATTAGTACGGGCCGCCGGTGGGATTGCCTCGCTAAAGCAATGAATTCGCCGGTACTGGGGAGTACCGGGTACGGAGGCCATCATTCTTCAGTCTATCGAAGGAGCGTTTCGTGCAAAAAAATACATGACAGCAACAAAAGTACCATCACTGTGAACTTCATATTTACAAAACATCATCAAATACACGCTAAAAACTTTAAAACGTCACAATTCGCAGCAGACGCGAGAAACAAGATGGCGTCGTTGATTTTTCAAAGTCCTTGCAAAACAACGCTAACTTGTTACATGCGCATGCGCATATTAAGGGGAGACCCATTTGATTTCGGGGGTACGCAGGAAGTGGGTATGGGAACTTTTTTTGGTCAGAGAGACAGCATTTTTTTATTTCTACTGTCAGACCTGCATCAATTTTTTTTTCAAATGGAGTAGCAGTGCAATTTTTCAAATTTAAGCCAGTGTTTCACATATCACAGGATGGTTTTATGTATTCATTTTACATTCCAACAAATGAAAACAAAATGGAAAGTCTAGTATATATACAACTTTAAATTGTAGAACACTTTTTTGGCAAATCAACTGTGATCAGTACTATACCTGCTTTTCTTTATAACAGTCAATTCCTTTTTAAGTTCTCGGGGGAGATGTTATCTTTTGTGGTCAGAGAAACAAGGCTCACACATTGTATTTCATTATATTTGTTGTTCCTCAATTTTTCAATGTCAACTTGTAATCTTTCTAACATATTTATATTGAGAGAATAATGCATTGGTTTTAACACTAGTTTATTGACTCCTGTCTTGTTTTTTTAAATTTTCACAATTTACAGAAGTCAAATAGTCCCATCTAGATATTGCCTATGCCATTGAGATATTGCAACGGAAATCCTGAAATATGATTTCTTAGGTCAGAAAAGGGAAGGAAAACATCGAGTGCACTGAGGTGTAAAGTAGTGAATGCTTGTATCATAAGTGCTGGAAAAAAAACACATAAAAATTGCTTGTGGTAAAAACATTTGCGCTGCCTATGGCAGCATGCCAGCAAAGAATACATGAGAATGAAGTTTCCAAAATTTTGCTCATTTCAACTGCATTGTGACAGTTCCTTTTTTATTACTGTCTGTTAATATGAGAATTTTTTTTCTCAAGCCAATACAGGCTTAATTTTTTTCTTTTATTTCACCTGGTGACAATTTTTTTTTTCAAAATCCTCCATACCCCCCTCCCAGAAATCAAGTGGTTCGCCCCTAAATGAGCCCCTGACCTATACGGGCCATTGGATTACTTCCTCAGCAGAACTGATATGCCTTCCGGTACCGGTGTTTATCGCCTACGGAGGCCATCATTCTTCAGTCGATCAAAGGCGCATTTCGTACCAAAAATTACACGACAGCCGCAAAAGTGCATCACTGTCAACTTCATATCTATAGAACATACTGAAATACACAGTGAAACGTTTACAAGGTAAAAAATATGCACAGACCGAGAAACAAGATGGCGTCCGTTTCGATTCTTCAAGTCAGATTTTGTCCTACAGTTTTGCGCATGCGAAGACGGTAGCTTTAGCGAAAGCGAATCAAAATCAAGTAAATATAAAATAAAAATGGATAAAAATATTGTTTAAAAATAATACAAGACATGTATCACCAAATTTTGAACATTTCTGACGGCATTCCAACTATACGAACACCCATGCCAAATATCACAATAATCAAATCAGTGGTTTTGAGGAAAAATTGAAAATAGTGGTTTTCACAAAAAAGCTAAAAAAGTGACTTTAAAATGATTCAATCAAAAAAAGAAAAAAGACCGTTTGAGATACATGCCCAAGTGACCACTAGACCAAATTTCAGAAAAAGTTACTGAAGCGTTTCTGAGATACCTGCGTCCACAGCATACGGCCCACTGTATGCGACAACAGAGGCCGCGTCATCACATTAGTACTTTGGGCCAAAGGCCCAAAGGACTAAAAACTGAACATGGTGATCTAGTGAACAAAGCTTTTACAGATATATACGACCTTTTACAACAGGTTCATTAATAGTAGTATTCTTCACAGAATGTTTAATATTCAGTAAACAGACCAGAAAATTTTAGCATTTACTCAACACAACAGCTTGACATGCTAATGTGACCCCTGAACGGCAGGAATGACGTGTTAGCTTCCAGATTTTGAGTTGAACAAAATTACAAACTTAGTTATCAAGAATTGAAATTGACTGCTGATGACTCGAATGTATTGACATTTATCTGACACTACTGGACGCATGAAATAATTATGAAAAGAATTACTGCATAATTTTTGACTGTTATGAAGTTGTGTAAAACAATTGTACCTTTGACCTGTCTCATCTTTAAAGTGATAAAAATAACGAGCAAGGAGATGTTACGCAACATTTGCAGACCTCAGGATAATCACTAACAAAAAACACAAGAACAAAGACAGACATCGTATATTCTGACAGCAGTTCAATTGAGCACACGACGCGGAGTGGCAGACAGACTACTGAAAAGACTTGACGTGTATACGTCTTGTGCCAGAGTAAATATCTCTGACGAGGATTAATTGTATTATGTTTTCAAATATTCCTGTCTATAAACGCAATTTATAACAATACGTGAGCTAAAAATGAACAATACTGGAAGGTTGAATATTCCATCAAATAAAACTCTTAATCTCTAATATTTTGAGCGTAATAATGGAAAATTTGCTGAAAAATAAAAAAAAATTATTTATTAATACATGTTTTTCTTTAAATTAGAATCTTTTCTGTTTAACGTGTTACTTTTGTATCATTGTAAGATGAGAATGTGAATACTTAATTCACTGCATGAACTTGAAATGAATTGCTTTATATATTGACTTTGAGTGTTTTTCATGAAAAACTGTGACTTTTGTTTTACGTATGTAGAAAAGCAAGCATTGTGAACACATCTTTTTCTTTAATATTTGATTATTCTTATATTCCAAAATTCAAAACTCTATAATGCAAACGTATAACATTTGCTACAATATTTCTGATCATACACCCTTTAAGCAAACAATATTACAAAAATTAAAGTTTCATCTTTTTTGGCATTTTTAGCTTACACGTGAGCTAATGTCATAGCGATGTCTATCTGTGTGTCCTTATGAGTGTTTGAGTGTGTGTGTGGTGTGTTGTTTCTGTCTGTCTGTCTGTCAGTTTACTTGATAAATCAAAAACGCCTGAACAGATTAAAGCTAGATTTGGTGGAGAGGTAATATTTGCTAATTTCTAGAATTGATGAGATTTTGGTTAGTGTGGTATATTAATGAAGTTATGCAATATCGTTTTTTATATAATGGTTTCCCTATGGAGACAGTAATGACAGTGTCGACATATATGAATGAATGAATGAATGAATGAATGAATGAATGAATGAATGAATGAATGAATAAATGAATGAATGAATGAATTCACCAGATGCTTCATAGTATGTACAATAATGAAAATGAAAAGAAACTGTGTCTTACTGCAGGTTGTAAAGTCAAAAAAAGGAAAGAACATTGCAGTATTGTATAATCTGGTGGGGACCCTGAAAATAGTCCAATAGGACTAGTCGAGTTCATGGCCCCTGAGTATACCAATAATTATTCGGTACAAGCTTAAGTGTGATGGAGGACAGACACAAACACAGATTCAAATGAAGATTCAGTACGTGATGTTTCAATGAGGACTTGAAAACTTTTCTACTTGACAATTGTTGAGATACTAAGGCAGGGAATTCCAGTGTTTCACAGCTTCATACGTAATGTTATGTTGTGAAGTTGTCAAATTTGAGCCTGGAATACGAAAATTTTCAACTTGTGTTAAAAGTGTTTGATACAAGTGCTTTGGAATCTCAAAATAGTGTGCAACTGCATAAGGAAGATTTTTATTTTTCAAATCATAAACAAACATATAAGTTGATTATTTAGTCAGTTTGTAGATATCTAAAATATTCAACTTGTAAAGCAGAGGTTCGGAATGAGCAATAAATTGAGAAAAGATAATTGAGAGAACAATCCGTTTCTGAAAGCGAAAAATTGGCTCCAAATTTCTGGAAAAAGTGTGTCTCCAGATTTCCAGTATATTATATGAGGTAGGATTAAAGCATTATATAGTTGAATGAGAATGGATTATGGAACATAGTCGTTTATTATACCAATTTCGGGTGTAATTTCTTCAATGACCTTTCGTATATGATATTTTCATGACAAAGAATCTATCGTAACCCCTAAATAGCTGGCACAAGAAATAGTTTTATGGTATCATTCCAAATTGACAGATTTCCGTCAAATACGGTGTTTCGCTGAGTTGTCTTTAGAATCATATTATTGGTTTTGTCAAAGTTGACTTTGAGGTTGTTCGTTCGGCATACGTAAACTGATAATTTCATGAAATTTGGTGTTAATTTGAGTTAGATTTACATTCTGGGTTCGTTAAGATTTAAAAATGTTGGTATCATCTGCAAAAAGTGTACAATTAAAATAGTCAGTTGAATTACACATATCATTAATATATACACTGGACAAAGTGATGATATACGTTCAGTATATTTACGTATATTTACGTATATGGAACACAATATTTATTGCAAACGTAACGTATATCTTTGTATATGGAACATTCCAATATGTTGATATGCGTAGTGCATATCTATGCAGGTCATGAGTATACGTAATGCAGATCTTCACACACCAAGCATACACTGTAGTTTTGCATTTTGTTAGTATACGTACGTGTATACTTAACGTATTTGACACATGTACAGAATCAGTATATGTGTATATATTGTTGTATATCAAGCATTTTGCCCAGTGATATACCAATAATAAAGTGGGACCAAGAATGGAACCCTGCGGTACACCACATTTGATTTGCCTATAACAAGAAGATTTACTATTGGCGATTACAAATTGATTACGATTGTTAAATAACCGCACTCCATAATGATGCAGTTTGTGAAGAAGGATATCATGATCTACAGTGTCAAAGGCTTTTTTCAAATCAACAAATATACATAATATAACATAATCAAGGTCCATGTGTCACCTTTCACTGCATAAAAAGCCAAATAATACTTACAGGATAAGCATGAATTATTGCCTGTATTTTAACTGAAGAGTGCATATACAGATGAATACAGTCAATAATTCATTGCGTGTATTCAGCAAGCCTTTATTCATGTGGATTCATGTGAATTCACGTGTATTATTCTATAATACAGACAACTTATTAGTGTGCATTTATCTGTTTTAATCTGTTTTATTGCGTTTGATGCAGTGATTAGGATTGTACTTTTTGCGAAATCCATACTGTGTATAAATTAAAATATTGTACTTGTCAAGAAAAGAAACAGGCTGTTTTTTGATAACTGCTTCAAAAAATTTACTAAAGACTGGCAAGATTAAAATTGGCCTGTAATTTCCACCATCAAATGGACAACCTTTTTTTAGAAAGAGGAGTAATTTTTGCAACTTTTAGACTATCAGGAAAAACACCATTTAAAATCGAAAGATTGATAATTTGTGAAGGAGGGCCAGCGATATACTCAGCTGCATGAATAGTCAAAAGAGGATGAGTAAAATGATAACCAGGTGTTTTTTAAGAAATCCAGGGAAAAAATAATGCACAAACTTTCATGAAACTTTTCACAGATGACAATCTTAGAACATTATGATGATACTGTGATCGACATGTCAATTATCTGCTCAGTTGGATATTTAATGAACTTATGTAGCATGACATATCTCTGAAATTATTCCACCAAGTTGGATGATAAATGCAACAAATATTGATCTGATGTATATCTAATTGTACTGAGAAGCATTGGGCAGTGTCAAGTTAATAATAGCTCATTTGCATATTTTATGAAGTTTTGTAATTATTCACATAACTGCAATACCTGAATCAAATTTGATTAAATCTGCTACGGATACTGATCCTAAAGATATCTAACTGTGGTGTAAAGTATTTAGTTGTGTGAAGTCAACTAAGGGTTAATTGGCATATTTAATAAACTTTGTAATTAAGTATCTAACTCTGAAATTTCGCCACCAAATATAGTGAAACCTGCTACACATATTGATCTGATAAATATCTAATTGTGCTATGAAACATTAAACTGTGTCAAGTTTATTAAGCGTTCATTTTGCACATTTAAAGAACTTTGTAATTAGTGATATTACTCTATAATTACAGTATTACATTAAATGAAGCGCCTACATATGTTGATGTGATAGATATCTAATTGTACTGAGAAGCATTGAGCACTGTCAAGTTAATAAACAGTTCATTTGCACATTAAATAAAGTTTTGTAATTAGTGATTTAACTCTGACAGTACTGTGCGAAAGTTGATGAAACTTGCTATATAAAGTGATATAACAGATATCTGATTGTTCTGTGAAGCGTACTACTATTAATGAACCTGTTGTATTGATAACTTTCAAGTCTCCCAGTCTTTCATGTGTTGCTCTCTGGCTGATCCTGTGTACAAGTATGTATCACCGTCATGAGCATCAAATGACCAATACTCTTCTTCAACTACATCAGAGTCAAACCTATCTCAGTCACTGTCACTGCCGGTATGCAGTGAGATCGACACTGCTTGCAGGCAGTAGCAGGGCAGTTATTTTTTAATACTGCGTTCTTGTTCTACTCAGTACGGCATGTTTAACTATTTAGCATGCAAACACATCCTGTGTAAGTGTACTATGCATTTGTATTATTGACAAACGAATTTCACTTTTGACTCTAATGATCACCAATAGTGTTACATTTACAGGTTTCGTTGGAAAACTAAATAACGTGTGTTATTATTAGCATACTGTAGGGAGACAGCAAGAAACTGTATTTTATATGTAGCATAGAAATATTGAAAAAAGTATCAACAGTCTCAGTTTCTGTACTGTTTCATTGTCTACTTTTTTATGAAAAATGGCATTTATATTCACCCTAGTGAATATTTACAGTTGATTGAACATGGTAGAAATGCAAGATTCAAACTACATGGAAATGTATCTATTCCGAAAATGCTCACAGCTGCAGGTGAATTTTCTATTCATTATGTAGGTGCAAAGCTATGGAATAAGTTACCAATACATTTGAAAACCCTTACATCGAAATATCGCTTCAGGAAAGGTCTGAGACAATAACTTGTTGATGAAATGTAATAAATTCACCATAATACCTTGGCAATTTTTTGAAAACTTGATTACGCTGCTCATGTATCCTTTCTTTTCTTTGTGTGTGCTATAAATCTATTATGTAAAGAAACTGTTCGCCATCAGTATGGTATTACATGCAAACTAATTTTTGAGATGGAGCCACACTTGACTAGCGAAAGCTATTTTTGGACTCCAAAATTGCCATTTCAGTATTGTGCTGTGCATTTTGGATAAAAATTATAAGTAATTTAATATTATATAGTTTTCTTTGCTTCAAAAATATATGCAACATATGGAAAAGTCTAAATCAATTATCAAATATAGATAAATGCAAAGATATTGTTAGTTTATATTTGAAAAAAAAGTGCATAGTTCTCTCATAGACTACCAGTGGATCAACATTTTAGTGAAATTCAATTAACTATGGCCTTATTACCACTCTAGTCCAATCAAAAACATTAATATCAATAATCAAGTGTACATAAATGCACAGATTCATCTAGTTGCGAATTGGAAACAATTATTCTTAGTTTCATCATAGACTACCATGTAGAGTGACTCAACATTTTAGTCTTATTTCAAAATCAAATTTCTTGCACAACCTTGGACTTGAAACCACTCTAATAAACATTAATACCAATAATCAAGTGTACATAAATACGCAGATTTACGTAGTTTTGAATCGGAAAATACTCCAAAATTAATTTGTTGTACACAAATGTACATGTTACTTTCCACTTCAGGCTACTTTAAAGTACATTTATTATATTATAAAACATACATAATATACGGATATAGTATGTTTTGTTTCTGTTTTGTTTGGGAAAATTGTCAATAATTTGCCTGATAGACTCAATGTATTATGGTTTGATATTTTGGATGAAGCACTGGTCAGCCACATTGTGCCTTCTTATTGTTGCACAAAATATGGTGACCCTCCCTAAAATTTATAAAATACCATATCTCTTCAAAAATGCTTGCCTGATAAATCGCGACTGTCCACCCAAAAACAGCAGCCCACCCCTCAGTAATTTGTCCCTAACTTACACAAACATTTAAACCTATTTTTAATTGGCTGGTACTGTTTCAGGTATTCCTGGGGAAAATACAGCAGTGGATGGAGGAGGGTCCAGTTTTAGAATTTCGGACGTGGGGGCGTCACAGACAGGAGGATGGGGAAGGTTCACATTTTACGGTACGGGTGTGCGTGGAATTCCCAACAGCCCACCCCTGTGACTACTTGAGGTTCCCTTAAAGGTATACTGTCACCTGTTCCAATTTTGCCACAGTTATCATGGAAAGAGAAAATCTAACCAATCACAGATTTTAAGCGGCTGGCCGCTTTTTAAAAACATCGCCCTCACATGGGCATTGTGTATACCAAGGAAGGCCCCTTGGACAAAATATGGACATATTTAGATTACAGGTGACTGTATACCTTTAACGCAAATTTCAATTTCGTTTTACGCGTGACATCGAACGATGGATGTAATGTTTACTCAAAGTAGTGAATAGAACAATTTATTATAGAAATAACGGACGACGCGCCGACCATTAATGTCTATTTGTTGGCAAGGGCGAGAGAAAAGCCAAAAATTAATGCCTAGCCCGTTAATTTTGGCTTTCCTCGAGCCCGCACCCATAAATACAGTAAATGGTCAGCGTTGAGTCTGTTTTTTCCATTATATTATCAACGAACCCCCCAAAACAGTAAAAATTTACGAAAATTTTTCGTGCGAACGACAATAGGGCCCTAGAACTTGTCAGTAAGTAGTGCATGCTGCAAACGTTTTGCAAATCCGGATATTTTTGTGAAAAAAGTGTCCAAAATTGGCCCACAAGTGCTCCTTTTCATTTAATAGTTGATAATGATCAATGTATAAATCAATATTTTCGTTTTACCTTCAAAGCTATTATGTTTATGATATTATCCATATTCATGGGCATGTAAACAGGCCATTACTGTGTATTTCCGGGTAGTCAGGTGGTTCAACTCGACCTATTAAAATGCGATGGACAGGGAATGGTAATATAATGTGAAATATGATATTTCATGGTATTAATTAAAACTTTGTGTAGAAGTGATTGTCTATAAAGTTTAAAAAATATTTTTGAAAAGGTCAATTATTACGTGTCAATTATGATGTTATTAACATTAGGATCACTGTTTTTATTCATGGAAGTTGTATTATTCTCGCAGCATTTGTTTGAACAACACTTGATTGCACTCAGAACCTGTAATTTCTGTCATTGGGCCCTTAAGTCTTAGAAATAAATGCCACATTTTATTCATATCTATAGCACTGCACCTCGGGTTAAAGTTCAATTGGTTGCATATTTTTGTATTTTGCCTTCCACACAAAATAATGCAGTCTTTTGAGGCATGATTGATGATCACTCCTAACATCGGGCAGTTAACTAGGCAAGTCTCTGATACAGTGGCCGCTGATGTATTGGTATACACTGTCAAAGTTGATGAAACTGTGTCTTGACAACATTCTACTCACTTCCAGTAAGAATTCCACAAGTGCCCTGGTTAATGGTGGTCCTGTCTGTCACGCATTTATTTGACCCGATCAAACACAATTTGGTGGATAGCCCTAAACTAAACAAGTATCACTACAAGGTGCCATTGAGAAGTTTCTATCATGTGTGTCATATTTCTTCACTTCCAGGTATTGTCATTCAAAATTTGATATCAGTTATTTTCCTCATAAATTAGGCTAATGACTTACACTTTCTACACGTTTCTTCCCATTTTCTTGGTTTCTGGTTATCTTTTTATTAAATTATCTATTAATATATATTGAAGGGTCAACAGGCTAAAAGACCCAATAACAGACTCCGACAAAAGAAACAATGGAATAGCACCAGACAAGCAAAAAATAACAAAGGATTTGAATTACAATGCTTACAGTATCAAAACAAACAATATTCCCTAAGAAAGAATTATCTTGAAACAAGTGTTTTAAGAGCAGTATGAGGTAAAAATGATATCTACAAATATGTCATAATACAGTTGAATAGTCCTAGGGATAAAAGCAAATTTCCTTATATTTAACCTGTAACGTGGAACTTGAAATAAGATTGGAGTCCTACGGCGTCTTAGTGTCGCATATAAATTGGCAATCGGGATAAAAAATAGGGACAAGAACATCTCCCCGAAATAATTACATTTAAAAAGTTCAGATCTAAAATGTTCCGCCGTAGCAAGAGAGAAGAGTAATTTAAATGCATGCAGGACTCTTTGTAATAACCATTATAGTACCCAATAAACATCAAACACATTTATTTTCTTAATCATGATAATAATAGTGTCATTCAACTTACATGAGTGAAGCCTAGCCGTTGATCTATCAATCTCAATTGGGAATTTTGATGTTCCTGTCCAAGATTTAGCATTCTCTCGATCAGATGTACTGGCTATATGAGAAACTTCCACTCCACTCCCGTATTCCTCAGGCATATTGTGACCACTGAGAGTACTTGCAGCTTTTTGGTAAAATGATTTCATACATTAAAAATAACTTAATGTGATTTGCAAAGCAACAAAAATGACTGCATAATATAACACGGAAATACATGTAAAACGACATATAAAATATACGTATATAGTATGTTTTGTTTAGGAAAAGTGTCAATAAAATGCCTGATAGACTCCATGTATTATGATATGAGACTTCTGATTGAAGCACGGTATCAGCCACATTTTGCCTTCTTATCGTTGCACAAAATATGGTGACCTCCCTAAAAATGTAGGAAATACCATATCTCTTAAAAAATGCTTGCCTGATAATTTGCAACTGTCCCTCCCAAAAGAGCAGCCAACCCATCAGTAACGTGTCCCCTTACTTACATAACATTTCAACCTATTGTTATTTAATTGGCTGGTACTGTTTCAGTTATTCCTGGGGAGAATACAGCAGTGGATGGAGGAGGGTCTAGTTTTAGACTTTCGGACGTAATTACTTAAGGCTCCCTTAACGCAAATTTAAATTTAGCGCGTGTTTTACGCGTGAGATCGATCAATGGACCAAATCTGGGTCTACCATAGCCACCAAGAGCTTAAAAGCATCACGAGCGGCATTATGGAAACTACGCACCGGCTCATTCCAGCCGGGGACTACATAGAAACCCTGTTCGGAGGCCGAGGGCTTTGAATGGCTGGGGAATGCTATAACAGGAATCAGATTTGACCTAAGAAAAGCATTTGATTCCTATAGTTTTGAAGAGTTGCTTTTTTGGGGGGAAATGCTTAATATTTTTTGCAGGGAAACAATCTTCGTATTTCTGCCTTCGAAAAGCTGGGTATGAAAGAATGACGCGTAATCAGGGTCGAAATTCAAACTCAAGATTTGTTATTTATACCCAACACGTTTTGAAGTAATTTGGGATAGTTGAACAGTGAAGAAATGTTGATTTAATCTTCAAATGTTATCTCATCTGCTTTTTTTGTAATACATGCTTGTTTTATGAGTAATTTGCGATGTTGCAACATTCATTTATATGACATCTAACACTTTTGAGAAATTGGCAAAATATTGAAATCCAATTATCCCAAATTAGTTCCAATCGTGTTATAAGTAAAGCTATGACCAAAACAGCTGTGCAGACCTGCCGCTCTTCTAACGCAATCCAAGACAACCAAGAGAAGTCAGTCCAAGCTTTCCAGTTTTAAAATCAAACCAGATCCACTTTCACTTATAAGCGGGTAGACCTGTGGAAGTGTGCTAAAATCTGATACTCTCTACGAGAATTTTGACTTTTCTACATAGCGAAAATGGCGCGTACTCGATATGCACTCATGCAAATAAGGTCTCAATGAATGTCGTTGATTGAAAATTGCATATAATAGAATCCTCTGCTGCTAACTCTAACCCAATAACAATAAAGGACATCAACGTTGCTGAGCGGGCACATGGATATGCGCCAGCTGTTTTAACAGCACTGATGGGCCCCTTAAATGGTCTTCATTGCACGTTTTTACAGCTTTTATAATGTCAAATTTCCGGTGACTGTTATTCAGAAGTGTGATAATATTTGAGGGCCAACAATCCAATTGCAGCAAGTTTATTCCCGCACTTGACAAATGAGCTTCTTGCACAGCTCAATACACTGGCTCCGCAAGATTTTACATCGCTTTGCCTCTCCCATTTTATCAGATTTTGTAGTCCATATATCACTCGGCATTTTACTATATCATCTTGTATTTTAAATATTCTTTTTCATGTCGTTGATTGAAAATTGCATATAATAGAACCCTCTGCTGCTAACTCTAACCCAATAACAATAAAGGACATCAACGTTGCTGAGCGGGCACATGGATATGCGCCAGCTGTTTTAACACCACTGATGGGCCCCTTAAATGGTCTTCATTGCACGTTTTTACAGCTTTTATAATGTCAAATTTCCGGTGACTGTTATTCAGAAGTGTGATAATATTTGAGGGCCAACAATCCAATTGCAGCAAGTTTATTCCCGCACTTGACAAATGAGCTTCTTGCACAGCTCAATACACTGGCTCCGCAAGATTTTACATCGCTTTGCCTCTCCCATTTTATCAGATTTTGTAGTCCATATATCACTCGGTATTTTACTATCATCTTGTATTTTAAATATTCTTTTTCATGTCGTTGATTGAAAATTGCATATAATAGAACCCTCTGCTGCTAACTCTAGCCCAATAACAATAAAGGACATCAACGTTGCTGAGCGGGCACATGGATATGCGCCAGCTGTTTTAACACCACTGATGGGCCCCTTAAATGGTCTTCATTGCACGTTTTTACTGCTTTTATAATGTCAAATTTCCGGTGACTGTTATTCAGTAGTGTGATAATATTTGAGGGCCAACAATCCAATGGCGGCATGTTTATATTCCCGCACATTACAAGTGAGCTTCTTGCACAGCTCAATACACTGGCTCTTCAAGATTTTACATCGCTTTGCCTCTCACATTTTACCAGATTTTGTAGTCCATATATCACTCGGTATTTTACTATCATCTTGTATTTTAAATATTCTTTTTCATTTTTGTTGAATACTTGTACTTTTGCTGGATTTGCCTGGTAAAAAGTGAGTTTAAGTCTTTCTTGTGTATTTTTAAAATAGTACTTTTCATCATATAATTCAACTGATGTACTGTATTTCTATTTGCTTCAGGTTGCTTAAGTCATAATAAGGTTGGATTACTTCAGCGAAACGCCGGCAATGAAATAGAGCTTGAGATTTTCCTGAGGTGTCGCTTATCGACTAATACTCTCTCTCTCTATCGATATTTGCGTGTTGACCGTTGCTGCACTGTCTTGCCAAACAAGGGCTGTGCTCCCCGCTACAGAACTACAAGCCTAACAATTAAAAATGTAAACATTATTGTACTTTTGATTTTAAATAGCCAATTCTACTCAAAGTAGTGAATAGGCCAATTTATTGTGAAATATGATATTTCATGGTATTAATTAAGACTTTGTGTAAAAGTGATTGTCTGTAAAGTTTCAAAAATATTTTTGAAAAGGTCAAACTCAAACTACGTATCGATTGTGATGTCATTAACATTAGGATCACTGTATTTGTATTCTTGGAAGTTATAGAGGACAATTCTGTTTTATTTTTGCAGCATTTGTTTGAAGCAAGAATTCCACAAGTGACCTGGTTAATGGTGGTCCTGTCTGTCATGCATTTATTTGACCCGATCAAACACAATTTGGTGGATAGCCCTAAATTACACAAGTATCACTACAAGGTACCATCGAGAAGTTTCTATCATGTGTGTCATATTTCTTCACTTCCAGGTATTGTCATTCAAAATTTGATATCAGTTATTTTCCTCATAAATTAGGCTAATGACTAACACTTTCTACACGTTTCTTCCCTTTTTCTTGGTTTCTGATTATCTTTTTATTTAATTATCTATTAATATATATTGAAGGGTCAACGGGCTAAAAGACCCAATAACAGACTCCGACAAAAGAAACAGTGGAATAGCACCAGACAAGCAAAAAATAACAAAGAATTTGAAATACAATGCTTACAGTATCAAAACAAACAATATTCCCTAACAATAAAATTATCAGGACACAAGTGTTTTAAGAGCAGTATGAGGTAAAAATGATATCTACAAATATGTCATAATAAAGTTGAATAGTCCTAAGGATAAAAGCAAATTTCCTTATATTTAACCTGTAACGTGGAACTTGAAATAAGGATGGAGTCCTACGGCGTCTTAGTGTCGCATATAAATTGGCAATCGGGATGAAAAATAGGCACAAGAACATCTCCCCGAAATAATTACATTTAAAAGGGTCAGATCTAAAATGTTCCGCCGTAGCAAGAGAGAAGGGTAATTTAAATGCATGCAGGACTCTTTGTAATAACCATTATAATACCCAATAAAATTCAAACACATATATTTTCATAATCATAATAATAATAGTGTCATGCAACTTACATGAGTGAAGCCTAGCCGTAGATCTATCATTCTCAATTGGGAATTTTGATGTTCCTGTCCAATGTTTAACATTCTCTCGATCAGATGTACTGGCTATATGAGAAACTTCCACTCCACTCCTGTATTCCTCAGGCATATTTTGACCACTGAGAGTACTTGCAGCTTTTTGGTAAACAATAAACAAATTATTTCATACATTAAAGATAAATTAATGTGATTTACAAAGCAACAAAAATGACTGCATAATATAACATGGAAATACATGTAAAACGACATATAAAATATACATATATAGTATGTTTTGTTTAGGAAAATTGTCAATAGTTTTCCTGATAGACTCCATGTTTTATGATTTGATACTTCTGAATGAAGCACGGTATCAACCACATGTTGCCTTCTTATCGTTGCAACAAATATGGTGACCTCCCTAAAATGTAGGAAATACCATACCTCTTAAAAAATGCTTGCCTGAAAAATTGCGACTGCCCCTCCAAAAAGAGCAGTCAACCCATCAGTAGCTTGTCCCCTTACTTACATAACATTTCAACCTATTGTTATTTAAATTGGCTGGTACTGTTTCAGTTATTCCTGGGGGAAATGCAGCAGTGTATGGACGAGGGTCCAGTTTTAGACTTTCGGACGGGGGGTCACAGACAGGAGGATGGGGGAGGGTCACTTTTACGGTAGTGGTGTGCGTGGAATTCCCCCGCTCTACCTCCTGTACTTCATTAAGGTTCCCTAACGCAAATTTAAATTTAGCGCGTGTTTTACGCGTGAGATCGATCAATGGACCAAATGTCGGTCTACCATAGCCACCATGAGTTTAATAGCATCACGAGCGGCATTATAGAAACTACGCACCGGCTCATTCCAGCCGGGGACTACTTAGAAACCCGGTTCGGGGGCCGAGGGATTGGAATGGCTTTGAAATGCTATGACAGGAATCAGATTTGAGCTAAGAAAAACATTTGATTCCTACAGTTTTGAGGAGTTGCTTTTTTGGGGGGAAATGCTTAATATTTTTTGCAGGGAAACGATCTTCGTATTTCTGCCGTTAAAAAGCTGGGTATGAAAGAATGACGAATAATCAGGGTCGAAATTTAAACTCAAGATTTGTTATTTATACTCAACACGCTTTGAAGTAATTTGGGATAGTTGAACAGTGAAGAAATGTTGATTTAATCTTCAAATGTTATCTCATCTGCTTTTCTTTTTGTAATACATACTTGTTTTATGAGTAATTTGCGATGTTGCCACATTCATTTATATG
Source organism: Ptychodera flava (assembly GCF_041260155.1). NCBI lineage: Eukaryota > Metazoa > Hemichordata > Enteropneusta > Ptychoderidae > Ptychodera > Ptychodera flava. Next base: position 38,918,067 of record NC_091943.1, on the reverse strand, counting down.
ACACCTAACACTTTTGAGAAATTTGCAAAATATTAAAATCCAATTTTCCCAAATTATTTCCAATCGTGTTATAAGTAACGCTATGACCAAAACAGCTGTGCAGACCTGCCGCTCTTCTGACGCAATCCAAGACAACCAAGAGAAGTCAGTCCAAGCTTTCCAGTTTTAAAATCAAACCAAATCCACTTTCACTTATAAGCGGGTAGACCTGTGGAAGTGTGCTAAAATCTGATACTCTCTACGAGAATTTTGACTTTTCTACAGAGCGAAAATGGCGCGAACTCGATATGCACTCATGCAAATAAGGTCTCAATGAATGTCGTTGATTGAAAATTGCATATAATAGAATCCTCTGCTGCTAACTCTAACCCAATAACAATAAAGGACATCAACGTTGCTGAGCGGGCACATGGATATGCGCCAGCTGTTTTAACACCACTGATGGGCCCCTTAAATGGTCTTCATTGCACGTTTTTACTGCTTTTATAATGTCAAATTTCCGGTGACTGTTATTCAGTAGTGTGATAATATTTGAGGGCCAACAATCCAATTGCGGCATGTTTATTCCCGCACATTACAAGTGAGCTTCTTGCACAGCTCAATACACTGGCTCTTCAAGATTTTACATCGCTTTGCCTCTCACATTTTACTAGATTTAGTAGTTCATATCACTCGGTATTTTACTATCATCTTGTATTTTAAATATTCTTTTTCATTTTTGTTGAATACTTGTCCTTTTGCTGGATTTGCCTGGTAAAAAGTGAGTTTAAGTCTTTCTTGTGTATTTTTAAAATAGTACTTTGCATCATACAGTTCAACCGATGTACTGTATTTCTATTTGCTTAAGGTTGCCTAAGTCATAATAAGGTTGGAATACTCCAGCAAAACGCCGGCAATGAAATAGAGTTTTTCCTGAGGTGTCGCTTATCGACTAATACTCTCTCTCGATCAACATTTGCGTGTTGACCTTTGCTGCACTGTCTTGCCAAACAAGGGCTGTGCTCCTCGCTATAGAACTACAAGCCCAACAATTAAAATTGTAAACATTATTGTACTTTTAAATTGAAACAGCCGATTCTATTCAAAGTAGTGAATAGGCCAATTTATTGTGAAATATGATATTTCATGGTATTAATTAAGACTTTGTGTAAAAGTGATTGTCTGTAAAGTTTCAAAAATATTTTTGAAAAGGTCAAACTCAAAATGCGTATCATTGTGATGTCATTAACATTAGGATCACTGTATTTGTATTCGTGGAAGTTAAAGAGGACAACTCTGTATTATTTTTGCAGCATTTGTTTGAACAACACTTGATTGCAAACATGTAATTACTATCCTTTGCTCCTTAGGCCTTTGAAATAAATGAAACATTCATTTATAATTATTGCACTACACCTCGGGTTAAGGTCCAATTAGTTGCATATTTTTGTATTTTGCTTTCCCCAAAAAAATCATGCAATCTTTTTAGGAATGATTGATGCTTACTCCTAACATCGGGCAGTTAACTAGGCAAGTCTCTGATACAGTGGCCGCTGATGCAATGATAGACTCCGTCAATGTTGATGAAACTCTGTCATGACACCATACTATTCACTTCCAGCAAGAATTCCACAAGTGACCAGGTTAATGGTGGTCCTGTCTCTCATGCATTTATTTGACCCGATCAAACACAATTTGGTGGATAGCCCTAAATTACACAAGTATCACTACAAGGTACGATTAAGAAGTTTCTATCACGTGTGTCATATTTCTTCACTTCTAAGTATTGTCATTCCAAATTTGATATCAGTTGTTTTCCTCATAAAATATGCTAATGACTTACACTTTCTACACGTTTCTTCCCTTTTTCTTGGTTTCTGGTTATCTTTTTATTTAATTATCTATTAATATATATTGAAGGGTCAACAGGCTAAAAGGCCTAATAACAGACTCTGACAAAATAACATAATTCAAACAAAGAAACAGTGGAATGGCAACAGACAAACAAAAGAATTACAAAGAATTCGAAATACAATGCGTACAGTATGTAAACGACGAATATTTCCTAAGAATAAAATTATCCGGACAGAAATATCTTACGAGCAGTATTCGGTAAAATAATATCTACAAACATGCCATTACACTGTGGAATAGTCCTAAGGATAAAAGCAAATTTCCTTATATTTCACCTGTAACGTGGAACTTGAAATAAGGATGGAGTCCTACGGCATCTAAGTGCCGCATATAAAATGGCAATTTGAACAAAAGACAGGGACAAGAAAATCTCCCAGGAATGTCACGTAAAAAAGTCAGATCTAAAATGTTCCGCTGTACCGAGAGAGAAATGTAATTAAAATGAATGCAGGACTCTTTGTAATTACTATTATAGTACCCAATAAACTTCAAACACATATATTTTCATAATCATAATAATAATGCTATGCAACTTACATGAGTGAAGCCTAGTCGTAGATCTATCAATCTCAATTGGGAATTTTGATGTTCCTGTCCAAGACTGAACATTATCTCGATCAGATGTACTGGCTATACGAGAAACGTCCACACCACTTCCGTATTCCTCAGGCACATTGTGACCACTGAGAGTACTTGTAGCTTTTGGCAAACAATAAACAAATGATTTCATAGATTAAAGATAACTTAATGTGATTTACAAAGCCACAAAAATACATGTACATCGAAATAATACTTAACATTCTGTTTGCGTCGATTAACGTAGTTATATATGACACAGTGTTTGGGATATTAAAGAACATAATAAACGCCAGCTTGTTTCTTCCTTCATGTAAACATACAAATAAATTGTATTGTTCGTTCTTTCGTTCTTGCTTTATTGCTTTCTTTCTTAACGTTCGCTGTCGCACGGCATAAAGTACCCTTTCACCCTAAAAGATGGCATTCTGTGCGTCTGTGAAGAGTAGGTCACTGCTATGCGCTTAGTTTTGGGAGAATTCCTCCCTGTGAAACCACCTACGTTGCAGATTCCGTACAACGAATGATACTGAAACTTAATTGTTGATTGTGATATGTATATATATATATATATACATCGACCCAGTTATCCCTATGATAGGACGTCACACTCTAGGAATACGGTTTACAGGATTTCCGATTAGCCCAACTTCTACGTCAGAAGTAGGGGTATACGGTCGGCACTTTTTTCTACTGAAGCCGTTTGTGGGTACTAGGGAATTTACTGAAAAGTGCGGTTTTATAAAGCGAAGACGTCAAAGACATTAATAGAGATGATTCTGACAGTTTGTCTGGTTTTTTTAACTGGAGAAAACGAAAGCATTTACTTTCGTCTGCTCCCTGCCTGCGCTCGCTACAACTACTGTGCCAGCTCGTCACAAGTCGTGAACAGCAGAGTCATCGCTGAAAATCGACAAACTTATCACCGAACAAGAATACAATAAATATCAAGAATATTATGTATCAAAATCAACAGGGGCCACGTATGACAGCGTTCGAAAATGGTGTCAGGCAGTAACTGTGATCCGCTCGAGGGTCCGCAAAAATACACAAAATAATCATTAAAAAATCTATGATTCCAGTTAGATTCATCGAATCAACTTAATTTGAACAAATCCCCATCTAAATACCTTGAGCCAAGTTGTGGCTATCTGTCAGCAACCGCTGTGCAGGGGGTTCTCGAGTTTAAACTGTTTTCGGACACAGTTTGGTGTTCTCTACCTACCCATCTATCTATCTATCCATCCTTCCACTCTAGTCTACAGACGCACCGGATGCCTAAAGCACAACACACAGTATTCACCGATAATAGATGCATGATTGATTGACTGATTGATTGATTGATTGATTGATTGATTGATTGATTGATCGCTTACCGGCCTGCAGGTTATCTTGGTTAATGGTACTGCTTGAAAGTGTAATTTCATCGTTACTTCGATCTAATTCGGCAGAGGTGTAATCTTCAGTAACTGGTTCACTGGTTCCTTGAATTGATGTATAGAAAAATGTTGAGGCTAGTCTTTGTTTCATTTAATATTTAATCAGAAAATTTATTTCGGGTAAAGAACCTAACCTTTGCATTTGGTAAATGCTGACCTATTCAATGTTACATCGATGCATCACACGGTAAGACTGTCATCTGCGAATAGCTTTACAATCTAACATTAAAATCATAACGATAAATCTATTGCGTCTTATTCATTGTACATTTTAGTACAATGATCAAATCAGCGACTTCGTTTGAACTGTTGAAGAAAAAGAAAACTGTAGTTTTCGAAGATAAAGAAAGAAAGTATTATTTAAATTTCATTGATGTGGAATTTTAGAAAAACGTTGTCTTTCGATGCAATAAAATATTTAAGTATAATAAATTTAATTGAATGATTGAACTTGGCAAGTGACGATTCGGCAATACATTTGTAGACAAAAACATGTTTAGAAAAACACATAAGACAGACTGACAAATTACACATTTACCAAAACAATAATCTTTATTTTGAAGCTTGATGACAGATATAATATATTCACCGAAATATCATGGTAACTATTACCGATTCAGCATGAGCGAAGAACGTACTTAAAGCCTACAGCGCTTGCATTTCAAATCGATCAATTCTTACTTTAAAGATAATGGTAATACTCCTGAAAGCAGTGAATATTCCTATAGCTTAAGATTCCTTCCTTATATCAATAATTAAGGCAGTACGCTACTATTCTATATAGGAGAGCGCCCTTTTTGTCCAGAAGATGTACATGTTCCTTTTAGACTACCTAACCTGGTGAGCGTGAATAACAGGACAAAATGGCATAAAATCATGCTAGCGACCTTATAATATTTCTTTCAGAAGTTTTTTTGAATCAAAACAACCGAAATTATATTTTTGCACTGAAAAATCGACAGTTATTCTTATTTTGAAAGATCAGTAGAGAATAATTAACAATTGTAGCTCTGACATAATATCAGTAAGCTAGAGAGTCAAATCTCAGGTCTAACAAAATTCACCTTTTTTCGTCACTTTTTGCTGTTTAGTAAGAAACTTTGCGTGGTGACTCCAACTTTTTTTGCTTCTAAATCAAAGAACACTCTGTTTGATAGATATTGCTGTACTTTTTAACATTTTGAAAATTATCTTGTGCATTTATATGAAGTTTATATTTTTTAAAAAGACTAATTTTACAGTTACATGATAAATTTAGGGTCTAATATTTAATTTTTTAAGACAAGACATCAACAAATTTTAGTTGATTGTCCTAATTCAGCTGTCCTGGCAATGCAAAAATGTGGTATGCACACTGGGATCTGTTAATCGTTTGCGATAAAATAAAGATTCTGCTGGTAAGTGCAAATTTCGCAAAATGGGAGAATTAGTGGTTTTCTGTCAATTTTAGCATGTGTTTTTTCAAAAACTTTGCATGGGTACCCCATTTTTTTTCATATCTTTGCAATGTACACATAAAGATTATTTCAGAAAAGTCAACTTCAAGAATGTCCCAACATTTTTTGGAGTGGTAGCGTACCTGCTTAAAAGCATTGTCAAGTCTAATAGCATATATCATGCAATTAACATTTACACAGGCCGTCTATGATAAATAGAGCAATATCATCTTACTTTTATGTGCTTAAATGTCCCAACTTCATAAGCTTGTTTTTAAATTAACGTCCTGCCAAAAATGTTCATAATTACGGGTTCCTTGAAAAAACATTGCTTAACCAACAGGCGTTTTCTACTTAAAAAGTGTACTGACAAAATACTTTTGCCCGGGTAGAAGAATGCATACAAAATATCGAAATTTATATTACAGAATTCACCTGCAGATCATCGTAAATATCAAATTGATCTAAGTAATCCCACAGTATTTTATGTTCTGATTTTACAAGGACCTTCGCATGGTTTATGCAGATTTAACCTTTCTGAAGTACGGTCTCCTACTATAGTCAAACACTGCCATGTGAATTGAAGACTTGTATACTTACCATGCACATGTTTCTTTTGACGGAATCCCAGACCAAGAGCACAGGATACCACGTCCTGTGTAACATAAATTGCAATTAGAGTGAGCTCAGATTTTACAACGAAATCTTTTGGATGCATATCTTGCAAGTCCGTGATAGGATTACTCCAAAATGGATTGTTATAAGTTGCAGAAACAAAGTTGTGGTCCATTGTTAACCCAAATAACATTATTTTGTCAATGCTGAAAGCTACTTTCAAAACGCTTCCACTGTTTGGTATTGGATCTCCCCAAGAAGATGTTTCACTCGACCATGTATACAACATATTATCAGTTCCAACTCCTAGCAATGCATCCCTTTTGGAAACCGCCACACCAATCATACAACAGGAAGCTGGCAATGTATGTGTCCATTTACCATTTATTCTATATTTCACCTCGCCTGTTGTGTCTAACGCAACAATATTGCCACTGCTCAAAACTTCCACGTCAATGATTGGCTCTTCATCTTCTAGTCTTATATTTGTTAATGCTCCATTGTCGGGCAATTCAGCCGTGTAGAGCTTATTGTCATGTCGAATAAGAAGGGCATCATCTTCTGTGGAGACGTAAAATAGATATTTCACCGAACAGTTTTCGCCGTTAAATATTACAACGATACATAAAAGTTGAAAAATTTCAAAACGGCGATGTGGATGTTTTATCTATATTATTCCAAGCCAGCTAGTTTATACGTAAACCTTGCATAGCGCCGGGGGGTCACCTGTATGTGACTCAAGGTCGGAAACAAACTATTGGAAAATAGATCACTTCCTTTGCACGTATGTTCAAAAACGTAATGCTCATCAAAATCACAAAAACTCCTCATAATGCCTTTCTAGTCACTTATGTTATGAATTTCTAAATCTCTCTTTATCAATTTTAACCCTGGAAGGAAAACATGCCATTGGTGATTTCAACATATATTTTAGACATTGTTTTCTAAAGCATCACCAAACACAGAAATTTGCCCTTAGACAGTACCATCAACAATCTAGATTTTATTTTGGCTGGACCATGGTACCTCGTTCTACAGTATACGTGTATCTGACAAAATTATAGCAAACGATTTTCATGCTTTTCTTTGACTTTCATGGTTAACATAACTCCTATCCTATCACAGGAGGTGGTCTTGCGCAGTAAGTCCTGCTTCAAAATGATCGGTGATTTATGTCCTCGACAAATGTACCAGCCACGGTATCGGTGTTTGCAGTCCTATAAGGTCCGCTTACAGCTCAATGATTGGCTGGACCCTTTTCTTAGGTCTCATTACCATGTAATGTTACTCTCACAGCACTGTGAGTGATTGCTTAGTGTCCTTTTGTTAGCCTGGTTCTGTAGAGTTCGCTGCCTCGTAATAGAGTCCTTATGTATTTCATGGACATCGTTGGGGTAACCAGTCATTTACAGTTTTTGCACCTGGCACTCGTTCGATAGCAACATACAAAGACAAAGACAGAAAGCCGAGTTCGCCTGAGAAACATTCACTTATTCAAAATATGAGTGTCTATTTGGCTTCGAATGCTAGTTAGTAACGATTCCGTTTTAAGTGATATTTTGACGGTCACTGGTGTGGAGTAACATCTCTTCTATTGTAAATTTGTTCTAAACTGGCAAACATCGAATATATCGACTATTTACCAATAGGGTTTGTGAACCATGTAACACTTATGCAATATGACGGATCGTTTTCAATTCTGCTTGCAAATCAAGCTCTCTGATTCGTTTAGATATAAAAAAACCTTTGTACTTTTCGTGTTGTACCACGGTTGGAACATCACAGATGTTACGCTGCTAGCTAGCATTGCCAGAACAATTTCTACGACATCATCGCCAACTGACTCAAACAGTATGCCTGTTTAATTTACCCTTTCCCATGTTTTGAATGCAATGAATATTTTCTCAAAATGATATTGAGATAGCAGTAAATCCACCATATCGACACCTATCCATCTAAAATAATGATCTTTCAACATTACCATTGAGCATTACCAATTTTTGACGGTTTATCGGTGACACTCGTTGGAGCGACGAAAGTTAAGTGCAGCGCCCTCTCTGGCGGATAGTAGGATCTGTGATTTCAATGAGACGTTTTTTCGCGAGATGAGGGAACTTTTGCCATGTGTTTTCTCGAATTTTCTGTGTTGTTGTAGTTTTATCGAGTTTATCGATATGTTATCGAGCAGACGTCATTTTTCATGTCATTGTCAGTGTTTACAAGGACGTTTAGAACACTCTCAATGAGGCGGACTTCCAAGTTTTAGAAGACTGCGGACTTTCATGCAGGATGCACGGTAAACTGTATGTTTTTTTGGCTGTCCTTTTGCATCGATCACGCGTACGAGCAGTTAGTTGTATTCGACGTCACCGAAATTTGTGTTAGTAATAAATACAGTTCTTTAAAAATTCGTCTATCGTCCTAACACTCGTCGTAAGGGAGGTTGTATTCAAAATGTTGCTAATTTCTTCGCAATGCAAAAGTTATGATTGTCCTAATGACGCGCTTCAGGTGTCTGAAGACTGTTATCTTTGTTAGTGTTATGCAATCAGTTCTGCCAAACTTTTCAAAGTTTACAGAAAAGAATATGCTGCCAACCACATTGAAATATTACTATTTAAATGACTGGTTTGTAGTGCATATTGGAGCCGTAACACTCTAATTTTGGCCTGTGGCGTCTCGCAAAGGCCCCCAAGCTTACCCAAAACTATGACAAAAATATGGTAAAGCCATCCAAGCATTCCCCAAAAATCTGGCGGACCCTATTTTGGGTCTGTGATGTATGGCAGAGCCCCCTAGCTTACCAAAAAAGTGAAAATGTTGCACCTTAGCCCTTCTCTCGTCTGGAAAGGTCACAATTGTGACGCTACCTCCGATTCAGGACTGTGACACTCCGGCACCTGGCACAAAATCACTAACCAATAGACCCTTTTCATAAAGAGGGCGTCCTTTAATTATGACGTCATTTACCGAACGAAAGCGTAATGAAAGCGAGGTCAGTAGGTCCTGTCAGCTGGAGAAGGTAAACAAAGCACACAAAGTTACGAACTATGACGGTGTTACAGCGAAACTACCTGAGAAATTTTCTAGAAAGGTAAGGTATTCAACATTTCTCTACCTTAACATTCCAAGATAGGGCTGTCATGCTGGTTTAACCGCACTTTTGCCACTGTGTGCAGAAAATGTTTGTCATCTCTCTCGCGACGTTGTCGTCTGCAAATAGTGCGCTGAACAGTCGCTCTTGATTTGTGCTGATACCCACGGAGGGACCGTGTGATACCCTACATCTATAAATGTGTCGTAGAGTTCAATAGACGTATGCATCGATGTGAAGTTGTTGGGTCGGCAAATTTCTTTAAACCCCCTGCATTGACGTTGTCGGTGTGTGTGTATACACATAACATCGGAGATACTCCGCAGGACGATGGCTCTGCGTGGCAGCCTATGGCTGTGTGTTACCGGCGGTATAGGGTCTCCCACCAGGCTATATAACGCCGGTAACACACAGCTCTGCCACGCTGAGCTATATTTCTCTGTGACTCGTGATTGAGTCTGAGTTGATTTGTTATTTATTTAGTTCAATATGTTGATGTGTACATTGTAGATCTAATAATGGCGGTAGACACGAACTCTGTAAGTGAAACCAGTATATCCCTGACAGAAGATGACATACCAGGGGCAGCATTGAATGGAAGGGATCCAGCAAGGTTAACCAATGACGAGCTGAGATTCTGGTTGAAGTGTAGAGGAGACAAACCCAGGCAGAGTATGACTAAAGCAGAACTTGTGGCAAGGTATTCCAGCAATGCAGTTTCTTGTTCTGTTTTCAATGAAATACAAACTCTGTATGTTGATACACTACTTGTTATTCACATGATGAAGTAGTTAGTTAGTTAGTAGACATCAACTGTCATTGTGAAAAGGCGGACAAGCTGATTAAAGATTGTGGAAGTCGAACAACATTAGAGAAAGTCGATGCACGACTTGAGAGATCATTGGCAGATCTAGAGAGGCTTGCATGTGATTTGGTGCGTCTTGCTGAGACTTCAGAGTACCCTGAAGAGGAAAAGTTTAAAGTCACTCAACACTTCACCGTTACAAAGGCACAGGTTGAGGATTATCAAGACAAAATTGCTGAACACTTGCATGCCAGAGACAAGGAGACATCTTCAACAGTTGGATCCCCTGCTGCAGAGAGGAAACGGGAATGTCAATCACAAACTACGCTTTCAGAAACCAAAGAACAGAAATACTCTGAACAAACATTATTGCCTCAAAATTCAGAATTTGAGGTGAAACAAGAGGATGAGAGTATGAGTGATCACAAATCTGTTTCCTCACATGCCTCTATGAAATCAGCAGCAGCTAAGATACAAGCAGAAGTAGCAATGTTACGTGTCAAACAAGAAAAGGAGCGATACGAAGAAGAGTGTAATTTGAAAGCAGAAGAGGAGAAATTACGTCAGGCAGAGCATAAGCTGCAGCTGCAGAAACAACAGGACGAAGCAGATAGAGTGGCCCTGGAGGCAGAATTATGGGATGGTTTGAGTAATAATCAGTACATTGCTCCACCATTCAAACCAGGATTATCTACCAATAAGGCGATGAAGGAGGGGACTTCAAGAATCAAAGTCAGAACTTCTGCACACTTTGATTCCCCCATCGCAAAACACCTAGAATCACTTTTCACTGAACCGAAGGTGAAGTATGATACTCCACATATTGACACATCAAAGGAAAGCTCAGAGTACGTACACAAGTTTTTCCAGGGAATAGCAAAACCATCTTTACCAAGATTCAGTGGTGAAAAGGAACAGTATCAGGACTGGCGTGAACAGTTTGAGATATTCATAAATCAAGCACAAGTACCTGTCCGTTCTAAGATGGTCATGTTGAAAAGTTCTTTGAGTGGCCCAGCCATGCAGTTAGTCAGCAGACTAGGCTATAATGATCACCAGTATCAGATGGCATTGACCAAGCTTGATCAATGCTATGGTGGTGAAAAGCGGCAATTTCAACGTCAACTCGATGCGTTAATTGCACAGTCTACCTTAAAGGAAGATGATCTGAAGGGTTTGGAGGATGTAGCCAATCGTCTTTGTGACTTGGTAGCAAAACTGGCAGACTCAGGTCGTGAATCAGAGTTGATTGGTCCATCTACCCTTTACACTCTGGTCCTTCAGAAAATTCCAGAATCTTTGGTGCTACAATACTACGACAGTCGTCCTAAATTGAGAGAGGATGGCTTATCTACATTTGTTGACTGGTTAAACCGACAAGTCTGTGTTCGACTGGAGTTGGCAGAGATCAAAGAGAAAGCCAAGAGGTCGTATACAGACTCAGCAAAGTCATCCGGCACCAGGAGATCACAACGCAGTGGTACACACACTAGTGAAACTTCGTCAAAAAGCCCTAAGGCATCTCAAGTCAGCCCCACTAGTCCAAGGAAAGACTCAGCATTAGACTCAACCACGAAACTGAGTTGCCCACCGTGCAAAGAAGCACACCACATCGTCCAGTGCAGACAGTGGAATTCGTTCTCAGTCGACGAGCGTTGGAAATTTGCTAAAGAGAATTGACTGTGTTATCGCTGTCTAAAAGTTGGGCATCACGGAAGAAAGTGTGCTGACGTTTTGAGGTGCAAAATCGACGGCTGAAAACTCATCATAGACACCTTCATAAGTCTGAACCAGCAACAGAGATTGCAACCGACACAGCTAACAACGCCTTTGGAGTGTCCAAGGACGGAAAGGTTATTCCAACCAAGGTTGCCCTCCGACTTATCCCTGTTTTCATCATTGGAAGGGCTGGTGACAAGAAAAAGGTAAATACCTTTCTAGATGATGGATCTGACTCCACGTATATCCAAAAAGATATTGCTACTGCATTAGGATTACAGATATAAGACAATGAGCTGACGGTGTCGACCTTGGTAAATCGAGGCACGAAGGTCGACAGCGGCTTTGTTGCTGTCACCATTGAGAGTCTAGATGGGCGAGTGAGACAGAGAATCGGAGCTCGAACCCTGAACTCTATGTGTGACAACCTAAGCATTCCAAACTGGAGGAGACACGGGAGGGAATGGTAACATTTGAAAGGAATTGACTTCCCTAAAAGCCCTGGTCGTAAGACAGTAGATATTCTCATCGGGGCAGATCACCCAGAGTTAACACTCTCCCTTGAGGAACGAGCAGGATGCCCAGGAGAGCCGGTTGCCTGGAAAACACCGCTTGGGTCGACTTGCATTGGTGTATACCATAAGGGAGGAGTCCTGAGCCACACTTCACATGTTACTTCTTTCCATTCACAGTCAGAGCAGGATGTCGGCTTGTAACATGTGGAATTTAGATTCGTGGGAGAGTCAGAAAAGAAACGTTCTTACACCTGAAGAGCGACTCGCTGTGAGCAAAACTGCGGGATCGCTGAAGCAGGTCGGTAATCGTTATGAAATTGGCATACCATGGACAGATGAACGCCCAGAGTTGCCTGACAACCGTAAAGCAGCGGAAAATAGACTATTGAGTTTAGAAAGAACTCTGTCAAAGAAACCCACCTTGGCAACACGTTACAGGGAGGTGATGCAGGCCAACATCAAAAAGGGGTACTTTGAAACGGTTGATGGTACGGAAGGGACTGGACCTGATTGGTACCTACCACATTTCCCGGTAGTGCGTGAAGACAAAGCCACTACAAAAGTAAGGATAGTTTACGACTCAGCTGCCAGAACTGAAGGAGTGTCTCTCAATGATGTGATGTTACCAGGTCCAAAATTGCAATTAGACATGGTAGATGTTCTACTACGTTTCCGCCGACGAAGGATTGCAATTGTTGGGGATATCAAAGAGATATTCTCATAAATAGTTATGGCAAAGGAGGATCGTCCATACCATAGAATCCTGTGGAGAGACCTGGATACGTCAAGACCAGCTACAGTGTATCAGGCAGCCCGTCTGACGTTTGGTGATTGTGCCTCTCTGTACCTAGCTCAGTATGTAATACGTACACATGCAGAAAGCAATGAAGAAAAGTTCCCATTGGCAGCAACTATATGCACTGAAAGTATGTATATGGATGATGTAATGGACTCACAAGACGACGATAACGTAGCCATCCAGGCTCGTGACCAGCTATCTAGTCTCTTAGCACCAGCTGGGTTTCAAGTTCGACGTTGGTGTAGTAACAGCACTGCAGTTCTGGAGGGCATCCCAGAAGATGAGTGTGCTACAGGAGTAAAGGTGAAAGAATCAGAACTCCCGAGCAAAAAGACACTTGGAACAAAATGGGACGCGGCAACAGATACGTTTGGATTCGAATTCACCGCACAGAATGTTTCAATCCACACCAAGAGAGCTCTCCTGAGTAGAGTTGCAACCTTGTTTGATCCATTGCAGTTCCTGGCACCATTCATAATTAGAGCTAAGATGATCTTGCAAGAAGCATGGATCCAGGGGCTTGGATGGGATGAAGAATTTTCACCAAATCTGTCCAACCGTATAGCGGAGTGGTGTCTCGAATTACCACAGGTTTCCAAGATGAAGATACCCAGGTGTTATCAAGACCATCAATCAGCAAATGTGTCACTGCATACGTTCACAGATGCTTCCAGCCTTGCATATGCAGCTTTGACATACATGAGAAGCGTAAGTGAGGATGGAAGAGTTGCAGTCACATTTGTCGTCGCAAGAGCAAGAGTTCCACCACTTAAGGCAGTTAGCATTAAGAGGCTAGAGTTAATGGCGGCCTTACTTGGTCTTCATATAGCAAACAAAGTCTCCTGTGTTCTAGAGAGACCGCTGTCTCAACATACCTTTTGGTCAGATAGTATGGATGTAGTGCATTGGGTTCACGTGCCAGGCAAAGTCAACCCAGCAGACCAAGCCACCCGCGGCATTGGGGTACATGAGCTTATAGCAGGAAGTTCATGGTTAAATGGTCCAGAGTTCCTTTAGGGAGGGGAGCACGATTGGCCACAAAACCCTCTCACTGAATTTAGTCATTCGGGGGAAGCTCTAAAAGATATGTCTCAAGCCTGTGCTCAGACTGTCAACACACCAGCTGGGCCCGTTATATCAGAGTGTAAGTTTCCCATTGACGCCAACAGGTTTTCTATCTGGACTAGATTCGTCAGGACAACAGCATGGGTGCTGCGCTTTATCAGTCTGATTAAAGCAAGACGCACTGGTAAGTCCATAGATGTACAGCCCTATTTGGAAGTATGTGAACTTCAAGAGGCTGATAAGCAGATACTCAAGTATATCCAGATGGAGAGATTTGCAAATACAATCAGAGATCTGAAAGTAGGGCGTCTGACAAGAACCAGACCGCTGAAATCCTTGTCACCTTTTTTGGACAGTGACGGAATTCTAAGAGTTGGTGGACGTCTTCAAAGATCCAGCCTGCCGTATGATGCCAAACACCCGCTGTTGGTGCCATGTCGCAATCATATTGCTACGCTGATAGTGCGACACTATCACATCAAAGTTGGCCGGCACAGTAAAGGAGTAAATGCTGTCCTGTCAGAGACCAGACAAAGATACTGGATAGTTCATGGTAGAGAAGAGGTCAAGAGAGTTCAATATGACTGCAGACTTTGTTGTAGACGTCGTAAAAAGGTAGCAGAACAAATCATGGCTCCACTACCATCTCACAGGATCACCGTGCCAGTTCGAGCATTCGCAAAGTCTGGAGTTGACAATGCTGGACCTTTCTACACAAAGTTGACCAGAAGAGTCATTGCGAAGAGATATCTATGTCTCTTTACATGTACTACATCAAGAGCAGTCCATTTGGAGCTCGCCTACTCCATGGACACTGACAGTTTTCGCAACGCCATTTCAAGAATGGTGGCAAGACGTGGGAAACCAGAAGAAGTTATCTCGGATAATGGCACAAACTTTGTTGGTGCAAACAGAGAGCTTGGTGAGCTGATTTGTGCCATGGATCAACTCAAAATTGTTGATAGTGCTGCCAACAAAGGTATAATCTGGAAGTTCAACCCGCCATTGGGGTCACATCATGGTGGATTGTTTGAGGCCCTGATCAAGTCGGCCAAAGTTGCACTGAAAGCAATTCTCGGGGATGCACGAGTGACAGATGAGGAGTTACATACAGCCATAGTAGAGGTTGAGGGATTGATGAACTCAAGACCTCTAACATATTGCAGTAACGACCCCACAGATGAACCTGTGTTGACTCCAAACCATTTTCTGTATGGTCAAGCAGGAGGTCAGTTGGCACCAAGGGTGGTAGATGAAGTAGCTTGCAGTCCAAAACATCGATGGCGCTTCATTCAGGACCTCGTAAACCAAGTTTGGAAGAGATGGAATCGCGAATACCTATCTCTACTCCAGAACCGAGGAAAGTGGTGGACTCGACATGGAAATGTGAAGGTCAACGACATTGTTACATTAGTCGACCCAGCAAATCCACGGGGACATTGGCCTCTAGGTCGAATCGAGGAGGTTTACCCTGGAAGGGATGGGTGTGTTCGTACGGTGAAGGTTTTAAGTCAAGGCCGTCCTCTCATCAGACCCATCACCAAAGTGTGCCCTTTGGAAGCTAAATCTATAAGTAAACAGGAGGTGACCAAACCAGTTTGTTACGGAGGGAAGGATGGAGCGATGAAAGTTAAGTGCAGGCCCACTCTGGCGGATTGTAGGATCTGTGATTTCAATGAGACTTTTTTCGCGAGATGAGGGAACTTTTGCCATGTGTTTTCTCGAATTTTTGGTGTTGTTGTAGTTTTTATCGAGTTTATCGATATGTTATCGAGCAGACATCATTTTTCATGTCATTGTCAGTGTTTACAAGGACGTTTAGAACACTCTCAATGAGGCGGACTTCTAAGTTTTAGAAGACTGCTTGCAAATCAAGCTCTCTGATTCGTTTAGATATAAAAAACCCGTTGTACTTTTCGTGTTGTACCATGGTTGGAACATCACAGATGTTACGCTGCTAGCTAGCATTGCCAGAACAATTTCTACGACATCATCGCCAACTGACTCAAACAGTATGCCTGTTTAATTTACCCTTTCCCATGTTTTGAATGCAATGAATATTTTCTCAAAATGATATTGAGATAGCAGTAAATCCACCATATCGACACCTATCCATCTAAAATAATGATCTTTCAACATTACGATTGAGCATTACCAATTTTTGACGGTTTATCGGTGACACTCGTTGGAGCGACGAAAGTTAAGTGCAGCGCCCTCTCTGGCGGATAGTAGGATCTGTGATTTCAATGAGACGTTTTTTCGCGAGATGAGGGAACTTTTGCCATGTGTTTTCTCGAATTTTCTGTGTTGTTGTAGTTTTTATCGAGTTTATCGATATGTTATCGAGCAGACGTCATTTTTCATGTCATTGTCAGTGTTTACAAGGACGTTTAGAACACTCTCAATGAGGCGGACTTCCAAGTTTTAGAAGACTGCGGACTTTCATGCAGGATGCACGGTAAACTGTATGTTTTTTTGGCTGTCCTTTTGCATCGATCACACGTACGAGCAGTTAGTTGTATTCGACGTCACCGAAATTTGTGTTAGTAATAAATACAGTTCTTTAAAAATTCGTCTATCGTCCTAACACTCGTCGTAAGGGAGGTTGTATTCAAAATGTTGCTAATTTCTTCGCAATGCAAAAGTTATGATTGTCCTAATGACGCGCTTCAGGTGTCTGAAGACTGTTATCTTGTTAGTGTTATGCAATCAGTTCTGCCAAACTTTTCAAAGTTTACAGAAAAGAATATGCTGCCAACCACATTGAAATATTACTATTTAAATGACTGGTTTGTAGTGCATATTGGAGCCGTAACACTCTAATTTTGGCCTGTGGCGTCTCGCAAAGGCCCCCAAGCTTACCCAAAACTATGACAAAAATATGGTAAAGCCATCCAAGCATTCCCCAAAAATCTGGCGGACCCTATTTTTGGTCTGTGGCGTATGGCAGAGCCCCCTAGCTTACAAAAAAGTGAAAATGTTGCACCTTAGCCCTTCTCTCGTCTGGAAAGGTCACAATTGTGACGCTACCTCCGATTCAGGACTGTGACACTCCGGCACCTGGCACAAAATCACTAACCAATAGACCCTTTTCATAAAGAGGGCGTCCTTTAATTATGACGTCATTTACCGAACGAAAGCGTAATGAAAGCGTGGTCAGTAGGTCCTGTCAGCTGGAGAAGGTAAACAAAGCGCACAAAGTTACGAACTATTGACGGTGTTACAGCAGAACTACCTGAGAAATTTTTCTAGAAAGGTAAGGTATTCAACATTTCTCTACCTTAACATTCCAAGATAGGGCGGTCATGCTGGTTTAACCGCACTTTTGCCACTGTGTGCAGAAAATGTTTATCATCTCTCTCGCGACGTTGTCGTCTGCAAATAGTGCGCTGAACAGTCGCTCTTGATTTGTGCTGATACCCACGGAGGGACCGTGTGATCCCCTTCATCTATAAATGTGTCGTAGAGTTCAATAGACGTATGCATCGATGTGAAGTTGTTGGGTCGGCAAATTTCTTTAAACACCCCTGCATTGACGTTGTCGGTGTGTGTATACACATAACATCGGAGATACTCCGCAGGACGATGGCTCTGCGTGGCAGCCTATGGCTGTGTGTTACCGGCGGTATAGGGTCTCCCACCAGGCTATATAACGCCGGTAACACACAGCTCTGCCACGCTGAGCTATATTTCTCTGTGACTCGTGATTGAGTCTGAGTTGATTTTGTTATTTATTTAGTTCAATATGTTGATGTGTACATTGTAGATCTAATAATGGCGGTAGACACGAACTCTGTAAGTGAAACCAGTATATCCCTGACAGAAGATGACATACCAGGGGCAGCATTGAATGGAAAGGATCCAGCAAGGTTAACCAATGACGAGCTGAGATTCTGGTTGAAGTGTAGAGGAGACAAACCCAGGCAGAGTATGACTAAAGCAGAACTTGTGGCAAGGTATTCCAGCAATGCAGTTTCTTGTTCTGTTTTCAATGAAATACAAACTCTGTATGTTGATACACTACTTGTTATTCACATGATGAAGTACAAGTAACTGTTAATTGTCTGCATGTATTTTATCTTGTTATTAAGTTGTATGCAATATTACTGAATTTCAACAAACATCAATCTGGTAATCTTCAAGGGAAGGGATCTTGTTTTAGTCTTGTTTTCAAAGCCATGATTGAATAGGACTTGATTTAAGATGATGTCTACCAAACACACGTACATTTTTATAAAAATGGAAACCCATTGTCATGGTGACTAAATCTCAATTTTCTTAAGACAAAACAATTCACTAGGTTCCATGTTCAAAGGTATACTAAATGGATTATACTATATTTATATTTTTCAGAGTGCATCACTTTATTGCCAACAAAATAGATACCATTGTTGATCCAGATCCAAACAACATATATACAGAGCTGAAAAGGAGAAGCCTGGGGCTAACAAGAAATAATAAATTAGCAACTACTCAACCATCTACATCTATTCAAAGCTGTTTCCCAGTGACAGGATGGGGCACATCACTTGAGAAACTGCCATTGTTTTCCCGAGCCCAGATGGACCGCTATGCAACACAGGGTGGTAAGGTCTTGCACAGACACAAAAGAGGAGAAGAAAGTTCATTTCAGCGTGGTTCTGTATTTCATCATGAGAACTATATTTTTAGCCTACAGACAGCAGTTTCAGAATCCTTCTTTTTTTTAAATCAAAATGTTTTCACAGCTACAGTAAAACCAAAGATCCTCATTCTCTAAAATTAGCTCTGCATTTAGTAACTGGTGAGGTGTTGTATGGCCAGTGTACATGTGTTGCAGGTAAATCTGGTTTTTGTAACCACATGATTGGGCTTATGTTCCGAATTTGTGAATTTTCGCTATATGGATACAAAGATGTTAATGATGAAAATCTACAAAAAAGATTTGAATGGTAATATTCCTGTGACATTAAAGTGGAATCAAGACGGACCGATGGAATTGAACCCACAGCAGCTATGGATGTAGCTGTTAAAAAGCTTAAAGTGGGCCAGAAAAATCAGGGGGATGCAGTGTGCTGTACTTTGTATCAAGCTGTAAGAGCTGATGTGATTAATGTTGACAATGAAGTAACATTAAAAAAGAATTGTGTTGACAGAAACCCAAAAAGTTGTGCAATGTTGATCACTCCTTTGAATGATACTACAAATATGATTGATACTAAAGCTGGTGAAATGCCAAGAGGTTCAGTGTTAAGTTATCAGTTAGCACCAAGTGAATCCAACTTTGCTGTTTATATTTCAACTAACCCTTCAGCAAGAGTTCCAGTAAATACTAGTATGCCACTGATTAGTTACCCTAGATTTCCACTCTCTTCATTGCCAACTGAATCTACAGATAAACAACTACCTGATTGTCTCAAAGCTTTAATAAGTCAACTAAATATTGATGAAAACACTGCTTCAAGCATTGAGGTTGTTACGAGGGGGCCAGGCAGCTTGTGACAAATGGTGGGAATATCGCAAATCAAGGATAACTGCGTCAACATTTTTTGATGTTTGCATAGGCCACCACAGTAGCGTTGAGCTCAATTTTCCTATTTTAAAACATTAGGCGTAGTCAGGTTGCTTAACAAAATATATCGTTACACGGATGACAAAAGTACCAAATTTGCTACAGATGTTCGCATACATATGTAGATCAAAATAAGCTAATGTATCAAAAAAATTTGGGGCACCGGAAAGGCTCGATGACGTCACAAATTCAAATCGCCACCATTATAACGCTTAAAAATGGTAAAATACGTCAACTTCAGGCAGTTTTTCATATTGTTTTGAATAAACTTGCACATCCCAAATTACCAACACAACATAAAATTGATGCAAATCAATTATGATGACGTCATTAATCGAAGATGGCCGATCAAATTCAAAATATCCCCCATAATATCGTCTGATAATGTTCAAATACTGTTATTTAAGCCTGTTTCCAGCATTTTAGTGCCTGAACTGAAATTAAGATCCCAAATTACAGGCAAAACATATAATTGTTGCAAATTCATTATTGTGGTGTTGTCATAAACCAAATGGCAACCGAAAATTACAAAATGGCCTATTATGAAGTTCATTATGCTTAGTTCAATAACCCATTTACAAGACAAAATGATAGTTCAAAGGTAATGTACAATGACTCTTGATAATACATAAACTCAAAATAAATGATATATGTGCTAAAACTTGGTCAATAAGTTCAACACAAATTGCAAACCATTATGAACTGTTTTATTATGTTACAGTGGCCTCTGTCTGAAATTCTGATCAATATAAAGGAAATGAAGGCAACTTTTCCCATCGGTTCTACCTTTCAAAATAATCGCAATCATACCAATCCATAATCCAATGACAGTAGGTCGGAATTCGCAAGACAATAGTTGTAAACATAGACACAAAACAGCACAGAACAGACAGTAAATAGACGGTACACAAACAAAGTCATATTCAAAGTGTTACGTTACAGTGAGTAGATCAATAGTAGTGTGATTTCATGATAAAGAAAATACATGGCGAGAAACCGGTGAATAAATCATGCCTTGACCCTGGTCATTTGATCTTGGTCCCTGAAAAAAGATTTATGTTTGTAATTTTTGTCTTTTGCTTCCTTTGTTTCAGAAGTCTTTTTCTTTTGTTGAATTTTCTTCGTTTTTATGTCTCGATATGTGATGACAGACACATAGTTTTGTGCTACAGCAGTTCTCTTTTTGGAGGATGAAGACTTTTTTTACTTTTTTGCTTAGCTTTCTTTTTTGCAGCTTTCGTGAATTTTATTAAAAGCGTCTTTGCCTTTCGTTTTTGGTCTCCAATGTGACCATTGAATGGAAGGAATGTTAATGTGTGTATGTATGTATGTATGTATGTATGTATGTATGTATGTATGTATGTATGTATGTATGTATGTATGTATGTATGTATGATGTAATGGTATGTATGTACTTATGTTTTATTTAATGTTTTATTTCTATCTGTTATTTATTTATTTATTTATTTATTTATTTATTTAAGTATTCATATACTTATTTTATTTTTAAAAGGTTTACCTGACCCCTCCAATGAAGGTGCTTCAAAAGTGGCTTTTAAAACAACAGAACAGCTGTCATCATCAGAGTTCATGCAGGCACTCACAGAGATAGGTAACCTCCTCAAACAGTGTTCAACAAGCGACAGACACTTTTCCAGAGTACCCGATTTGAATAGTCACATTCCTACAGTTCTCAGTGACAAGAAACATCACATCAAAGACTGTCACCACCACCCAGCTGTCTACAAATGTTCAACATAAGACATGACAT